>NW_003852426.1:5404748-5414191 GCF_000181295.1 Otolemur garnettii
AAAAAAAAAAAAAAAGAATCTCTTAAGCCAAGAGCTTGAGGTTGCTGTGAGCTGCAACGCCACGGCACTCTACTCAGAGCAATATAGTGAGACTCAGTCTCAAAAAAAAAAAAAAAAAGAAAGAAAGAAAAATTAGCCAGGCGTGGTGGTTCACACCTGTAGTCCCAGATACTAGGAAGGCTGAGGCAAGATCCTCAAGTGAATTCCTAAAGTTCTAGGATTCCATGTGTGAGCCACTGTGCCTGGTTGATATTGCACTTTTGATTTTCATTTCTTGACTATTCATGGAGTTTATTTTCCTATATGGGAAATATTTTCCTATATTTTCAGACAATTTTTATATATCTTTTTTTGTTTGTTTGTTTTAAGGCAGAGTCTCATTCTGTTGTCCTGGCTAGAGTGCTGTGTCATCAACCTAGTTCACAGTGACCTCAGACTCCTGGGTTCAAGTGTTCCTCCTACCTCAACCTCCTGAGAAGCTGGACTACAGATACCTACCACAACACCTGGTTCATTTTTCTCTTTTAGTAGAGGTGGGTCTTAGTCTCGGTCACACTGGTCTCAAACTCCTGAGCTCAAGGGATTCTCCCACCTCAGCCTCCCAGAGTGCGAGGATTATAGGTGTGTACCACTGCACCCAGGCAACAGGTGGCTATTCTTTTTATTTTTCTGGGGATCTTGTTGTTTTATGAAGACTGGTATCAAACTCTTGACCTCAAGCGAGCACCCTATCTCAGCCTCCCAAAGTGTTGGACTCATAGGCATGAGTTACTGCCCCCAGCCTAGAATATTTACTTGAATGTTAAATTTCTGTTTGCTTAAATTTTTATAAGGGATATGTATGAATTTGGTAGTCTTTTTTCTAAATACAAAAATTTAATATTATTAAAATATGTTGGTAAGGTAGAATAATCCATACCTTTTTTTTTTTTTTTTATAGAGACAGAGTCTCACTTTATCACCCTCAGTAAAGTGCTATGGTGTCACACATCTCACAGCAACCTCCAACTCCTGGGCTTAGGTGATTCTCTTGCCTCAGCTTCCCAAGTAGCTGGGACTACGGGTGCCACCACAACACCCAGCTATTTTTTTGTTGCAGTTCGGCCGGGGTGAGGTTTGAGGTTTGAACCCACCACCCTTGGTATATGGGGCTGGTGCCCTACCCACTGAACCACAGGCACTGCCCATCCATACCTATTTTTAAACCCATCTCTTTTTTTTTGCAATTTTTTTTTTGGCTGGTGCTGGGTTTGAACCTGCCACCTCTGGCATATGGGGCCGGCACCCTACTCCTTTGACCCACAGACGCCACCCAAAACCCATCTTTTTTTATTTTTTTATTTTTGGCTTGGGCTGGGTTTGAATCAGCCACCTCTGGCATATGGGGCTTGTGCCCTACTCCTTTCAGCCACAGGTGCTGCCCCCCATTAAACCCATCTTTTTTTTTTTTGTATGAGACGTAGTCTTACTCTATTGCCCTAGGCTAGAGTTCCAGAGAGTCAGCCTCTCTTTCAGTAACCTTAGATTCCTGAGCTCAAGCAATCCTCCAGTGCCTTAGCTAGTATTACAGGCACTTGCCACAAGGACCAGTTATTTTTTCTATTTCTAGTAGGGTCTTTGGGTCTCAGGGTCTTACTCTTGCTCAGGCTGGTCTCAAACTCCTGAATTCAAATAATCCTCCCACCTCACCCTCCCAAGAGTACTAGGATTACAGGCTTGAGCCACCATACTTGGCCTCAAATATATCTTTGAGAAATAATTTAATGTAAGTTAACACCAATTTTTAAAAGTTGTATCAAGGCTGAGAAGGTTGGTTTCTGCTTGCAATCCTATAACTTTGAGAAGCCAAGTTGGGAGGATAGCTTGAACCTAGGTAGTCAATGCTTTGGTGACCTGTAATGGTGGGCCAATGTGCCACTGTACTCTCACCTGGGTGATACCCTGTCTCTAAAAAAATAAATAAAAACTGCATAAATGCTCTAAATACAGTGTAATCCTATTGGTTAAAATATAGATATGGCTCCGCGCCTATGGCTCAAGCGGCTAAGGCGCCAGCCACATACACCTAAGGTGGCGGGTTCGAATCCCCAGCCCGGGCACCAAACAACAATGATGGCTGCAACCACAAAAAATGGCCAAGCATTGTGGTGGGCGCCTGTGGTCCCAGCTACTTGGGAGGCGGAGGCAGGAGACTCGCTTGAGCCCAGGAGTTGGAGGTTGCTGTGAGCGTGATGCCATAGCACTCTACCCAGGGGGATAGCTTGAGGCTCCGTCTCAAAAAAAAAATATATATATATATAGATATAATTCTTTAAAATAGGCATAGAAAACAGCTGGAAAAGCTGGATGTGGTAGCTCATGCCTATAATCCTAGCACTCTGGGAGGCCAAGGTGGATAGATTAATTGAGCTCAGGAGTTGGAGACCAGCCTAAGCAACAACAAGACCCCATCTCTACTAAAAACAAACAAACAAACAAAAAAAACAAAACTGAGGGTAAAGGATCAGTTGAGCCCAAGAGTTTGAGATTTTGTGAGAATCAGATTCTGTGATTCTGTCACCACTCTACCAAAGGCAACAAAGCGAGACTCTGTCTCAGAAAAAAATTTTTTTAATTAAAAAAAAAAAAAAGCATGCAAGTTCAGCACCTATAGCTCAGTGACTAGGGCACTGGCCAAATACACTGGGGCTGGCAGATTTGAACCCTGCCTGGGCCTGCCAAACAACAATGACAACTACAATAACAAAATAAAATAGTCGGGTGTTATGGCAGGTGTCCGTAGTCCCAGCTACTTGGGAGGCTGAAGCAAGAGAATCACTTAAGCCCAAGAGTTTGAAGTTGCTGTGAGGGTGACAAAGTGAGACTCTATCTCCAAAAAAAAAAAAAGAGGATATAAATTAGTATACTATATGAACCTAAATAACAAAACATTGGAAATATTAATAGTTATTAATAGCTTAATTTATTAATAAATTAAAATTAATTCATTTTAATTTTCTTTTATATTCTTTTCTCTCATTAAAGGTACAAATAGGTCAACTTTTTTTAATAGTCTGATCCATCAAAACTCTTGAAACAGAATCTCTGTTAACATAGAAATAAAATCACAAGGTGTTCTTGAAACCTGGGCTGGAGTGCAGTGGCCTCATCACACCTCACTGCAACCTTAAATTCCTGGGCTCCCGTGATCCTCCTGCCTTAACCTCCTGAGTATCTGGGACTATACTCAAATTCCAGGACTTAAGCAATCCTCCTGCCTCAGCCTCCATAGTAGCTAGTCTGGCCAACTAATTTTTCTATTTTTAGTAGAGACAGGGTCTCTCTCTTCCTCAGGCTCAAGTAACTCTGGGCTCAAGTAATCCTCTTGCCTCAGCCTTCCAAGTAGTTGGGCCTACTGGCACCTTCCACCATGCATAGCCAGCAATGACAGTCTCTTGATATGGAGAATAATGTATAATTTTACATTTATAATATTTTTATCTGTACTTTCAAAAAATTATCACATAATAAAACACAAAGAATCATTTCATTTTGAAAAAAATAGGATTGCCTGTGGAGGTTGTCAAATATGAAGGCATTTTAATTCTTCACATTCTCCCTGTTAAGGGAAAAATCTTATAAGCTACAAAGCCAAGGAAGCAGCTAACGATTAAATGGCCTATTCAGGTGAGCAAACAAAAGTCTATTGGCTTATCATGAGCAAGGCTGAGTTGAGAACAGTGGCCTAGAAAGACCGCCCTCATACTGTGTGACTTATGGACAAATTATGAGGTCTAATTCCCTTTAGACCTCAGTTTCCTTATCTCTATATTGGGTATGCTGTAAAAGACCACTAAAGTGGAGCAAAAGAATAAATCAAAACAGGCTAGGCATAGTGGCTCACACCTGTAATCTTAGCATTCTGGGAAGCTGAGGTGGGTAGATCTCCTGAGATCAGGAGTTCAAGACCAGCCTGAGCAAGATTAAGATCCCATCTCTACTAAAACAGAAAAACTAGCTGCACATTGTAATAGGCACCTGTAGTCCCAGCTACTCAGGAGGCTGAGGGCAAGAGGATCTCCTGAGCCCAAGTGTTTGAGTTTGCTGTGAACTGTGATGCCACAGCATAATACCCAGGGCAACAGAGGAAGACTCTGTCTTCAAATTTAATTAATTAATTAATTAAACAAAAATATTTGGCTACAGATAGTATTTGCATAAATATAACCACAAACCAAAATTCCATTCTGTGTTTATTTCCCATGATGTATGTGGTTTAAATGAAGTGAGGATAAGCACTTATAAAATGTTAAAGTATCATATGATATTGGGACAGACAAAGACATGTATTTCTATAAATAACTATATAAAGGCAGGCAGCATGTAAAGCAGCATATGTTCAAGTGCCAAATTAGCAGCAGACAAAGAGGCTACTGGACTTAGAAGGACGGAAGAGTAGAGGCTGGAGTACCCAAAAACGCCTGACCCAGGCCCAGATGATTCCCCACAGGCTGGTAAAGGAATGCATTATAAACAAAATCATTTAGGAGGTTTAAACAGCTCTGAGACCCTGGCTCTTCTTTACTGCCTACTGTTTTCTGTTCTGATCACAAAATCATATCTAGAACTCCAGGAAAAGGAAATACAATCTAAGTTATACTTAGGGGGTATATTTTCCCTGAGAAGTAAGCAGGTGAAACTGAAGATCAGCCCTTCACTCTCAACAACCACCTGAATCAGGATGAGAAAGGACCAGAACCCCTACATTTGGGATTTTCCGGTTTCTCTACCCTATTACTTTACTCAAGAGATACACAAGCGGGAGGCAACAGTTCTTTGTTCTATCTTTTCTTCTGGACAGTGTGTCTAATGCCCTGGGTCTCTTTTTTCCCTACTGTGGTTAGTGGGACAATGCAAAAGAAAACCCAACCATCTTTATCTCATGTCTCTTGGCCTAGATACATCCAGAAGTAATCCATTCTTCTTTTCTTTTTTTTCCTTCTCTTCTTCGCCATTTTAGTTTACCAGAGCCAAAATATCTTCCAAGTAAACACAAACTCCTTACCTCTCCCTCATGTAAAAACAAAAAGCCCCACAACCTCTCAAATTTTATCACCTTTTCACTCCTTCTACCAACTGAGTCCCAGTGTGCACCACATCTTTCTGTCCCAAGCTCCGCGCCCATAGTTCAGCAGCAGCACTGGCTACATATACCAGGGGCGGGTTCAAACGCAGCCTGGGCCTGCCAAACAACAATGACAACAACAACAACAACAAAATAGCCAGGCATTATTGTGGGTGCCTGTAGACTCAGCTACTTGGGAGGCTGAGGCAAGAGAATTGCTTAAGCCCAAGAGTTTGAGGTTACTGTGAGCTGTGACGCCTCGGCACTCTACCAGGATCGACATAGTGAGACTGTCTCAAAAAAAGAAAAAACACCCCAAATCTTGCAGCTGTATCACAAACAGGAAAGGAGAAAAAAGGGAGCAAACACTTGATGAAACCCTCCAATGTGTCCAATGTCCATCACATTAAATACTTCAATTCATTTAATTCTCACAACAAAATGAGATCCATATTATCATTCCTATTTACACATAAGGAAATATTGAGAGTTTAAATATCATGTTCAAAGAGACATGGATGTTTAAAAAGCCAAGATTCAAGCCTAAGGCTCAGAAAAAAATCCATATCCTACTCTTCACTCCAGATTTCTTTCAGTTTTAAGGATTTTACCTTTTTATCATCATCAACCTAATGGTGTTTCTACAGAGCTATCATCTACTTCCTTTCATTTGGTTCCTTTGATGATCCTCTTGGAGACATAAATACTAATATAAATGCTAAACCTTAAATTTATATAACACTTCATGCCCTTTCAACATATTCACATATTCTCTTGTCTCATTACTTGGAAAAAAACAGGTTATATTAGCTTATTTGTAATAGCTCTTAGTTTTCAAAGAATCATACATACTTGTTGCAAATAGAGTAAAACAATACAGAAAATTATAGACCAGGCATAGTGGTTCACATCTGTAATCCTAGCACTTTGGGTCTCTAAGGTGGGAAGATCACTTGGGGTCAGGTGTTTGAGACCAGCCTGAGCAAAAGCAAGACCCCATCTGTACAAAATAAAAAAAATTAGTTAGGCATAGTGGTACATGCCTGTACATGCCCAGCTACTTGGGAGGCTGATGTAGCAGCATTGCTCCAGCTCAGGAATTTGAGGCTTCAGTGAGCTATGACGATGCCACTGCATTCTAGCCTGGGTGAGAGAGCAAGACCCTGTCTCAAAAAAATAAGAAAGGAGGCTCAGCACCTGTGGCTCAAGCAGCTAAGGCGCCAGCCACGTACACCTGAGCTGGCAAGTTCGAATCCAGCCCAAACCCGTCAAACAACAATGATGGCTGCAACCAAAAAATAGTAGGGTGTTGTGGCGGGTGCCTGTAGTCCCACCTACTTGGGAGGTGGAGGCAGGAGAATTGCTTGTGCCCAGGAGTTGGAGGTTGCTGTGAGCTGTGATGCCACAGCATTCTACCCAGGGCGATAGCTTGAGGCTCTGTCTCAAAAAAAAAAGAAAGAAAGAAAAAAAAAAATAAGAAAGGAAAACATCATTATGAAGGAGAAAGTAAAAATCACCTTAAATCTCACTACTCAGAGAAAAGCACTATTGATATTTTTAGTAAACAAGTTTTTCATCTATCTCTTCACTTGTATAATTGGCCCAAATGATATCATACTCTGCCTCTCTAGCTTGCTTTTTTTTCTCACTCAGAGTATGTTGAGACAATAGCTTTTCACATTAATAAATACAGATTTGTGGCTTGGCACCAGTAGCTCATTGAGTAGAGTGCCTGCCACATACACCACGAGGCTGGTGGGTTCAAGCCTGGCCCCAGCCTGCTAAACAACAGTGACAACTGCAACCAAAAAACCAGCCGGTGTTGTGGCAGGTACCTGTAGTCCTAGCTACTCAGGAGGCTTAGGCAAGAGAATCACTTAAGCCCAAGAGTTTGAGGTTGCTGTGAGCTGTGACACCACGGCACTCTACCGAGAGCAACACAGTGAGACTCTGTCTCAAAAAAAAAAAAAAAAAATAGGATGGTGCCTGTGGCTCAGTAGTGTGCTGGCCCCATATACTGGAGGTGGTGGGTTCAAACTTGGCCCCCTGGCCAAAAAAACTGAACTGCAAAAAGAAAAAAAGAAAAAGAGATTCACCTGATCCTTTCCCACTAGCAGGATTTACTTATCAGACAAATAAATTGTCTACACAGACTTGACCCTGAGGAGAGGAGACACAGATCAGCCTAAATGTGGTGGGTGGTGCTGCTCTGGCTGGCCATGAGATAGGTGGCTGGGGCCCTTGACAGTGGGCCCTGGGCAGGCATCTGGGCAGGAGGAAGGCCTTAGAGACACAGCCCTCTCCGTGGTGCACATTTCTCAAGGCAGACCTGCCTGGGAGGGTTGCATGTCTAATGTCTAAAGCCTTTGCGACACCTCCACAAGTAGGAAATCTGAAGAGTTCCATGAAAAACAAAGCCTTTGTGTCAAAAATAGACTTTCAAGGAGAAAATTAAATGCTGTTTCCTAAAGCTGGTCAAAGAGGGAGCTATCCTGGAAAAAGAAATGCCTGGAAAGCCAGTTTGAATTTCAAAGGGCGATGGTAAGAGGTAATGACAATGGCCCACCTCAGAGGCCCAGTAGAATTTCACTTATAGCTCACACTGCAGAACCTCTAGGTTGCTTTAAAAAGGAAAAATCAAGTGACTTTCAGATGCTCACCTGGCTGGGAACATCAGAGCTATTTGTTTGCAAATTACAACAAAATTGAAAGCCCTAAAAAAAAATCACTATAAATCAACTATTTGTAACTGATAATGGCAGCCTGCTATATAGACATCTCCAAAAGCAAAATGTTTATTTTCTCCACAAAAGTGTGGGAAGAAGCCAAAACTAGAGAGAGTAAGTGGCAATTCAATTTCGGACCAGACCTGATACAGCCAAAAGGCAATAAGGTTGGCGATCAGCACATTCCTGGCCTATCCTTGTGTATATTCTTAAACCAGTGTCTCAGAGTGTAATTTCCTAGATTACCTACATCAGAGTAACTTGGGGAGAGGGGACACTTGTTAAAACTGCAGGTTCCTGGGTCCCAGACTAGGAGAATCTTAAGACAACAGGTCTGGGATAGAGCCCAGGAATCACCACGTGATTCTTATAAACACTAATTTAAACAAACATAGTTAATTGTTTATTGATGATATCCTCAAATAGTTCAACTTGATTATTGGTTAACAAATTAAACTTTTCCCCTTAGTAGCATGGTTGAATTACATCCGTCTAACAAAAAGCATATTTGAGGGCGGCAGGCGGAGCTAAAGTGCGAAGCGGGCGCCGTCCCCGCCCCTCCGGTATCATACCTCTCCCTGGCCGCTCTCCGACCTGCTGCCCCAGGCGGACGCAACGCTGCATCTCCGTCCTCCTTTGTTGCTGCCTGTGGCACATTTGCGAGCGGGCGAGCCGGTGAGCGGATGGCCGTAGCTCGGCAGCTGGGGCAGCAAGGCCCAGGCGTGGTCACCGCCAGCACCACGTGCTGCATCCTGCTGCAGCTCCAACACAACGCTGTGCAGCTGCCTTTCTTTCTTTCTTTCTTTTTTTTTGTTTTGACTTTAAAAATGACTTTATTTTTTGTGCAACTAATGGAAAGGTGTTCTACCCATAAATTCTACTTTACAAAAACAATTAGGAACTTTTATAAAGAAAACCACAGAACAAACTTTAAAAGGCAATGGATTCCTCTTCTTCACTGCTGGGCTAGAAAAATCCAGCTTATTCTGCTAGGAATCACGATTTGGAACTGAGTATTTCCCAAGTGGAAATTATACAGTGCCACTTCAGGGAAAAACTATTCCGCTTTCATCCCCAACATCCATAACTAGCTTTTAGAACAGTTAAACCCGGTAGCAGGTTCAAACCCGGCCCTGGCCAAACTGTAACAAAAAATAGCCAGGCGTTGTGGTGGGCACCTGTAGTCCCAGCTACTCCCAGAAGCTGAGGCAGGAGAATCACCTAAGCCCAAGAGTCGGAGGTTGCTGTGAGCTGTGACGTCACAACACTCTACCTAGGGCAATAAAGTGAGATTCTGTCTCTTAAAAAGAAAAAAAAAAAAAAAAGAACAGTTAAACCCAGTCAAAATAGCTCAGTCTAGGCTTTATGATATAAGGCCATTATGGTCTTGAAAGATGCTAAAAACAGGAAAGACTGATCAAAGTAAAAGACATCAGAAACTAATAGTTACAAATTGTTAGTTCCTTGCTGTATCTCCCATCTACAAAACATTAATAAAGGGATTATTTTACTGTAAAGAAAATTTTAGGGCTCGGCGCCTATAGCTCAACCGGCTAAGGCGCCAGCCACGTACACCTAAGGTGGCGGGTTCGAATCCCCAGCCCGGACCCGCC
>NW_003852426.1:5414377-5415829 GCF_000181295.1 Otolemur garnettii
GGGGGACAGCTTGAGGCTCTGTCTCAAAAAAAAAAAAAAGAAAGAAAAAGAAAATTTTAGTTTCACATATCACTAGTCAGAACTTTTGTCCTTACAAAAAGTTATTACATAATAGGACCTGTCCAGGGCCGTTATCCAAATGGCATGACCACTGTGTGCCCACAATTCACTCCTATCTTTACGAACAGAACTTTCATAGTTTACATAAGCACATCTGTAGTGAAGGTTTAAAACTGAGATGCAATCAAACATCCATACTATGAAATTTTTTGCAGACTGCAATGTAGGTGATATATTTTTAATCCCCTTTCATTTGAGTGACCTTATATATAAAAAATCAATAATTTATAAGCTCTGTCTCTAAAAAAACATTTTCAAATGTACACATAGAAATGGTTACATAGTAAGATTTTTGGGAAATATCGTCCATGTCCACATCCTCTTGTAATTGCTGTACCATTTTCTCTTCCAACTTCTTTCCTTTGTCTGCAAGAGGTACTCGGATAAGATGGATGTTTTGCTTGACTTCCTTGATGTCCTGGACTTTCTGTAGCTCTTTATTTTTCTTCAGTCTGTTCATTATAAATTTTGCTTGGCGTTTCTGTTTGATCTCTTCAACTCTCTTCATTGCATCAATAGTTTTATTCCATAGCTCTCTCTGGTATTTGACAGGTTCCTGTCTACGTTTCTCAAATTCAAATGAATTATCCACAGTAAGCTCTTTACCAGCTGCTTTCCAGAATGCTTTAGTCCACCTGGCCTTTCGAGGATTGCACTTCTTTTTAAAGTTTTTATGACATTTGGATTTACAAAATCTGAACACCTTGCAATCATTGCAGACAAACATCATGCCGAGGCCAGGGTAGATTGGCCCCAAACAGAAATAACACTTCTTGATACGCATGTTGAACTTGGTGAGTCCCCGCAGACCCAAAGCTAAACGCAAGAAGTCTGTGCAGCTGCCTTTCGACCAGGCCAACTTTGTAGTGTGCCAATTCTCTGCCTTGCTAGCAGCCATTCGGTTTTGAACTTATCTACATTCAAGTAAATCTAGCTGTTTTATAAAAAGTAGTTGCTACTGTTTGGGGCCTTTATCTTGCAATTTTTTGCCCAGGATGCTATGCTTTACATTTTCTTGTACAAAGTGGGGTTTTCCACTGTATCATCACTATAGTAGGAGTTGAGAAGAGGCACAAATATCCTTTTGTGTTTGCTTTGGAATACCTCACAGTGTGCCAAATTACTAGAGTCAATAGCTTTGATTATGGACAATATTCTGCTATTTCTCAGGGGTATCATTGGAAGAGAATACCTGTATCACCACTTAGCACATCAAGTGATGATGTGGTGATGGCTGGGCTCCTGTAGCACAGTGGTTATGGTGCTGGTCATATGCACTGGGGTTGGTGGGTTTGAACCTGGCCCGGCCCTTCTAAACAACAACAACAAAAA
>NW_003852426.1:5417074-5418750 GCF_000181295.1 Otolemur garnettii
CTACTTGGGAGGCGGAGGCAGGAGACTCGCTTGAGCCCAGGAGTTGGAGGTTGCTGTGAGCTGTAATGCCATGGCACTCTACCCAGGGGTACAGCTTGAGGCTCTGTCTCAAAAAAAAAAAAAAAAAGAAAGAAACAGCAGATTCAGGAAGGACTCTCTGCCCTCCCCCTTTCTGCTTAAAAGCATGGAATAAATTTCCTATGAGAAAAGTTCCCCTGTTCCCAGTAAGAAGAGAATACGAGGTTGGACAATTAAGTTCATGAAACAACTCACCCTAGAAAAAGTGCTATGTGCCTCATTGCTGGATGTCACTGCAATCAACTTCAAAGTAATCCCCTTGGGAAGCTGTTTGCCAACACCAGTGCCAGTCCACCCTTCAAAGCAATTTTGAAACTCTTTTTCTGGAATGGCCATCAGAGCTGTCTTTTGTATGAGGTCTGACAATTAAGTTTGTGAACTCATCCTTCTTTGAAGAGTGGACTAGGTCCTGGCATTAGTGCATATCTCCCCAAGGACAGTACTTCAAAGGCAACCCTAGTGATATTCAGCAATGATGTATGTAGCACTTGTTCTAGGATGAGGTCACAAACTTAATTGTCAAACCTAACATATTAAAATTCTTTTATGATTCATAACATATACCACTTTAAATCTTTTGATTTCTTTTTTTTAAGAAACAGAGTCTCACTTTATTGCCCTTGGTAGAGTGCCAGGGCATCACAGCTCACAGCAACCTCCAACTCCTGGGCTTAGGCGATTCTCTTGCCTCAGCTTCCCAAGTAGCTGGGACCACAGGCGCCCCCCACAATGCCTGGCTTTTAAATCTTTTGAAAAGATATCTAGCCATATTATTTCTCCTGATTGTTTATTCTTGGAAGGTATTCTACGAAAAATTAAACACCATTGTCCAGAGTTGATTTAATGCCATTTTAAAGGTTACGAGTATAGCTCAGCACTGGGGCAACCAGAAGGTTCTTGAACTCTGACAGTCTTGAGTTCAAATCACACCTACGTCACCTACTAGCCATGTGATATTGGACAAATTACACATTCTAAGTCTTGTCATCCAGCACCTACCTTTTGTAGTTAATGTGAAACTTAAATAAGAGATTGTATGTAACATATTTAGCATGATGTCCAACACATAATGGGGTGGTAACAACATCTCACAAAATATTCCATTTGTTTATAGAAGATCTTAGGAAACATATTCCAAGTCTTGGTTGCTCTTTGATAGGTGAAGAGACTGACAAGGTTTTGACTATTGCTGAGAGTGTAGAGGCAGGGGACTGCTTGTTCTCTAGTGAGAAAAAGTAAACATTGGGACAACTTGGCATAGCCACAATTTGACAACATCTAGAAAACTGAAGAGGAATTTTCCTCTACAACCCAGTAATTCCATTTCTAGATATATGCCCCAGAAAACACTCACATGTAAGAATGTATACTACAAGAATGTTTATGAGAGCAAAAAATTGGAAGCCATTTAAGTGTCTAACAGGACAGATAAAGGTGATGTAGTGAGGAATGAAAAGCACCAATAGGCTCAGCGCTCATAGCTCAGTGGTTAGGGTGCTGGCCACATACACCGAGGCAGGCGGGTTTGAATCCAGCCTGGGCTGCTAAACAACAATGACAATTGCAACAAGAAAATAGCCGGGCATTATGGCGGGCAC
>NW_003852426.1:5419364-5420963 GCF_000181295.1 Otolemur garnettii
GGAGGTTGCTGTGAGCTATGATGCCACAGCACTACCCAGGGGGAACAGCTTGAGGCTCTGTCTCAAAAGAAAAAAAGATGTACATACTCAATATGCATAACTTGATAAATTTGGACATATGCAAACTTACGGTATATCCCCACAATCAAGGTAACAGAAATACCCAACACTCCCAAAGTTTCCTTGTTCCTTGTGTCTCATCGGGTTGTTTGTTGGTTCTCTTTTTAGAGACAGAGTCTCACTTTATTATCCTCAGTAGAGTGCCGTGGCGTCACACAGCTCACAGCATCCTCTAACTCCTGGGCTTAGGTGATTCTCTTGCCTCTGTCTCCCAAGTAGCTGGGACTACAGGCACTTGCCACAATGCCCAATTACTTTTTGTTGTGGTTTGGCCGGGGCTGGGTTTGAACCCACCACCCTCTGTATATGGGGCTGGTGCCCTACTCACTGAGCAACAGGCACCGCCCACAACTTTTTTTTTTTTTTTTTTTGCAGTTTTTGGCTGGGGCTGGGTTTGAACCCACCACCTCCAGCATATGGGACCAGTGCCCTACTCCTTGAGCCACAAGCACCATCCAGTTCTTTTTTTGTTTTGTTTTGTTTTCTGTGGTACAAATACTTAACATGAAATATACCCTCAATGAGTTTTTAAGTCCACAATACTGTTTTTTTTTTTTTTAATTGAGACAGAGTTCTACCCTATGCACTGAGCAGAATGCAATGGCCTTGTAGCTCACTGCCACCTCAGACTATGGGCATCCTGCTGCCTTAGCCTCCAAAACTGCTAGAATTACAGGCACTTGCCATGGCACCTGGCTGGGTTTTTCAATTTTTTTTCATGAGTCGGAGATCTTACTCCCACTCAGACAAGCCTCGAACTTGTGAGCTCAAGCAATCCTTCCAACTCAGCCTTCCACAGTGCTAAGAATACAGGTGTGAGCCACCATGCCTGGCACACAAAACTGTATTGTTAACTATAAGCTCCATGGGCTGGGTGTGGTGGCTGATGCCTGTAGTCTTAGCACTTTGGGAGGCCAAGGCAGGTGGTTTGCTTGAGCTTGGGAGATCAAGACCAGCCTGAGCAAGATCAAGACCCTGTCTCTTTTAAAAACAGAAAAATTAAGCAGGCATTCTGGCACACACCTATAGTCCCAGCTGTTTGGGAGGCTGAGGCAAGAGGATCTCTTGAGCCCAAGAATTTGAGGTTGCTATAAGCTGAGATGCCATGGCACCACAGCCTGGTCAACAGTGTGAGACTCTGCCTCCAAACAAAAACAAACAAAATACCATGTTACACAACAGATCTAGAATTTATTCATCTAATATAACTGAAACTTTATACATATTGAGTAACTTTTTTTTTTTTGCAGTTTTTTTGGCCAGGGCTGGGTTTGAACCCACCACCTCTCGTATATGGGGCCAGTGCCTTACTCCTTGAGCCACAGGCAACACCCCCATATTGAGTAACATTTTAATAAGGTTGAAAAAACAGGAAATAATGGTATATACTTTTTTTTTTTTTTTTTGAGACAGAGCCTCAAGCTGTCCCCCTGGGTAGAGTGCCGTGGCATTACAGCTCACAGCAACCTCCAACTCCTG
>NW_003852426.1:5421401-5423474 GCF_000181295.1 Otolemur garnettii
ATGGCAGTGTCACATATCACAAAGCATCTGGAAAGCTCTGTCTCAAAAAAAAAAAAAAACACACAAAACACTAATGATAAGTAAAAGATTTTTTTTTTTTTGAGACAGAGTCTCAGTCACCCTGGGATTAAATGCCGTGGCATCATAGCTCACAGCAACCTCTTGGACTCAAGTGATTCTCTTGTCTAAGCCCCCCAAGTATCTGGGATTACAGGCACCCACCACAACACCCAGTTAATTTTAGAGGCTGGGTGTCACACTTACTTAGGCTGGTCTTGAACCTGTGAGCTCAGGCAATCCACCTGCCTCAGCCTCCCAGGGTGCTAGGATTACAGGTGTTAGCCAGCATGCCTAGCTTCAATAAGTAGCAGATTAATGATAAGTAATAAATTCAGGATAATGATTATCTCAGGAAAAGAAATATAATTAAATATAATAATTTTCCTTCTCAGGAAGGAAATGTAACAACAAGGGAATACTTGCAGCTGGGCACTTATAGCTCAAGTTTGGAGCACCAGCCCTGTGCACTGGGGTTGGCAGGTTTGAACCTGATCTGGGCCTGCTAAACAAACAAACAAGCAAGTAAAGAATACTTGGGAGGTCTAATTGTTTCTGTAGTTTATTCCTTTAAAAAATATCTATACACTGTTGATGAGATTGCAAACTACTACAGCCTCTTTGGAAAGAAGTAGGGAGAATCCTTAAAGAACTCAAAATAGACCTTCTATTTGATCTTGCAATCCCATTACTAGGTATCTTCCCGGAAGAAAAAAAAAATCATTTTATCATAAGGACATTTCTACTAGATATATATAGTAGTAGAAAAAAAATATATATACATGTGTGTGTGTGTGTGTATATATATATATATATATATATTTTTTTTTTTTTGGTAGAGACAGAGTTTCACTTTATTGCCCTCAGTGGAGTGCCAGGGAGTCATAGCTCACAGCAACCTCCAATTCCTAGGCTTAGGTGATTCTCTTGCCTCAGCCTCCCGAGTAGCTGGGACTACAGGTGCCCACCACAACATCTGGCTATTTTTGTTGTTGTTGTTGCAGTTTGGCTGCAGCACTCTGCCCACAGAGCCACAGGTACTTCCCTCCACTCATTTTTTTAACACACCTCAATTTACAATTGCCAAGATGTGGAAACAATTTAAGTGCCCATCAACCCATGAATGGTTTAATGAACTGTAGTATATGTATACCATGGAATAATTCGGTCGTAAAAAAGATACTTTACAACTTTTTATTAGCCTACATGGAGTCAAAACATATTCTTCTTAGTAAAGCATCACAAGAATGGAAAAACAAGTATCCAATGTACCCAATACCAACATGAAGCCAGTAGATAAATTAATACACACTCGCACAAGAGAAAAACTCAATTCAAGTTGAGGGAAGGATGGAGGGCAGGGGAAGAAGAAAGAGAGGTGGTGTGTTTCCACTTAATGGGCATAATGGAAGGGTGTATGGCACACTTCCTGGTGTAGGACACAACTACAATAGGGCCTTTACCTAATAAACAAATTCAATGTAACCTAATAGTTTGTACCCTCATATTAATCTGAAATAAAATTTAAAATAAAGTAAAAAATGTGTAAAGCAAATATAGCTTAATGTTAAGACTTATGTGTAAGGACTCAGATGATTGTTATATTATTCTTTATACATACATATGCAACCCAAGGGACTGTAACTGGTCAAGGTATAGAGGTGATCAACATAAGGATTTAGGCCTACTGTACTCACATGTACATTCAGTCTATGAAAATTAGATCAACTTAAGGTGGTGGTCAATTGGCTTGGTGCCTGTGGCTCAAGTGACTAAGGTGCCAGCCACACACACCTAAACTGGTGGGTTTGAATCCAGCCTGGGCCCACCAAACAACAATGATGGCTGCAACCAAAACATAGCCAGGTGTTGTGGTGGGTCCCTATAGTCCCAGCTACTTGGGAGGTTGAGACAGGAGACTCTCTTGAGCCCAGGAGTTGGAGGTTGCTGTGAGTTATGATGCCACAGCACTCTACCCAGGGGGACAGCTTGAGGCTCTGTCTCAAAAAAAAAAAA
>NW_003852426.1:5423975-5426695 GCF_000181295.1 Otolemur garnettii
TTTTTTGGTTGCAGTCATCATTGTTGTGTTTGGTGGCCCAGGCTGGATTCGAACCCGCCACCTTAGGTGTATGTGGCTGGCACCTTAGCCACTTGAGCCACAGGTGCCCAGCCAATTTTTCTTTTTTTCAGACAAAGTCTCACTATGTTGCCCTTGGTAGAATGCTGTGGCGTCACAGCTCACAGCAACCTCAAACCCTTGAGCTTAAGCGATTCTCTTGCCTCAGTCTACCAAAGAGCTGGGAGTACAGGTGCCCTCCATAATGCCTGGCTGTGTGTGTGTGTGTGGGGGGGCAGAGTCTCACTCTGTTGCCCTGGGTAGAGTGCTATAGCAACCTCAATGTCTTGAGCTCAGGTAATCTTCCTGACTCAGCCTCCCAAGTGGCTGATACTACAGGCATCCGCCATTCCACCATGTCACCTAACTAGTTTTTCTATTTTTAGTAGAGATGGGGTCTCACTCTTGCTCAGGCTAGTCTCAAACACTTGAGCTCAGGCAGTCTACTCACCTCAGCCTTCCTGAGTGCTAGGATTGTGCTGTCTTTATTTGGGGTTTTCAACCCCTGATGTTTGAGAGTTAAACATAGCAGTGATTCCCCACCCGCTTACCCGGGAAAGTCCTTAACTCTCTAGACCATCTTTCTTCTGACAAAAACAAAGTTTCATTTTTTAGCTCCTCTCCAGGGAAGCCCCTTAAGGTCACACAACCACAACCGGTTTCAAGAAGAGGGGTGCTGTAAATCCCCTGCACTCAATTCTGCTCTAAGGACATGATTATCCAAGTTCCCCAAGGTTTTTTTTTGTTTGTTTGTTTTTGTTTTCTGAGACAGAGCCTCAAGCCGTCGCCTTGGGTAGAGCGCTGTGGCATCACAGCTCACAGCAACCTCCAACTCCTGGGCTCTCCTGCCTCTGCCTCCCAAGTAGCTAGGACTACAGGCACCCACCACAGCACCCGGCTATTTTTTTTCGGTTGCAGCCATCATTCTTGTTTGGTGGGCCCAGGCTGGATTCGAACCCACCAGCTCAGGTGTATGTGGCCACTTGAGCCACAGGTGCAGAGCCTAACCCAAGGGTTTTTCTTATGTATACATGTTTACTCTGACTTAACAGATCATTTGGATCACAAGTAAGCCAGTAAAAACACTACAGAAGGAAAAGACACATTGCAACAGCCTCTGTTATATAATAGAGGCTGTTATACATACATATATATGTGTATATATATCTTCAGACATTCAGAATTGGAGCAATCTTCTTAATTATTTGCTCTGACTTCCTCTCTAACATTGAGAATTCCATGGTGATGAGAGATGGAGTAACTTTATCATGGCCATTGAGACAGAAGTACGCCTGGATCTAAAATTCTGACGCTATGTTACAACATCCTTGGTAGATTTCTCAAATGATTCTCAATCAAAAGACACTCCTAAGGCCAGGCCTGTTAGCTCAATCCTGTAATTCTAGCACTCTGGGCGGCCAAGGCAGATGGATTGCCTAGGCTCAGGAGTTCCAAACCAGCCTGAATGAAGCAGGACCCTCTTCTCTAAAAAAAACAAAACAAAACTTCTAAGCAGTTCCACTTAGTGTTACTGATGTACTGATGTTGCTTGTTAACAGTTTACTATGTAAAATCTGCCAATTAAAAATGATGCTTCTGGGCCTTTCCCAGTGGCTCACACCTCTAATCCTAGCACTCTGGGAGGTCAAGGTGGGTAGCTTGCTGGAGCTCACAGGTTCAAGACTAGCCTGAGCAAGATCGAGACCCTGTCTCTACTAAACCTAGAAAAACTGAGGCAAGAGGATCGCTTGAGCTCAAGAATTGCAGGTTGCTGTGAACAATGATGCCATTGCACTCTAACCAGGGTGACAGCTTGAGACTCTGTCTCAAAGAAAAAAATAGTGAGAATAGAAAACAGGATACAAAAGATATCAAGTATAAAATAAATAATTGCTAATGTGGACTATATTAAAATTTAAAACTGCTGTTAATTAAAATACACCATTAAGAGAGTAAAAAGATGAGCCACAGACTGGAGGAAGGTATCTGCAACACACGCACCTAATAAAGACCTCATAGGAAAATGTGTGGGGGTTTCTTTGTTTTTGTTTTTGTTTTTTTTGAGACAGGGTCTCACTATGTTGCCCTCAGTAGAGTGCCATGGTGTCATATCTCATAGCAACTTCAGACTCTTGGGCTGAAGCGATTTTCTTGCCTCAGCCTCCCAAGTAGCTGAGACTATAAGCACCTGCAACAACGCTTGGCTATTTTTTTTTTGTTGTTGTTGTTGTTGTTGTTGCAGTTGTCAGGGTTGCTTAGCTGGCCCAGGCAGGTTCGAACCCACCAACACCCTACCCACTGAGCTATGGGTACCGCCATGAAATGTATTTTTAAAAACCTTTTACAGGGCAGCACCTGTGGCTTAGTGGGTAGGGCCCTGGCCCCATATACCGAGCTATGGGTGCCAGTACCCTACCCACTGAGCTATGGGTGCCGCCATGAAATGTATTTTTAAAAACTTTTTACTGGGTGGCACCTGTGGCTTAGTGGGTAGGGCACTGGCCCCACATACCGAGGGTAGGGGGTTCAAACCTGACCCTGGCCAAACTGCAACCAAGAAAAAAAAATAGCCAGGCATTGTGGTGAGCACCTATAGTCCCAGCTACTCAGAGGCTGAGGCAAGAGAATCACCTAAGCCCAGGAGTTGGAGGTTGCTGTGAGCT
>NW_003852426.1:5427116-5432300 GCF_000181295.1 Otolemur garnettii
GAGGTTGCTGTGAGCTATGACTCCATAGCACTCTACCCAAGGCAACAGCTTGGGACTCTGTCTCAAAAAAAAATTTTTTTTAAAGACTGAGAACATCAAATATTGGCAAGTTTGTGGAGCAATTGGAATTCTAATACACTTTTTTTTTTGTAGAGGCAGAGTCTCACTTATTGCCCTCGGTAGAGTGCCGTGGCGTCACACAGTTCACAGCAACCCCCAGCTGGGCTTAAATGATTCTTTTGCCTCAGTCTCCCAAGTAGCTGGGACTACAGGCACCTGCCATAACCCCTGGCTATTTTTTTTGTTGCAGTTTGACCGGGGCTGGGTTTGAACCCCCTACACTCAGTATATGGGGCCAGCTCCCTACCCACTGAGCCACAGGTGCAGCCCTCTAATACACTTTTGGTGAAAATAATTTGGTGGTTTTTCAACTGTTCTGAAAACTGGCTATGTATATTAAAGCCATGCCTACCTTAAGACCCCCCAATAGCGCATATATATATATATATATATAAAAGGAGTGACTGCTTATGTCTACCAACAGAAATACACAAGAACATTCATAGCAGTGTTGTTCATAATCATGACAGGAAGCAATCTTCTGGTCGATCAACGGTAAAATGGATAAATTACGATCTGTTCATACAGTAGAATGCTTTTTTTTTAAGAGACAGAGTTTCACTTTGTTGCCCTCGATAGAGTGCTATGGCATCACAGCTTACAGAAACCTCCAGTTCTTGGGCTTAGGTGATCCTCTTACCTCAGCCTCCTGAGTAGCTGGGACTACAGGCACCTGCCACAACGTCCAGCTATTTTTTTGTTGCAGTTTGGCCAGGGCCAGGTTCAAACCCACCACCCTCAGTATATGGGGCTGGCGCCCTACTCACTGAGCTACAGGCACCACCCCACACAGTGGAATACTTAATACAAACATTAACTCCTATACATAACCATATGGATGAATTGCACAGACAAGGTTGAAAGAAAAAGGCGCAACACAAAAGAGCACATTCTGTATGATATCTTTTATAAGATTTGACAAAAATAATCTCTGTTGGGCAGTGCCTGTGGCTCAAGGAGTAGGGCGCTAGCCCCATATACCAAAGGTGGCAGGTTCAAACCCAGCCCCAGCAAAAAAAAAACAAAAAAAAAACTGAAAAAATAATCTCTATTAATAGAGTTTGGACTACTGGTTATCTGAGAAAATGGGACCATACAAGTATGTAGGAAATGTACCATTTAGGCAACTTGATCTACATGGTACATGTAGTTAAAATTTCATCAAGTATGCAATTTTTACACTTTGTTGTATACAATTACACCTTAGTTAAAAGTTTCATTAAAAAGAATCAAAGCAGCAAAAAGAAAGCTATTCACTCATTGATAAATATAGAGACTAAAATTAAAGTTTGAAAAAACAGTCCATAAAAAAAAAATGCTGGGTGGCTCCTGTGGCTCAAAGGAGTAGGGTGCCAGTCTCATATACTGGAAGAGGCGGGTTCAAACCTGGCCTCGGCCAAAAACTGCAATAAATAAATAAATAAAGGACTAAATTAAAAAAAAATGCATAGGCTTCCTCCCCAAGAGAAAAGGACAATTCAGATCTTTTCTCTTGAGAGCATTCAATATTTTCCAGTTCCTTCATATTTTACTTCTCTTGGGTGAAATGGAAGCTGACAGAGCACTACAAACTCCCCCACACACTTCAGATTCCAACTGTAATATAATTACCTTTGGTTTGTAGTTAAGGGACTGGCTTAAATATAATTTATTCATTTATAAATATTTACATATTGCAAGAGAAGAAAACAGGCAATTCTACTCTTTGGATAGAAATTGCCACATACTACAAAGTTGCTGAAATATGGCTGCTCTCTACCAGGTTTTTCTCTCAGCAAAGTTGGGCTCGGCATCCGTTGCTCAGTGGTTAGGGCACTGGCCACATACACCGGGGCTGATGGGTTTGAACTCGGCCCGGGCCTGCTAAACGACAATGACAACTACAACAACAACAACAAATAGCCAAGTGTTGTGGCAGGCGTGTGTAGTCCCAACTACTTGGGAGGCTGAGGCAAGAGAATCACTTACGCCCAAGAGTTTGAGGTTGCTGTGAGCTGCACTCCATGGCACTCTAGCAAGTGTGACATAGTAAGACTCTGTCTCAAAAAAGAAAAAAATAAAAGCTCTGGACCAGGGGATAGTTTCTCATCAAGTTACAACAGGAATCCAGAACAATGCCACATGGACCCCCTCTTGGGTAGGTGGGAAAGGAAGCTCTCTATATTATCTCTTTACAGAGCTTGAGCTTTCAGGTAGTCCTTCCTTCTTTCCCATGAGCCCATCCCATACCTCATTCCTACTCTGACCTGAAGCATTAATGGAGCATTAAGGTGTTAACTGCAAACAAGTCACCTGTATTCTTCCCCACAGGGGTGTTCTCTAATAAATAGCCAGGCATTGCAGTCCCAGCTACTTGGGAGGCTAAGGCAAGAAGATTACTTGAGTTGTTATGCCACAGCACTCTACCAAGGGAGACAAAATGAAACTCTGTCTCCAATAAATAAATAAATAAGTAAAAATAAAAATAAACCTCGCAACAATCCAGTGAGGTGGTCTGAGTCACTGGCCCTAATTTACAGACTGGGAGACTCACTGGAAATGTTAAGAAATTTTTATAGGATTATATAAATAGAACTTAGAAGTCTTAGAACATGAAGTTTGGTCACCTGATTCACAGCCCCATCCTATGTTTCTCTTCCAGAAAAGCCTTTTTACCAACAGGATTTCCTGAGCCATTCTCCCCAAAACCAGTAGAGAAAAACATTAAATGCCCTTACAAGGAAGATTTGCTTCTAGCAAGTTCTTTTTTTTTTCTTACTTTTTCTAGCTTTCCTTGTAGTCTTGTTGTATCATTTCTTGACTCTTCAAAAGATGCTGGTGGTAACCATAAAACACCACAACCTTTGATTTCAAATTTTCTTTTCTTTTTGAGACAGTCTCACTTTGTTGTCCTCAGTAGAGTGCTGTAGTGTCATAGCTCACAGCAACTTCAAAATCTTGGGCTCAAGTAATTCTCTTATCTCAGCCTCCTGAATAACTGGGACTGCAGGCGCCCCTCACAATGCCTGGCTATTTTTAGAGACAGGGTCTTGTTCTTGCTCAGGCTGGTCTCAAACCTGTGAACTCTGGCAATCCACCCGCCTAGGCCTCCCAGAGTGCTAGGATTACAGGCATGAGCCACTGTGCCTGGCCCCTGATTTCAAATTTTCACCACATATTATTTTCATGCTTGGACATGGATGGTAGTGATGGCACTAAAGGGTGACTTCAGACAGCTTTAGCCTCCCTACCCACCACACCATTCTAAATAAACACACAATTTACATAAAAACAGTGCTAGACAAATGTAGCTTCATAACAATTTCCTGAATTTCAGAACTCCCAAGATTCACAACTCCAAGGGGTATCATTATGTAAAATATGATGTAAGCCATGCCCCCTGGAATTGTAAAAGACAGTAGACCTGTTTAAACACTTTCCAAAGAGACTAAGCCTCCTAAGAACCCTCATTGCAGAAATTCAGGAGCTGCTTTCATAAGTGGTAAGGGAGCAGGACTTTCCAGGATCTGGCTGATACAAGCACTAAGGTGTCAAGTCCACAGAGATTACTAAAGTAAAGGGGAAATGGGACAGGACTATAGATTGAGACAGGTAAAATCCAGAGTCCAAGAGGACAGAGAATCATTCAACAAACACAGCACAGAGGCAGGGCCTAACCTTGATCCTGGACAGAGACTTTCTGGACTTTGGTATTGCATGAATGGGAAAGGAGCTCTGACTCTTCTCATGTTGATTTTAGCTACAAGGAAGTAATAGGGTTGCAAATAACAACCAGAGAAATTACTATGAGAATGATCAAAAGTTTCATGATTGATCTGTTTAAGACCTCAGTAAAAGTTGCTGTTGTTTCAAGTGGATTTAAATTTTGATCCGGGTTTTTACTTTCGTGTATTACTAAATCTGCTAGATTGTAAAAACCAAAAGAATGTGGACATTCTTTAATCTAATTCTCTAATCTTTTAGATTCTGCTAATCTAAAAGAGGATTAATTTGGCTCCAGTGTCATGAATTACATTGTTTGCCAAATTTGTTGAACTTATCAACTCTGGTCACAAACTAGAATTATAATAATAATAATTATTATTATGACACAGAATCTTACTCTGTTGCCTAGGCTACAGTGCCAGGGCATTAGCCTAGCTCACAACAACCTCAAATTCCTGGGTTTAAAAGATGCTTACCTTAGTCTTCTGAATTGTGGAGTCCATATGTGCTCACCACAATGCTCTTTTTGCCCATAATTCTAATTTTTGTATTTTTAGTAGAGAGGGGGTCTCTTTCTTGTTCAGGGTGGTCTCAGACTCCTGAGCTAAAATAATCTGCCTACCTCAGCCTCCCAGAGTGCTAGGATTACAGGCATGAGCCACTGCGACTGGCCACTAACTGAAAAATTAAACAACCCTCTGCGCTGCTGGGCCAAATCATGGTTTGGTTGTATGTAGGAGACTGAGCAAGGCCTATGCAGATTACAAGTCCCAAATTCTGACTCTGGGTCTTTATTTCTAGACTGAAAGAGACATTTATCTTCAGCAGAAAACAAATGGCCATGCATGACTCTTTGGGGGATCCACCCCACAATCTGCAGATGAATCCCAGTTCTGTTTTTCTGTTCAGCAGGAGGCCCAGGACATCCCTAGCTGGTCCTCTTTGGACAGGCCTTATTTGGGCTCTTTAAACTACTGAGGCATTGAATATGGAGAAAGTTGGAAGCTCTGGATATCTGCTACCCTTCACCTCCCCTGACACTACCCTGTCCTTGCTCTTTAAATTAAAGGGAGTACAGACTCCTTGACAGCTTAACTGGACATTTGCCAGTACCCAAACAACAGGAGGGAGGCTTGGCACCTGTAGCTCAACCAGGTAAGGCACTAGCCACATACACCAGAGTTGGCGGGTTTGAATCCAGTCCAGGCCCTGCCAAACAACAATGACAACTACAACCAAAAAATAGCTGGATGTTGCGGCGGGCGCCTGTAGTCCCAGCTACTTGAGAGGCTGAGGCAAGAGAATCACTTAAGCCCAGGAGTTGGAGGTTGCTGTGAGCTGTGATGCTACAGCACTCTA
>NW_003852426.1:5433462-5437666 GCF_000181295.1 Otolemur garnettii
CAGCTACTTGGGAGACAGAGGCAGGAGACTCGCTTGAGCCCAGGAGTTGGAGGTTGCTGTGAGCTGTGATGCCATAGCATTCTACCCAGGGGAACAGCTTGAGGCTCCTATCTCAAAATAAAATAAAATAAAATGATTAATTAAATCTTCGCATTTACATACTTGGTTTGTCAGAGTCATTGAATTGTTAGGTGTTCACTGAACTGTTTTATTTTCCCTCTAAACACATAGAAAGGTTACATTTCCCAGACATCCATCTGTGGAAATGGGACCATGTGATTAAATTCTTATTCATAGAACATAGATGTGATATACCCTATTTCTAGATTTAACACATTCAACCCTAAGTTACGTTTTCTCTTTCTTTCTTTCTTTTCTTCTTTTTTTGAGACAATTTGGTTGCAGCCGTCGTTGTTTGGCGGGCCCGGGCTGGATTCAAACCCACCATCTTGGGTGTACGTGGCTGGCGCCTTAGCCACTTGAGCCACAGTCTCACTGTGTTGCCCTCCATAGAGTGCTCTGGTGTCACAGCTCACAGCAACCTCAAACTCTTGGGCTTAAGCGATTCTCTTTCCTCAGCCTCCCAAAGAGCTGGGACTACAGGCACCTGTCACAACGGCCAGCTATTTTTTGTTGCAGTTGTCATTGTTGTTTAACTGGCCCAGGCTAGGTTCGAACCCACCAGCCTCAGTGCATGTGGCCAGTGCACAGTAACCACTATACTATGGCACCGAGCCCACTTTCTCTTTTTTATCTGTACAGCTGAAAACAAAGGACCCACACCACCCACTCCTACCAAGGACAGCCTAGATTCCTGAGTCACTGCTACTCAAGAGAGCTGACTGGCTACGTTACATTGTAATGGAAAGAACAAATAAACCTCTGTTTCCTTAAGTTTCTGACATTATAGAGTTTATGTCACTACTGCATAACTGTGGGCCTCAAATTCCTGGGCTCAAGTGATTGCTTCAGCCTACCAAGTAGCTGGGACTACAGGCACCTGCCACAAGGCCCGGCTACTTTTAGAGATGGGGTCTTGATCTAGCTCAGGCTGGTCTCAAACCTGTGAGCTCAGGCAGTCCACCTGCCTCAGCCTCCCAGAGTGCTAGGATTACAGGCGTGAGCCACCACACCCGGCCCTGTTGCATATTTTCTTTTGTAAAGTGTTTCTTCAAGTCTTTTGAACATTAAAACCATTTTTTTTTGGTCTTCTTCTTATTGATTTGAGTTTTAACAATATATTCTGGATACAAATCCTTTGTGAAATAAATGTATTACAGATATTTTCTCTCAGTCAGTGGTTTTCCTGTTTATTTTCTTAACTATATCTTATATGAGCAGAAGTTTTAAATAATAATGAAGTTTAATTTATCCGATTTTTGACCAGGTGCGGCAGCTCACACTTATAATCCCAGAACTTGGGAGGCCGAGGTGGGTGGACTGCCTGAGCTCACGAGTTTGAGACCATCCTGAGCAAGAGCTAGACCCTGTCTCTAAAAAATTGCCAGGTGTTGGGCAGCACCTGTGGCTCACTGAGTAGGGTGCCAGCCCCATATACCGAGGATGATGGGCCTGGCCAAACTGTAACAAAAAATAGCTGGGTGTTGTGGCAGGTACCTGTAGTCCTAGCTGCTTGGGAGGCTGAGAATCACCTATGCCCAAGAGCTGGAGGTTGCTGTGAGCTGTGATGCCACAGAACTCTACTGAGGGTGACATAGTGAGGCTCTGTTTCAAAAAAAAAAAAATAATAGCTGGTATTGTGGCAGGTGCCAGTAGTCCCCGCTACTTGGGAGGCTGAGGCAAAAGAATCACTTAAGCCCAAGAGTTTGAGGTTGCTGTGAGCTATTACACTACAGCAGTCTACAGAGGGCCACAAAGTGAAACTCTACCTAAAAAAAAAAAAAAAAAAAATCCAATTTTTATATTACTATTGCTTTCCATGTTCTAAGAAATCTTCACCTACCTCCAGATTTTGAATTCCTAGTACTTAAAATTAGTGTTGGAATCAAACGAGCAAGTTTTTTTTTTTGTAGCCACAGAGTCTCGCTTTATCATCCTGGTAGAGTGCTGTGGAGTCACATAACTCACAGCAACCTCCAACTCCTGGGCTTAGGCGATTCTCTTGCCTCAGCTTCCTGGGTAGCTGGGACGATAGGTGTCCACCACAATGCCTAGCTTTTTCGTTGTAGTTTGGCCTGGGCCAGGTTTGTACCTGCCACTCCCTATATGGGGCCAGCACCCTACCCACTGAGCCACAGGCGCCACCCCAAATGAGCAAGGTTTTTCTTCCTTAAACTCAGGGAGCCAAGAGGCCAGACTTCTTTGATGAGCAAATGAACCCTCCTTTACCTGCCCCTCACAAGACAGAGTCTCACACTTTTGCTCTGGAAAGAGTGCCCTGGCATAATAGCTCACAGCAACTTCAAACTCTTGGACTTGAGCAATCATCTTGCCTCAGCCTCCCAAGTGGCTGGGACCACAGGCACCTGCCACAAGACTTGGCTATTTTTTAGAGACCGGGTCTGGCTCTTTCTCATGCTGGTCTTGAACGCCTAAACCAATCCACTCACCTCAGTCTCCCAGAATGCTAGGATTACAAGCATGAGCCACCGTGCCCCACCTCAAATGAAGCATTTTAAATGGCATACAAAAAGTTTAGGAATAAAAACTTGGGGTTCTCAGAGCTAAAATCTCGGGTTAATTTTACTGCCTCTTTTCCCAACAAATGAGAATAACCCTCATTTGTCATTGAGGACATCTAAATTAGACACCATAACACTCAGCTGAGGGTGACAAAGTGAGACTCTGTCTCAAAAAAAAAAAAAAAGAATAAAAAAAATTAGAGTCATCAAACAGGCTGTATCACCTGTAGTCTGGACTGATGCTCAAAATGGCCCTGCCCCTTCCCAAAACTACAAGGATTTTGGGACAGTGAGGAGTGAGTTCAAGGGTGCTCATTTTGGAAACTGCATTTTATTTGAGTCACTTCACAATGACCAGTCTGTGTACTAAAGAAGGTTATTAGTAGGGTGTGGTCCTACAGTGGCAGCCAGGACATGTAGTGTGCCCCTCCCACTATGTTCTTTTATTTTCTTTTCTATTGTCTATAAATTATTTACTTAATTTTAAAAATTCATACAGTTTTGTTTTGTTTTTTTGAGACAGAGTCTCATTCTTGTTGCCCTGGGTAAAGTGCCATGCCATCATCATAGCTCACAGCAACCTCAAACACTTGAGCTCAAGCAATCGTCTTGCCTCAGCTTCTGAAGTAGCTGGGACTACAGGTGCTGGCCACAATGCCAGACTACTTTTTCTATTATTAGTAGAGAAGGGGTCTACTCTTGGGCTTAGGTGATTCTCTTGCCTCAGCCTCCTGAGTAGCTGGGACTATAGGCGCCTGCCACAACACCTAGGTATTTGTTGTTGTTGCAGTTTGGCCGGGGCTGGGTTCAAATGGAACTAAGTATTATAGTCCTGCTTAGGCTGGCCTCAACCTCCTAAGCTCAAGCAACTCACCCACCTCAGCCTCCCAGAGTGCTATGATTACAGGTGTGAGCTCTGCACCAGGCCAGCCAACATCTTTTAAAAGTCAGGTTGGTCGGAATTGATAGCTCATAGCCAGTTACAGATTGAACCCCTTATTCTACTCTTTTCCTCCTTTTCACTACAGCACTTGACTAGTCTAAAAAAAAAACAACAACAATGAAATAAAAGCCAGGTTATTGAGATAGAATTTACATGCAATAAGATATACCTTTTACTCAAACTTATATATGGAAGACCTTCTAGCTGGGGACTAGATGTTGCTGATTTGAAGCATCTATCTTACAAAAATAAGGCTCACCTATTGCAGCGAGGGAGTTATGAGGAGTATTTTATACTTAGCCTGAGACATTTAAGGTCTCAAGTGTCCAGGTAGTATGTACAAGGGAGGATATCTCTATATGGGCTTAAATCCTCTTTTTGCCATGTATTACCTATGTGATTTTGTTCACATTACATCACCTCTTTGCGTCTCTGATTCCTTATTAGTAAAAAAAAAACTTTAGGGCGGCATCTGTGGCTCAGTGAGTAGGGTGCTGGCCCCATATACCGAAGGTGGTAGGTTCAAACCCAGCCCCAGCCAAACTGCAACAGAAAATACCTGGGCACTGTGGCCAGGTGCCTATAATCCCAGCTACTTGGGAGGCTGAGGCAAGAGAAT
>NW_003852426.1:5438323-5440084 GCF_000181295.1 Otolemur garnettii
GGAGGTTGCTGTGAGCTGTGATGCCACGACGCTCTACCCAGGGGGAGAGCTTGAGGCCTGGTCTCAAAAAATAAATAAATAAAATAAATGTTAGTTTCCCTTCTCTCACCAAAGACAACATGCCCTAGGCATCAGAATAGGGGTATGTGTGCACGCACACCTGCTTGTATGTGTCTGTCTCATTCTCAAATACAATCTCTATATTAAGCTGTATAGAGGCAAATTACACTTCTGTTTCCAGGTTTCCAGCTTGGCACCTCTAGAGTCAGACTGAAAGCTTCCTGTGCTAATAAAATGAGCTCAGAGAAAACACCGTATCTATGCAAGAAAAGACACTTCAGTAGTGAGTAATAGCGTCTTCTCTGTAAGAAGTTAACTCAAAACTATCCTGCCAAACCTGTTCTTCTTCCTTGGTGATTAGTGCCTGCCTGGCTTCCTTCGAGCCACAACCTGTTAATCTCATAGTTTTAGATTAAAGAGGTTCAAAAAAGAACATGCTCCTCAGGCCCTGAGACTTTGTCCTTGTCTATCTCCAGCAGCAAACTCCCTGTTTACTGCAAGGGAGGCAAAATGATCACAGCAGAACTAATGAATAGTTATCTCCTTCACACCAGCCAGGCAAAGATGGATGGTGTCTGCTGCCGCTCTGTAGGTGCCAGAAGGGCATCCTCATTGTGGTCTTAGTGTTGTTCTCATTGCTCAGGCTAGGTGAAGAAAGCCTCCAGGCACCCAATGGGCTTGGAATTGATTTCACTTGCACGGTAGAGTGGGATGAAAATTGCCAGTCACAGTCATGAATTCCCAGCCACAGCTACTTTGACACCCACCTGGGAGGCCTGACATGAGTTTTGAAAACTGGTACTCCACATCCTGCTGTTGTTTCCAAATAGAAAGGTCAAGTTTTAGACTTCTAAGTCACTTCATACCACTTCATGACAGCAAAAGCTCTGTTCACAATGAAAAGCTAGTGGGGAACGCCACTATAGTATGACCCTCCCTGCTGGGGCATCTATCAACAGATCAACAGGCGGGAAGCACAGCTCAGAGCACAAAGAAAGTCTGCCTTTGGGATTCAGTGTATCCCCTGTACTCATGGCCCTGAGGTTTGAGAATAGAACTAAGTATTGTAGATTCTGAAGACTGCCTAACGAATGGAAGAGTCAGAAGTCAAAGATGGCTACAAAGTAGAGCTGAAATCTCTTCTTGGAAGGGAAAGGAAAAACAGCTCTGAGTTCCACAGATCTTCTCTTTTGTGGCCCTGAACAGTCCTAGGAGGATTCTTGGACATGTAATTCAAGAGATCTGGGTTTTGGGTACCTATTCTTTTTTTTTTTTTAAGAAACAGAATCTCACTTTGTCACCTTGGTAGAGTGCTGTTGCATCACAGCTCACAGCAACCTCCAGCTCCTGGACTTTGGCAATTGTCTTGCCTCAGCCTCCCAAGTAACTGGGACTATAGGTGCCTGCCACAATGCCTAGCTATTTGTTGTTGTTGTTGCAGTTTGGCTGGGGACGGGTTCAAACCCACCACCCTCAGTATGTGGGGCCAGCGCCCTACTCACTGAGCCACAGGTGCCACCCTGGGTACCTATTCTTATTATTGACATTCCCAACACACTCTCCCAATTACTGCATGTTTACTGTTATTGCTAAGTGCTTTCTGAGAATTATCTTTTTTTTTTTTTTTTTTTTTTTTGAGACAGAGCCTCAAGCTGTCCCCCTGGGCAGAGTGCCGTGGCATTACAGCTCACAGCAACCTCC
>NW_003852426.1:5440207-5442529 GCF_000181295.1 Otolemur garnettii
TCATTGTTGTTTGGCGGGTCCGGGCTGGGGATTCGAACCCGCCACCTTAGGTGTACGTGGCTGGCGCCTTAGCCGGTTGAGCTATAGGCGTCGAGCCTGAGAATTATCTTGATCAGCCCTCCACTCCACCACAGCCATGATCCTATGAAGAAGGTACTATTACTGCCTTCATTTCACAGATGAGAAAGCTGAGACACAAAGAGGTTAAGCAACTTTCCCAAGATTCAAGCAATAGCTTGTGGTGGTCTTGGGATTCAAAAACAGGTAGTCTATATCTAGAAGCTCCGTGATACTGCCTCTTGATACAGTTGTCTTACTGTAGTCCTTACCATGTAATGCCATCATAAATGCTTAGCTCCCACACTAAACCTCATTATGGGCACATTGTATTACCTACTGATACTTTCCTATTGATGGTGGCTAATCAGACCTGAACACCAAGTGGATGTGCAATAAGTGTTTGTTGAACAAACGTTGAATAACTGAGTATTACTTTCTGTATCTTCGAAATTAGGGAAAGACAGGAGAGAGCTGAGGAAAGATGTAGGTTATTATGGAACTAAAGACTCAAGTTCTCTGATGGTGACAATGGAAATGACTACTTCATAAACAGCTATGCATACAATCTTTGGCCTAGGATGCTTCTCTGTACTTATTTTTTTACATCAGTACTCTGCCAAGTTTTGAGTACTCTTGCTTCCCTCCCTGAGGTTCAAGTGGGACAGTCAACCATAATTTTCCACCCATGCCCAATCAGGGAGGACTTGACCTAAGCCTGGCTGGCCATTTAGTTTCTTATCTGGATTTTAGAATTATATGCTAGAGGAATGGATTTGTAGATATATGAGGCTGTTTCACCTGAGGGCTTGGAGGAAAGTAGGCTGCGATGTGAAAGGATAAGGCCAATCTACAAAGAAAAGCATGCAGAGATGAGAGATGGAGAGAAAATGAGACCAAGCGACATCATTTGAGGCCTTAGGTTAACCTTCCCTGAGCATAGATCTATCCTTAGATGTCCTGAATTTCTGAGACTCTATCTTTCCTATTTGGCTAAACTAGTTTAAGTTGGTTAGTCACAAGCAGATAAAATAATTTTTTAAAATAGAGTATCCTGGTGGGGCCTATATTTTAGTCAGCAAGGGTGCCAGCCACATACACCTAGGGTGGCAGGTTTGAAAGCAACAATGGCCCAGGTCTGCTAAGCAACAATGACAACTACAACCAAAAATATAGCCTGGCATTGTGGTGGGCGCCTGTACTTCAGCTACTTGGGAGGCTGAGGCAAGAGAATCACTTAAGCCCAAGAGTTTGAGGTTGCTGTGAGCTATGATGCCATGGCACTCTACCCAGGGCAACAGCTTGAGACTCTGTCTCAAAAAAAAAAAAGAAAAAAGAGTATCCTATGGTAGGGTTTCCAGATTGAGAAAAAAAGAATCACGTGGGACATACTTGTTTTAAAAATTACTAGTTATTTGTCTGAAATTCAAATGAAACTGGGCATTGTGTATTTATTTATTTATTTTTATTTTTTGAGACAGAGTCTCACTTTGTTGCCCTCAGAGGACTGTGGCATCATAGCTCACAGCAACATCCAACTACTTGGGCTTAAAAGTGATTCTCTTGCCTCAGACTCCCAAGTAGCTGGGGCTACAGGCGCCCACTCACAGTGCCGGGCTTTTTTTTTTTTTGAGACAGAGTCTCAAGCTGTTGCCCTGGGTAGAGTGCCATGGCATCATAGCTCACAGCAACCTCAAACTCTTGGGCTTAAGTGATTCTCTTGCCTCAGCCTCCCAAGTAGCTGGGACTACAGGTGCCTGCCACAATGCCAGGCTACTTTTTGGTTGCAACTGTCATTGTTGTTTGGCGGGCCCAGGCTGGATTCGAATGCCTTTTAGAGATGCATTTTTTAGAGATGAGGTCTTAGGCTGGTCTCGAATCTGTGAGCTCAGGCAATCCACCTGCCTCGAACCTAAAGTGCTAGGATTATAGGCATGAGCCACTGTGCCTGGCCCTGGGCATTGTGTATTTAATTGGCAACTCTTCCCTACAGGAATAAACAGAGAGTGCAAAAAAATGTATACACATTTTAAGAAGAGAAAAAACTGTATTAAAATCGTAATACTCAAGTCACATTTCACTTCTACAATGACAAGAGGTGCTCTGGATGGGCCTGGTGGCTCATGCCTGTAATCCTAGCACTCTGGGAGGCAAAGGCAGATGGACTGCTTGAGCTCAAGAGTTTAAGACCAGGCTCGGCGCCTATAGCTCAACCGGCTAAGGCGCCAGCCACGTACACCTAAGGTGGCGGGTTTGAATCCCCAG
>NW_003852426.1:5442549-5445636 GCF_000181295.1 Otolemur garnettii
AGTTCAAGACCAGCTTCAACAAGAATAAGACCCCGTCTCTACTAAAAGTAGAAAAGCTAGCTGGGTGTGGTGGCTGGCGCCTGTGGTCCCAGCTACTTGGGAGGCGGAGGCAGGAGACTCGCTTGAGCCCAGGAGTTGGAGGTTGCTGCGAGCTGTATTGCCACGGCACTCTACCCAGGGGGACAGCTTGAGGCTCTGTCTCAAAAAAAAAAAAGAGTTCGAGACCAGCCTGAGCAAGAGCGAGACCCTGTCTCTACTAAAAAAATAGAAAAACTAGTTGGGTGTTGTGGTGGGTGCCTATAATCCAGCTACTTGGGAGGCTGAGGCTAGAAGATCACTTGAGCCCAAGAGTTTGATGTTGCTAGGAGGCATGACACCAGGGTACTCGGGGCAACAGAGTGAGACTGTCTCAAAAAAAAAAAAAAGAGGGCAGCACCTGTGGTTCAGTGGGTGGGGCGCTGGCCCAATACACCGAGAGTGGCGGGTTCAAATTCAGCCTGGGCCAAACTGCAACAAAAAAATAGCTGGGCATTGTGGTGGGTGCCTGTAGTCCCAGCTACTCGGGAGGCTGAGGCAAGAGAATTGCCTAAGTCCAGGAGGTGGAGGTTGCTGTGAGCATTGTTATGCCATGGCACTCTACTGAGGGTGATAAAGCTACAAAATAAATAAATAAATAAAAACCAGCCTGAGCAAGAGTGAGACCCACCCCTTACTAAAATAGAAAAAATTAGCGGGTGTTGTAGTGGGGGCCTATAGTCCTAGGTATTTGGGAAGTTGAAGCATGAGGATTGCTTGAGACCAATAGTTTGAGGTTGCCATGAGCTATGATGCCATAACACTCTACCCAGGGCAACAAAGTGAGACTCTGTCTCAAAAAAAAAAAAAAAAAAGAGATGCTCCAATGTGACTTAATTCATGTTTTGTTATTGGTATAGGTAAGTTTATTTTTATTTTACTTTATTTTGGAGACAGTCACATTGGTCACATTTGGTCACATTGTCACCCTTGGTACTTCAAACTCTTCAGCTCAAGTGATCCTCTTGACTCACCATCCTGAGCAGGTGGTACTGTAGGCACCCGCCATAACGCCAGGCTATTTCAAAAGATGGGGATCTTTCTCTTGTTCAGGCTGGTCTGGAACTTCTGAGCTCAAGGGATTCTCATACCTTATCCTCCCAGAGTGTTAGAAGTACAGGTATGAACCACTATGTCTGGCCTATAATGCCATTATTTATTTATTTATATTTTTTTCTTGAGACACAGTCTCATTATGTCGCCCTTGGTAGAATGCCATGATGTCATAGCTCATAGCAACCTCAAACTCTTGGGCTTGAGTGATTCTCTTGCCTCAGCCTCTCAAGTAGCTGGGAGTACAGGCACCCACTGCAATATCTGGATTTTTTTTGTTGCAATTGTCATTTTTGTTTAGCTGGCCCAGGCTGGGTTCAAACCTGCCAACCTTGGTGTATGTGGCTAGTGCCCTACCCAGTGAGCTACAGGCACCATTGCCAACATAATGCCATTTTTAGGCTCGGCGCCTGTGCCTCAAGCGGCTAAGGCACCAGCTACATACACCTGAGCTGGCGGGTTAGAATCCAGCCCAGGCCTGCCAAAGAACAATGATGGCTGCTACCAAAAAATAGCCGAGGTTGTGCCAGGCGCCTGTAATCCCAGCTACTAGGGAGGCGAAGGCAGGAGAATTGCTTGAGCCCAGGAGTTAGAGGTTGCTGTGAGCTGTAATGCCACAGCACTCTACCCAGGGTGACAGCTTTTTTTAATCTATCATATTGAAAAGATAAAAAAAACCACTCTTGGCCAGGTGAAGTGGTTCATACCTGTAATCCTAGCTCTCTGGGAGGATGAGGCTGGAGGATCTCTTGAGCTCAGAAGGTCAAGACCAGCCTGAGCATGAGTGAGACCCTTTCTTACTAAAAATAGAAAAATTAGCCAGGTATTGTGGCAGGTGCCTATAGGCCCAAGTACTTGGGAGGCTTAGCCAAGAGGATTGCTTGAACCCTTGAGTTTGAGGTTGTTGTGAACTAGGCTGTTGCTCTGGCACTGTACCCTGGGCAATAGAGTAAGACTCCATCTCAATAGAAAAACAAAAACAAAAGCTGGGAGTGGTGGCTCATGCCTAGGGTGACCAGACGTCTGCTTTTTAACAATTTGTCCCCCGTTCCAGGGTGTTTTAAAAAAGGCCCAAGTTTTGGAAAGAATGAACGAACAGGCGGGAGAACAGGAAGGGAATATACGGTTTTCAGCTGCCATCTGGCTATTTCGCCAGAATATGAGCTTATTTTATAATGTTAAACTGTAATAATAACAACTAATTGTTGAGAAGTGATTACCCAGAACTGCTTATCAACATTTTCCTTGTTGTCAGGCCCTGCCCTGCCCTGCCCCGCCCCCTGGCCATGTTGTCCTGCTTTACAAATGTTAAAATCTGGTCACCCTACTCATGCCAGTAATCCTAGCACTCTGGGAGGCCAAGATAGGTGGATTGCTTGAGCTCACAGGTTCAAGATCAGCCTGAGCACTCTACCGAGGGCGACAATTTTGAGACTCTGTCTCAAAACAAAAGCAAAAACAAGGCTTGGCACCCGTAGCACAGTGGTTATGGTGCTAGCCACATACAATGAGGCTGGCAGCCTCAAACCTGGCCCAGGCCAGCTAAATAACAATGACAACTGCAAGAAAAAATAGCCAGGCCCTGTAGCAGGAGCCTATAGTCCCAGCTACTTGGGAGGCTGAGGCAAGAGAACAGCTTAAGCCCAAGAGTTGGAGGTTGCTATGAGCTGTGACGTCACGGCACTCTACTGAGTGGGATAAAGTGAAAATAATTACAACAGGGAATTTAATTCAGAGAATTGGTTTATATAGGTGTTGGAAGAGATAAAAGCCAAAGAGAGAATAGCAAAAATAACACTGAGTAATAAGAAGAAGCAACTGGCATTTTATCATCTACCAAATAGCCTGATGTTGAGGGGTGGAGAGGAAATAGATACTCTGGGCTCGGCGCCTATAGCTCAACCGGCTAAGGCGCCAGCCACGTACACCTAAGGTGGCGGGTTCGAATCCCCAGCCCGG
>NW_003852426.1:5445795-5447621 GCF_000181295.1 Otolemur garnettii
ATGCCATGGCACTCTACCCAGGGAGACAGCTTGAGGCTCTTTCTCAAAAAAAAAAAAAAAAAAAGAAATAGATACTCTGGCTTCTTCTTAGCTATCTTGCGTAGGAGGCTTAGCTGGGTTCGAAACTGCCAGCCCCAGTGCATGGAGCCAGCGCTCTATCCATTGAGCTACACCCAGCCAATACTCTGGCTTTTTCCTTAATCCTTCCTATCTCCCAAAATGCCTTCTATTGATGGAGCCCAGCAACTCAGCCTGGAAGCCAACCATAAGTTCAGGCCATGCAGAACTTCATGGAGTCAGCCCTCTGCTGCCACTTTGAAGAGTGGGGGAAAGGTGGACTTGAAGGCAAAATAGGCCAGGTTTAGGGTGGCGCTTGTGGCTCAGGGAGTGGGGTGCTGGCTCCATATGCCAAGGGTGGCAGGTTCAAGCCCCAGCCCTGGGCAAACTGCAACAAAATAAATAAATAAATAAACATTAAAAATAATAGGCCAGGATTAGCACAGATGTAAATAAGAAAAACTCAAAACATAATTAATGAATCCATCTCCTTGAGGAGAATCAACTAAGGATACTTGCACAAAGGTGGAGTTGTAGAATTGTGACATTAAGATCCAAACATTTTCTCCAAAATGTCCTTTACAGCTGGTTTGTCCAAAGTAGGATCTTACTCCGGACTATACACTACATCTGGTTATGTTTTTCTTTCTTTCTTTCTTTTTGGAGACACAGTAGTCTCACTTTTTTGCTCTAGGTAGAGTGCCATGGCATCATAGCTCACAGCAACCTCAACTCTTGAGCTCAAGTGATCCTCTTGCCTCAGCCTCCCAAATAGCTAGGAGTATGGGACAACAAGTCCCCGCTATAAACCTGAAAAAAAAAATATATATGTTTGGTTGTTTGTTTCAGACAGAGTTTCACTTTGTTGCCCCTGGTAGAGTGCCATGGCAACAGCTCACAGCAACCTCAAACTCTTAGGCTCAAGTGATTCCCTTGTTTCAGCCTCCCAAGTAGCTGGGACTACAGGCACCTACTACAACATGAGCTATTTTTATTTTTTATTGTTTTTGAGACAGAGTCTCACTATGTCAGCCTCAGTAGAGTGCTGTGGCGTCAAAGCTCATAGCAACCTCAAACTCTTGGGCTCAAGTGATTCTCGTCTCAACCTCCCAAGTAGCTGGGACTACAGGTGCCTGCCACAACACATGGCCATATTTTTGTTGCAGTTGTCACAGATGTTTTTGCTAGCCTGGGCCCGGTTCAAACCAGTCAGCCTTGTGTATGTGGCCAGCACCCTACTCATTGAACTATGGGTGCCACCCTTAAGGCATTCTCTTGCCTCAGCCTCCTAATTACCTGGGACTACAGGCACCCACCACAATGCCTGGCTATGTTCTGATTGCAGTTGTCACTGTTGTTTAGTGGGCCTCGGCCAGGCTCGAACCCGCCAGCTCTGGTGTATATGGCTGGTGCTGTAACCACTGACCTACAGGCACCAAGCCAAACCAGCTATTTTTAGAGATGAGGTCTCACTTTGGCTCAGGCTCGTCTTGAACTCATGAGTTCAGGCAATCCACCCGCCTCAGCCTCTCAGAGTGCTAGGATTACAGGTGAGAGTCACCTCCACCCAGGCAACACCTGAATATTTTTTAGAGACAGAGTCTATCTCTTGCTTAGGCTGGTCTCAAGCTCCTGAGCTCCAGCGATCCACCAGCCTTAGCCTCCCAGAGTGCTAGGATTACAGGTGTGAGCCACTGTACATGGCCCTGGTTAAGTCTCTCTCTCTCTCTTTTTTTTCTTTTCTCTTTTTTTTTTTTTTTTTTTTTTGA
>NW_003852426.1:5448221-5449523 GCF_000181295.1 Otolemur garnettii
CTGAGGCAAGAGAATTGCTTAAGCCCAAGAGTTGGAGGTTGCTGTAAGCTGTGATGCCACGGCACTCTACCCAGGGTGACAGCTTGAGGCACTGTCTCAAAAAAAAAAAAAGAAGATTGATTGAGCCCAAGAACTTGAGGTTGCTGTGAGGTATACAGAGCCCCAGAGTGGGACTCTGTTTCAAAAAAGAAAAAGAAAAAGAAAAGAATACATCATAGTTGATGGTGCCTACCTACTGTGGGCATCCCAGCAGGAGACATAGGATAACACAATATCTGGTTGTTCTGCTACTAAAAATACACAGATTTACCACTGTCTTAGGTGTGTTAATTAAAAAGAAATACATGATGCTTATATATATTTTTTAAAGAAGAGCTTTATTTTTGGTTGCGCCTGTGGCTCAGTGAGTAGGGAGCTGGCCCCATATACCAAGGGTGGTGGGTTCAAACCTGGCCCTAGAAAACTACAACAACAAAAAAAAGCCGGGTGTTATGGCAGGCGCCTGTAGTCCCAGCTACTCAGGAAGCTGAGGCAAGCGAATCGCCTAAGCCCAAGAGCTGGAGGTTGCTATGAGCTGTGATGCCACAGCACTCTACCAAGGGTGATAAAGTGAGACTCTGTCTCAAAAAAAAAAAAAAAAAAAAAAAAAGGGAGGTTTTTTTTTTTTTTTTTTTTTTGAGACAGAGCCTCAAGCTGTCCCCCTGGGTAGAGTGCTCTGGCATCATAGCTCACAGCAATCTCCAACTCTTGGGCTCAAGTGATCCTCTTGCCTCAGTTTTTCTATTTTTAGTAGAGACTGGGTCTTACTCTTGCTTAGGCTGGTCTTAAACTTGTGAGCTCAAGTAGTTCACCCACTTAGGCCTCCCAGAGTGCTAGGATTACAGGCGTGAGCCACCACACCCAGCCTGGTTATATCTCTTAAAAATAATTTCTCCTATGCCAGTTGCAGAGGCTCATGCCTGTAATCCTAACACTCTGGGAGGCCAAAGTGGGCAGATTGCTTGAGCTCAGGAGTTGGAGACCAGCCTGAGCAAGAGTGAGATCCCATCTCTACTAAAAATAGAAAAAGACTGAGGCAAGAGGATTGCTTGAGGCTTGGTGCCTGTAGCTCAAGTAGCTAAGGCGCCAACCACATACACCAGAGCTGGCGGGTTCGAATGCAGCCCAGGCCTGCCAAACAACAATGACAACTACAACCAAAATAGAGCCAGGCATTGTGGCAGGTGCCTGTAGTCCCAGCTACTTGGGAGGCTGAGGCAAGAGAATTGCTTAAGCCCAAGAGTTGGAGGTTGCTGTAAGCTG
>NW_003852426.1:5449543-5455117 GCF_000181295.1 Otolemur garnettii
GGGCTGGGGATTCGAACCCGCCACCTTAGGTGTACGTGGCTGGCGCCTTAGCAGGTTGAGCTATAGGCGCCGAGCCGAGAGCTTTATTTTTTGTGAAAAAAAATTTTTTTTTTGTAGACAGATTTTCACTCTGTTGTTCTGGGCAGTGTGCCATGGCATACTCAAACTCCTGGGCTCAAGAGATTCCCTTGTCTCAGCCTCCCAAGTAGCTAGGACTACAGCCCCTCACCATAACCCCGACTAGTTTTTCTACTTTTAGTAGAGATCAGGGGTCTCATTCTTGTTCAGGCTTGTCTTGAGCTCCTAACCTCAGGTGATCTACCCACCTTGGCCTCTCAGAGTGCTAGGATTACAGGTGTGACCTACTTAACCTGGCCTTGTGTAGGGTTCTTAATCTGCGGTGGCCAGTCTACTAGGCTTGGAAAAGCTTGTCTAGTCACAGGCCAGGAACATACATTTCAAGGGAGAGATAAAAGGGAACAGGATTTTATACTTGGCTAGTGGGGGTGTGGTTAATTACACATCATCAATAAGCTATAGGAGGATTTTTGAGTATTCATTAAGAAAACATGCCTTGGTGGTGCCTGTGGCTCAGTGGGTAGGGCGCTGGCCCCATATACCGAGGGTGGCAGGTTCAAACCCAGCCCAGGCCGGCTAAAAAACAGCAGTGACAACTGCAACAAAAAGCCAGGCATTGCGGCGGGAGCCTGTAGTCTTAACTACTCGGGAGGCTGAGGCAAGAGAATTGCTTAAACCCAAGTGTTGGAGGTTGCTGTGAGCTGCGACACCACAGTATTCTACCAAGGGCGACAAAGTTAGACCTTGTCTCAAAAAAAAAAAAAAAAACCTGTGTAAATGTGCTTTATACCTGCCATCCAGCATGGCTGGGAACTTAAGTTTTAAACCTTTTTTTTCTGGAGTCTCATTAACTGACAGGAGATTTGTTTTGTCAGCAGACAAGAGAAGAGTTTAGTATTTTATTTTTTGGGGGGGGACAGAGTCTCAAGCTGTTGCCCTGGGTAGAATACCATGGCGCCATAGCTTACAGCAATCTCAAACTCTTAGGCTTAGTCGATTCTCTTGCCTCAGCCTCCCAAGTAGCTGGGAACTAGAGGTGCCAGACACAATGCCCAGCTGTTTGTTTGTTTGTTTGTTTGTTTAGCAGACTTGGGCCAGATTCGAATCCACCAGCCCTGGTGCATGTGGCCAGTGCCCTAACAGTTTAGCTATAGGCACCGAGCCTACCTACCCCTTTTAAAGCTCAGTTTCTTCATCTGAAATGTGAATAAATAGGATTGTTAAATGGATTCAATAAATTAGTTCATGAGACAAGGATATAGCAAATATTCTAATAAAGTAGCAATTACCGTTACTAATTTGGTTGCAACTGAAATGTCCTAAAGGACCTGGAAGAGAAATAAACTCGGACCCACACTGATGCAAATAATTGGTGATTTTATTCGCACCTGCGCAGGGAGGCCGTTGCACTGAGATAAGCGGCCCCCCCATGCAGAGTTTTTTGTCTTTTATACTTTTTTTTTGCATAGCTTAAGCAAGCAGGGGAGGGTGAGGTGCATTCGGTTGTCATAGGATACATTCCAAATCACAATGGTTACAATCTTACAATAATTGATTAATGGATATATCTTAGATTACAATAGTTATCATTATATTAGATCACAATAGTTATCATTATATAATGGTAATTAATCAATAAGTATGTCTCAGATTACAATGGTTAACAATAATCAATCAGGCTCCTGAGTCTTCTACCATTGTTCACCTGCTGAGAACGTAGTGAAACTTGGAACTTTTCGTGCTTCTTCTATTCTAGAGATCATGGGAACATGGCTGGGAAAAGCCTGTAAAGCGGGGGTGGGGGGTGGGGGGGATGAGGGAATGGGGGGCTTGCCTGCAGGGCGGGGGAATGGGAGAGTGCGCAGGCGGAGGGAGCAGGAGCTCACAACAGCAACATCAAAAAATGTGGAACAGGAAAACAAAAAATCTCTTTAAGTTCCCAATTGTTTTCTGAGAGAGGGAAGCAGTCTGATGGAACAGGCTGGAAGTTTGGCCTTGTTGCCAGACAGGTTATATCTGCAGACAAGAAACCCCTATCAGTTTCTTTCTTTCTTTTTTTTTTGAGACAGTTTCATTGTGTCACTCTCAGTATACTGAGTGTTGTGGTGTCACAGGTCACAGCAACCTCAAACTCTTGGGCTTAAGCAATTCTCTTGCTTGAGCCTCCCAAGTAGCTGGGATTACAGGTGCCCGTCACAATGCCTGGCTATTTTTTTTGTTGTTGCAATTGTCATTGTTGTTTAGCTGGCCAGGGCTGGGTTCGAACTCGCCAGCCTCTGTGTGTGGCTGGCACCTTACCTACTCAACTACAGGCACTGAGCCACTCTTATCAGTTTCTTAATGTAGTAACTACCACATATACTGATATTATATTATAAACTTTACATTTAAATGTTTTTTTTTTTTTTTTGAGACAGTCTCATTTTGTCACTCTTGGTAGAGGGCCCTGGCATTATAGCTCACAACCTCAAACGCTTGGGCTCATGCTATCTGCTTGCCTTAGCCTCCCAATTAGCTGGGAGGACAGGCACTGCTATAATGCCAGGCTAGTTTTTCTATTTTTGGTAGAGAAGTGGTCTCTCTGTTGCTCAGGCTGGTCTGGAACGGGTTAGCTCAGGCAATCCACCTACCTTGGCCTCCCAGAGTGCTAGGATTACAGGTGTGAGAGCTCTTACCTTCTAAATAAGCTTTCTCTGTGTTCTATAAAGTCAAACTCCCTTCTTTTCTACTTCATTTTCCCTCCATAGAACTTTGTGACATATAACCTACTACTGAACTTTTTTTTTCTTTTGAGACAGAGTCTCACTTTGTCACCCTTGGTAGAGTGCTGTGGCTTCATAGCTCACAGAAACCTCAAACTCTTGGGCTTAAGTGATTCTGTTGCCTCAGCCTCTCAAGTAGCTGGGACTACAGGCACCTACCACAATGCCTGGCTATTTTTTGAGACGGGGGTCTTGCTCTTGCTCAGGCTGGTTTTGAACCTGTGAGCTCAGGCAATCTACCTGCCTTGGCCTCCCAGAGTGCTAGGATTACAGGCCTAAGCCACTGCGCCCAGGTTTTTTTTTTAAAAACAGGGTCTGTCTGGCCTTGTTGCCTGGGGTTGGATTCAGTGGTGTCATCATAGCTTCCTGTAACCTCAAATTCTTGGCCTCAAGTGATCCTCCTTCAACTTCCAGAGTAGCTAGGACTGCAGGCAAATTTTTGTAGGGGGTCTCCCTGTGTTGCTCAGGCTGCTCTGGAACTCTTAGCCTCAAGCATTCTCCTGCCCTGGCCTCCTAAACTGCTAGGATTACAGGCATGAGCCACTAGGTCTCAACTGCCTATATCTGACTTGCACTATTACAATTTCAACTTCAAGAGAAGGATTTATGTCTTTCACTGCTGATTTCTCAACTTTTATAGTAGCACCTGGCACATAGGAGAGAATCATTAATTACCTGTCAAGAGAAAGAATATTCCCTTCCAGAAGCATCCAGAAGTCAAGATAGGCTGGTCATGTCTGCAATTTCAGCACTTTGAGAGGCCTTCGAGGAAGGATAGCCTGGGCAATAGGGAGACCCAAGTCTCTACTAAAATAAATAAATAAATAAAATCATGGCTGGGCACCTGTAGCACAGTGGTTACGGCGTCAGCCACATACACCGAGGTTGGCAGGTTTGAGCCTGCCCTGGATCAGCTAAACAACAATGACAACAGCAATAAAAACATAGCTGGGCATTGTGGCGGGCGCCTGTAGTCCCAGCTACTGCAAGAGAATTGCTTAAGCCCCAAACCTTGAGGATGCTGTGAGCTGTGACGCCACAGGACTCTACAGAGGGAGACTTAGTGAGAATGTCTCAAAAAAAAAAAAAAAATCAGGCTCGGCGCCCATAGCACAGTGGTTATGGCGCCAGCCACATACACCGACGCTGGCGGATTTCAACCTCGCCCGGGGCCTGCTGAAATAACGACAACAACAAAATAGCCTGGAGTTGTGGAGGGCGCCTGTAGTCCCAGCTACTTGGGAAGCTGAGCCAAGAGAATCGCTTAAGCCCCAAAGTTGGAGGTTGCTGTGATCTGTGCCCGCAAGCCCTCTACTGTGAGGGCGACTTAGTGAGACTCTATCTCAAGAAAGAAAAAAAACAGCGGGTCGCAGTGGCGCGTACTTGTCAAATCCAAGATACTCCGGAGGTTAAGGCAGGTGCATTCCTCAAGCTCACAAGTTTGAGGTTGCTGTGAGCTATCATGACGCCACCACATTGAAACCTGGGTACTCCATCTCCCGCGGGGGCGGGGTTGAATATCGTAATTGTATGAGCGTGGATTGAACCTCGTAGGCACCCGTAGCACTCCTCCTTCTCATTCTCCTATTGGTGGAAAGAAGAGACAGGAAAGCCGGAAAAGACCTCCCGATCGCTCATCTCCCGGCTCTAAGGTTTTCGCACTTAGTTAGTTCCGTTGCGTCGGCGCTTGCTATGTGCGTCATTTCCGGGCGTCTCAGAACGGAGTCGCTAACGGCCAGGAGAGAATATGCCTAAGTGAGTGTGGGGCCTGAAGTGTGAAGGTGGTCGCAGTTATTAGTTGGCGCCGGGGGAGAGTGGGTTCTGGTTCTCGAAGTTTCGTGGGATAGTAAAAGATGGAGAGACAGAGGGAGCGAGGCCGACCGGGAACTCTAGCCATCCCTTTGAGAATGTGGAGGTCGACCTCTCTTAAGGCGGCAAAGCCTGGTTTGTCAGGACGCTTTGTTTGACGCTTTTTAGTCGTGAGTAGTTTTTGTTTGGGGTTTTTTTTTTTTAATCTTCATTGGAACAGCGCTTTCATGAGTGGGCATCTATTGACTGGTTGTCATCTTTTTCTATTTTTTTTTTTTTAGGTTTTATTGTGACTACTGCGATACATATCTCACCCATGACTCTGTAAGTGGCCCGTCTTTTTATGCTTTTAAGAAGGCTTATGCCGGGGCAGGCAGCTGGGGGTTGGGAGGGCATCCTTGGAGTAGGGGCTGTGGCTGTACGCTGAAACCCGGCTGCGGTGATTGCGGGGCTAACGAGAAATTCCCTAAAGTTCCCGGGGAAGCAACATAGAATTTACTGAGAACATTATGGATGGAGAAGAGAAAACCTATGGTAGCCGTGAAGGCCCTGATGCCATGTATGTCAAATTGATATCTTCTGATGGTCATAAATTTGTTGTAAAAAGAGAACGTGCACTAACATCAGGAACAATAAAAGCCATGTTGAGTGGCCCAGGTCAGTTCGCTGAGAATGAAACCATTAAGGTCAGTTTTAGAGAGATCCCGTCAAATGTGCTATCAAAAGTATGCATGTATTTTATCTACAAGGTTCGCTACACTTAACAGCTCCACAGAGATTCTTGAATTCCCAATTGCACCTGAAATTGAACTGGAACTGCTGATCTCTGCGAAATTCTTAGATTGTTAAATAAAATATAATAAACTGTTAATCTTTTCAGTACTTAATACCTGTAGTTCAGTTAGTAATTTTTTTTTTTTTTTTT
>NW_003852426.1:5456668-5462227 GCF_000181295.1 Otolemur garnettii
TGAGCTGTGATGCCACAGCACTCTACCCAGGGTGACAGCTTGAGGCTCTGTCTCAAAAAAACAAGCAAAAACTACTTGATAAACAACACCCAAGATTGAATGATTTAATGATTTATTGCATCAGAAATACTTATTTAAAAGTTTTAGTAACAGGCTTGGCACCCATAGCTCAGTGGGAAGGGCATTGGCCACATATACCAAGGCAGGTGGGTTCGAACTTGGCCTGGGCTTGCCAAAAGAATGACAACTGCAACAACAAAAAATAGCTGGGTGTTGTGGCAGGTGCCTGTAGTTCCAGCTACTTGGGAGGTGGAGGCAGAGAATTGCTTATGCCCAAGAGTTTGAGGTTGCTGTGAGCTGTAATGCCACTACACTCCCCTGAGGGCAACCACTTGAGACTGTGTCTCAAAAAAAAAAAAAAGTTACAATAACAAAGTTTTCACATGTAACATTTAAAAAATGAAAAATAGTTATTTTCCAAAACAAAATATTTATTATGAAGAATGGCATTGTTTTAATTATTTTGTAAACCTCTGTAATGTGTGACTTAATGGAAGATAGCTGGATTCTCATCTTTTTCTGCCTTAACGTTGGTTGAAGTATATAAGAAAGTTCAACCTTGCAAGGATATATAGTTAAAAAAGAGAGAGAAGCCTTGTTTGTTAATTGTGGATATTGTACTTTATATTATTATTACACCAAAACTCAACATATGGTTAGATGTAGTGTGGAATCTGAAACTTCATATTGTTACATTGATTTCTAGTTACTCAAGGGGCTGAGGTAGAAGGATTCCTTGAGCCCATGATTTCAAGATCAGCTGAAATAACATAGCTCGGCCCCCCCCCTTTCTTTAAAGAAAAAAAGAAAGAAAAAACAAAAAATTACTAGTCTATCTTGCACTTTGGGTGTTTCACTGTGCATGATTTTGTAACATGCATGGATGCATTGATTATTTGGAAAATACTGATTCATTGAGTTATGCAGGTCTTCAAGTGTGGAGACATTTGATTATACAATTTATTTTTTTTTTTAAACTTTATTTTTTTTATTATTTTTTGTTGTTGCAGTTTTGCCAGGGTTGGATTTGAACTCAACACCCTTAGTATATGGGGCTGACACCCTACTCACTGAGCCACAGGCACCACCCTATACAATTTATTTTATTTGTTTATTTATTTATTTAGCTGGACTCTGACTTTGTTGCCCTCAATAGAGTGCTGTGGTTTTGTAGGTCATAGCAATCTCAAATGGTTGGGCTCAAGTGATCCTCTTGCCTCAGCCTGTTGAGTAGCTAGGACTATAGGCAACTACCACCAACACCCAGCTATTTTTAGAGACAAGGATTTCTCTAGCTAAGGCTGGTCTTTAACTTCTGAGCTCAGGCAGTCTACCCGCCTCAGCCTCCTAGAGTGCTAGTATTACAGGCGTGAGTCATGGTGCCCGGCCCCATAAAATTTACATTATTATTATTTTATTTTTTATTAATTTTTTTTGAGACAGAGTCTCACTTTGTCACCCTCCGTAGATGCCATGGTGTCACAGCTCACAGCAGCCTCGAACTCTTGGGCTCAAGTGATTCACTTGCATCAGCCTCCACAGTAGCTGGGACTAAAGGCGGTGCCCGCCAGAATGCCTGACTGTTTTTAGAGACGGGGGTCTCGCATTTGCTCAGGCTGGTCTGGAGTTCATGAACTCAAGCCATCCACCTGCCTTGGCCTCCTGGAGTGTTGGGATTACAGTCAATGAGCCACTGTGCCTGGCTATTGGTGTTCCCTCGAAGAGGCAACTGGTAGAGTTCCCAACTTGAATAATTGTGTGGGTGCTTTCCTTTGAAATAGCATATTTTGGAATGCAGCCAAAGTGCTTTGTGCATCCTTTCCATTTTGTCACCCAGAATATTAAAAAGTTATCACTGCTTCATTAAAGCCTATCTTAGAGAAACTTAGCTCCCTGCCCCCCCTGTAAATGTAAGCATTGAAGAATCCAGTTATCACTAAGACATTAGTGTGCCACATTTTATTCTGAAGTAGTAGGAGTTTGGCAGCATCAATGTACATGTCAACACAGTGAAAAAGGAATAATGTTTTAGTAGTATCATGAAAACACTTTGATCTTGCAGACTCCTTGAAAGGGCCTCAGAGACTCTTCAGTGTCTCTCTGTGAACCATACCTTGAGAACTGCAGCTTTATGCCTTGCTGTCTGTGCAGAAACCTGATTAAATCATATATCTTGATCATCTTGGATGGTAGTTGCAAGAGCCAGCCAGTGATTTCTGTTACCACTTCATTTGAAAGTGATAAGTGTAGTTTAGCATTAGCAAATTTGTGGAACGTATAAGTAGGGTAGTTCTTTCGAAGAAGTACGGAGTCTCAAGAAATAATACAGGGAGTCCCAAAGGTTGCCATAATACATACATAGAAAAATTCAAAATTGTCTTTAAATATACCTTTATTTACAAAATATTAGCTACAAAATATTTATCTATGTGTTGATATATAAATATAAAAAAATGTTAAAGGATGGCTCGCACCTGTGGCTCAAGCAGCTAAGGCACCAGCCACATATACCTGAGCTGGTGGGTTTGGATCCAGCCTGGGCTCACCAAACAGCAATGACAGCTGCAACCAAAAAATAGCCGGGCATTGTGGCGCGTGCCTATAGTCCCAGCTACTTGAGAGGCAGAGGCAGGAGAATCACTTGAGCCCGGGAGTTGGAGGTTGCTGTGAGTTGTGAAGCCATGGTACTCTTCCCAGGGCAACAGATTGAGACTCTGTCTCAAAAAAAAAAAATTGAAGGTGTAAAATATGAGTTTGTTTTCCTGTGTATGGTGACCTTTGGGATATCCAGTACTTTTTTTTTTGAGACAGATTCTCACTATATCACCCTTGGAGGAGTGCTGTAGCATCACAGCTCATAGCGACCTCCAACTCTTGGGCTTAACCGATTCTCTTGCCTCAGCATCCCAAGTAGCTGGGACTATAGGCGCCCACCACAGTGCCCAGCTATGTTTTTGTTGTAGTTGTCATTGTTTGGCAGGCCCAGGCTGGGTTCGAACCTGCCAGCTCCAGTGTATATGGCCAGTGCCCTAGCCGCTGAGCTACAGGCATTGAGTCTTTTTTTTTTTTTTGAGACAGAGTTTCACTTTGTCACCCTTGGTAGAGTGCTGTGGTGTCATAGCTCACAGCAGCCTCAAACTCTTGGGCTCCAGTGATCCTCCTGCCTTAGCCCCCAAGTAGTTGGGACTATAGGTGCTCAGCCAATTTTTTCTGTTTTTAGTAGAGCAAGTAGGGTCTTGCTTTTGCTCAGGCTGGTCTTGAACTTCTGAGCTCAAGGATCCTCGGTTTCCCAGACTGTTGAAATTACAAGCATGAGCCACCATGCCTGGCCTCATAGTGGTGCTTCTGTTCTTTATAAAATTTAACTTTCTTTTTGTAGAGATAAATTTTGTCTAATGCCTGTTCCTGTGATAGCCAATGTACTTTAGAATGATACAGCATACTACATTGACTACCTCATTGTTCAACTTTAGTATATTAAAGAAGTGATGATTCCTTGTTGTGTTTGTACAAGTACAGTTAATGATACCTATAACTTGTTGCAAAGTGTCACTTAAAATATTAGCACAGAGATTCTGCTGATGGAAGATAGAATGAAAAGAGATGAGAGCATCTCCATCTATATATATATAGTAGAGATAGAGTTTCACTTTATCACCCTTGGTAGAGTTCAGTGGCATCACAGCTCACAGCAACCTCCAACTCTTGGGCTTAGGCGATTCTCTTGCCTCAGCCTCCCAAGTAGCTGGGACTACAGGTGCTCGCTGCAATACCTGGCTATTTTTTTGTTGTTGTTGTTGCAGTTTGGCCAGGGCAAAACTGAGCCATAGGTGCTGACTGTTAATATGTGTTTTTTAATCTATCCAATAAACTTTTCATGTTTTCCTGTTATGGAATGTGCACTGTCTTTGCATCCACTCATACTCACTAAACCTATCAATTTCAGTCCAACTTCACATTTACTTTGAAAGTTGTTGAAAGTACCTGTTTCCATGTATTGTTGCAAGAGTACCCAAAGTAAGTAACTCTTTGGAGCAAAAAAAATCTTCTCTTATGATTCAAATAAAGTATAAAACTTGTGCTGAGGCTGGGCACAGAGGCTCACACCTGTAATCCTAGCACTCTGGGAGGCTGAGATGGGCAGATGGCTTGAGCTGAGGAGTTGGGGACCAGCCTGAGCAAAATTAAGATCTTGTCTCTACTAAAAATAGAAAGAGTTAGCTGGATGTAATGGTGAGTGCCTGTAGGCCCAGCTACTGGGGAAGATGAGGCATGAAGATGACTTGAGCCCAAGAATTTGAGGTTGCTATGGCCTGGCATTCAACCCCAGGCTGGTAGAGACTCTGTCTCAAAAACAAAACAAACAAATAACAACAAAAAAAGCTGCATCAAGTAGGAGTATCAGTTGATTCATCTGAAGCGATTGCATAATATGTATTTTCCTTTTGAAGTGTTGCATGCAGTTCTGTTAAGCTGAAGTTTATGCTCCAGTCTGTTATGGTTCTCCTTGAAAGAGGCAGTTGTTTGCATTTTTAAACTTTATTGGGTGATCTTAGTATCCAACTCGACAATAGATTCTTTCCCAATTTCTATACCACTAAATACTTTTTCCCAAGTATATGATAAGCTACTTTATTAGTTGTTTCAGTGGCATTATTTCAGTGCTACTTGAGAGAATTGTCTTTGCTTTTGCTTTTCGTTGTTAATTTCTGTAATGCTTACAATAATCATATGATTTGTGCTTCTCCCTCTAATTTAAAATATTAGTGGTTATTATAAGTGTTATAATGCTATGCTGGTGAGCATTGAATTTCTTTAATGTTGATATTGTGGTATCATAAAGCAAACAAATCATCTTATCGTTAGTAGAAACAAGATAATATGGCACTTCACAATCCTTATTAAAAAATGTTTTCTTCCTTTGTTCTCTTTGTCATCTTTGACATGATGGGCTGTTAAGCAGACAGAATTAAGAAATACTGCTGAACTGTGCAGGTATTCACAAATTTTGCTTCAAATAGAAACACAGTGTACCATTGTCAAAAGCTGGTAACAGACTGGCAAACTAGACCCCTATAAGCTCTCCAGCCTCATGCAGTAGTGTCACCAGTCAGGCTGGGGAAATTAGAACTAAATCATGAATGTAGCAGTGGTCACTTTAGCTCATATGGCTTACTAATGTTCTAATTGTGCCAGTCAATCTGGTAGGATTATTTTGTTTGTACTTATTTTATTCTTTGGTATTTTAAATATTTTCTTTAATAAATAAAATAAAAATACAAAAGATAAACAAAAATACTAGGAAACTTAAAAAGATTTGTTTTGTAAAATTTGGATTCAGTCAAAAGGCCACTCTTAAGGACCTAGAAGACCACATGTTCTCCCTTGAGCTTTGCTTTTCTATCATTTTTTTGGTGTTGTATCTTCATATACTTGCTCATCATCTTACTAATGATGGAATTCCAAGAGCTGAAAAGTATCTTTTTTTTTTTTTTTTTT
>NW_003852426.1:5462391-5467218 GCF_000181295.1 Otolemur garnettii
CTACTCCTTTGAGCCATAGGAACCTCTGTTCTTGTTTTTATTATTTTGTTACTTTTATTTTCTTTCTTTCTTAATGTCTTTTTTTTTTTTTTGCAATTTTTGGCTGGGGCTGGTTTTCAACCCACCACCTCCAGCATATGGGGCTGGCACCCTATGCATTTGAGCCATAGGTGCCGCCCTAGTAAATGTCTCTTTATGAAAAATGTCAGGAATGGTTGTAATGTTTTAAAGTGATATCTTAAAAAAGTAGAAAATGTTGGCTTGGCGCCCGTAGCTCAGTCGTTATAGTGCTGGTGGGTTTAAACCCAGCCCTGGCCTGCTAAACAACGACAGCTACAACAACAACAACAAAAAGTAGCCGGGTGTTGTGAATGCTTCCTGTAATCCCAGCTATTTGGGAGGCTGAGTTTGAGGTTACTGTGAGCTATGATACCACAACACTCTACTGAAGGTGACATAATGAGACTCCATTTCAAAAAAAGAAATAGAAAATTTCCACGGTGATTGGTTTTAACCTTTTCCTGTAGTGGACTTAGAAGTATGTGAAAACATTCAGTACTGCAACTTTTGGACTTTGATTGGTTTTGAGGGATGATTTTGTTGTTAGGTTTAAGGCATCAGTGTTTTATTAATGTAAACAGTGGTTTGGGAGACTGTAAAAAGACAAACTCCTTTCAGTTGACATTAGTCATATCTGTTGCCTCTAAAGCAGTCAAGTGAAAAGTGAGTATACCAGTGATGAGATAGTTAGGCAGCCATGAGGAGCATCTGGATGGGATCTAGGTTCTAGGCTTTGATTTACTATTTATCAACTAAGTGTGTTGAGGCAAGTCTTTAATGACATTTTATATTATTGCTGTAATACTATAAAATTGCTGTTAATACTATAATAGAAGATAATGCCTTATGGTTTTTTCTCACCAATTTTATTATTTTTGTTCATTAAATAAATATATTTCAAGCATGCAGTTCAATGCTTGTCGTATAATTACAACTTATTATATACAGAATATTTCTGTAACTCCAGAAGATTCCTATGTTCTTTTGTAGTTAGTCCCCTGTATCACTGGTCTCAAGTGATCTGCTTTTTATTAATATTAATAAAGATTAGGATGAACCTGGGGTTTTACCTGAAGTTAAAACTTCCTGTGAATGGACTGTTAGAGTTTATGTGTGTTATGTGTGTGTCTGACTTCTTTTCCTCAGTATAATTTTTTTAAGATTGATTCATGCTGCATATCAGTGATTTGTTCTTTCTGAGTAGTAGGCCACGGTGCTATGCACATGTGATTCTTATGAAGATTAATTGGGACACTATAAAGTATATAGCATTGTGCCTGGCACATAATAAGTGTTAATTAAACATTAACTTAAAAAGGGTTAAACCTGTGGAGTTTCGTGTTTATCAGTTATATCTCAAAGCTATTAAAGAAGAAAAAGACTATTGGGCTGGAGACAGAAGTCTATAGGTTAGTAGTATATAGTCTGTTCTCTAGACCTATAGGCATTTAAGAGAGCATATTCTCATAGACAGTTACTTAAATATATGTAAGCTATATCATTTTGCTGTGGAATAACTTAAGAAAGGGCATTTAAATGGTATCCTGCTATAGATGAGGGGTTTGTATTCTGAAAGTGTCAGATGGTAATTTTAGTTTTGTGAACATATGGTCTTTGTTGCAATTACTTAATTCTGCAATTGTAGAGAGAACCCATAGACAATATATAAATGAATGGATGTGGCTATGTTCCAATACTTTCGTTTTTACAAAAACAAGTGGCTGGCCTATGGCCCATAGTTTGCTGACCCTTCGTCTAGATAATATATATTGTAAATAAATTCACTATGTTGTTGGAGAATGTTTATAAGTGATACTTTAGTAGCTTACCTAAAGCTGCTAGTGCTAGCCAGGCTAGCTTTATCTAGGTAAAGTTTTATAAGATTTTTGGTTTTGGAAATTTGTTTCTATGTCTTGATATGACCTTTTTGTTTTACAGCCATCTGTGAGAAAGACACATTGCAGTGGGAGGAAGCACAAAGAGAATGTGAAAGACTACTATCAGAAATGGATGGAAGAGCAGGCCCAGAGCCTGATTGACAAAACAAGTATGTTTCAGCCTTTTGTTCTGAGGTGTTAAAATGGTCCCATTCTTTCTTTGTCCCTGTCTCTCTGTTGTTTTTCACAGAAGCAACTCATTCTGAATGATAAATAGGAGCAATTAGATGTGTTGAATCAAAGAAGTGGAAGGTCATCGGTTTCCCAGGGATAAAGGAACACATTAATATTAATTATTGAGGATAGAGTAGTCAGACATAGAGGAATATTAAACAACTCCGTTCTTCTCTGCCATACCTCCCACTCTAACCAATACCTGATTGCTCTATCTGCAGATAGTTTAAGAGGTTTTATTTAGGTTTCTTAGTGGTAGACATGACAAAGATAACTAGTCAAAAAGAAACTAACTGATGTAATAAAAGTCCAAAATATGTTTTGGACCCCTGTTGCACATCCTATAGTCTTTTTATTAATTAGGTACATTTTATTCTGGTTTGTTGGATCTAAGGCATTGACAGAGAAGATGTTGCATTCTTATCTTGATCATCCTGGTGTGTTTGAATTACTGCCTTTCTAAATCATACATTGTACTCAGAGCTGGCTAGCAGATATGGACTTTGTCATGCGGTTTTTTTTTTTTAAACAAAACTATGTGAATTTTAAATAAAGGAGAAAGACAAGTTTAATGAGTGACCCATTCTGCACCCCCATTTCCTATCACCTAGCTACATTGCTTTTGTATTGTTTATACCAAGCTGCATTGCTCTTGTATTGTTTATACAATGGACATTTAGTATAATTCTTTTTTTTTTTTTTTGAGACGGAACCTCAAGCTATCCCCCTGGGTAGAGTGCCATGGCATCACGCTCACAGCAACCTCCAACTCCTGGGCTCAAGCGAGTCTCCTGCCTCAGCCTCCCAAGTAGCTGGGACTACAGGCGCCAGCCACAACGCCTGGCCATTTTTTGGTTGCAGCCATCATTGCTGTTTGGCGGGCCCGGGCTGGGGATTCGAACCCGCCACCTTAGGTGTATGTGGCTGGCGCCTTAGCCGCTTGAGCCACAGGCACCGAGCCTAGTATAATTCTTTATTGTGGGTTCTATTCATGCATTGTAGGATGTTTAACAGCATCCCTGGCATCTACCTACTAGATGCTAGTACCAGCTCTCAGTTGTGACTACTATAAATATCTCCAGGTATTTCCCAGTTTATCCAGGGGAAGCAAAATTATTTCTGGCTGAGGGTCACTGAATATCTTCATCCTTTCTCTTTCTCCCTCTTGGATTATTATGGACCACGCCTCAGACATTTTCCCATTTCATATGAAAAAATAAATTATGCTGTAATCTTTTTTCCTCCTACTTGAAAAGATAATAGAAATTTCTCAGCATTAAAACATTAACAGTATATTCTGTAGTTATTTTTGATATGTAGTAAAAGAATTTAGGATGAGTAGCCATGAGGCAAGCCCTCAGGGGCACACCTTATGATGCCCCTGATGATCTGGACATGGAGTCTGAGCCATTGGTGTAACTTCACCCTTTTCAGTCTTTACGAGCTGTCCTCCTACACAGGGTGTGGGTGGGGTCTTTTTGACTGGAAAAAGACTTATTGAGATATAAGCCCTGATAGAGCACAGGCTTTATTTAGAGGCATCTGAATAGCTTTTCATAATTCCCTGTGATTTATCACTGACTGACTTGAGTAATTTGACCTTGTTAGCATTGGTGGGGATAGAGTGGGATGGGCTGCAGACAGCACTGAATTTGGCAGGGTATATGTGAGAAATAGTATTTGTGAGTATGTATTTTAATATTTATTTGTGACTACTTTCTAAAACAATAATAGGTGAACTTTAGTTTCTTTTGTTTTCACTTGTATTTCATACTATCTGGAAGGAAAATTAGAAGTTGATTGTGTTAGACTTTTTCAAGATTCTAATCTCATTTAGGACAAGCCCTTGTTTTGAAATCTTTGTTTTTCTGCATCTCCTAGCTCAGTGCATTAATTTTCAAAACTGATTAACCAAAATGGTGTATTGTTTTGACCCAAGACAGCATACATAGGAAAGATAGAATTTTTATAAAGCCTGACCTTTGGGCATGTATGCTTTTCTTTTCTTTTCTTTTTTTTTGTTTTTGAGACAGAGCCTCAAGCTGTCACTCTGGATAGAGTGCTGTGACATCATAGCTCAAAGCAATCTCCAACTCCTGGGCTCAAGCAATTCTCCTGCCTCCTCCTCCCAAGTAGCTGGGACTACAGGCGCGCACCACAATGCTCAGCTGCTTTTCGGTTGCAGCCCTGTTGTTGGGCAGACCCAGGCTGGATTTGAACCTGCCAGCTCAGGTGTATGTGGCTGGTGCCTTAGCTGCTTGAGCCACAGGTGCCGAGCCCCATGTATGCTTTTCAAACAAAACTTTTACTGTCCTGAAGTGGTTGTAAAGCACATCAATAGATGAAAGATGACTGCTTTTCTTTAGTGAAAGACATTGATAGGTAGGAAATTTTCATTTCAATCTCCCATAGTTAATTTTGCCATAGAAATGCTAAGTAAAAATAGCTTAAAGAAAATAAATCAGTAAGCCAATTACTTGCGGTTTTGGCTAGTGAATACCTAAAAATGTTTTTAAAACTGTAGAGCCATGATGTAGTAACTTTATTTTATTTTATTTTATTTTTTTTTTGAGACAGAGCCTCAAGCTGTCCCCCTGGGTAGAGTGCTGTGGCATTACAGCTCACAGCAACCTCCAACTCCTGGGCTCAAGGGAGT
>NW_003852426.1:5467345-5475489 GCF_000181295.1 Otolemur garnettii
CTTAGCCGGTTGAGCTATAGGCGCCGCCGATGTAGTAACTTTAGATGAATACTTGTGTGAGGAAAGTAATTGGAACCATTAAAGATCGAAAAGAAAGCAGTTATTTTAGTGAATGGGTTGTTGAATTCTTACTCATCATTTGTGTTTTTTTTTCAATGTTATATCCAAAGCGGCTGCATTTCAACAAGGAAAAATACCTCCTACTCCATTCTCGGCTCCTCCTCCTGCAGGGGCAATGATTCCACCTCCCCCCAGTCTTCGTAAGTTTAAAGTTTTTATCTTAAAGGGTGTTACTGGGCAGATTATTCTTTGATTATGTTAGATTATCTCAAAGTTGGATTTTGAATGCTTATTGAATAAATACACCGATAGTAATGAGAAAGCAACTTCAGTGGTATAATTTTTGTTTGTTTGTTTTGGAGACAAGAGCCTTACTTTGTCACCCTTGGTAGAGTACCATGGCATCATAGCTCTTAGCAATCTCAAACTCTTGGGCTTTAAGTGATTCTCTTGCCTCAGCCTCCCAAGTAGCTGGGACTACAGGTACCAGCCACAATGCCCAGCTATTTTTAGAGATGGGGCCTTGTTCTGGCTCAGGCTGGTTTCAAACTCCTAAGCTCAGGCAATCTACTTGCCTTGGCCTCCCAGAGGCCTATAATTATAGGCATGAGCCACTGTGCCTGGCCAATCCAATGGTATAATTTTAAAAATAACTTTAGAGTTAACTTTTTTTTTTTTTGGTAGTTTTTGGCCAGGGCTGAGTTTGAACCCATGACCTCTGGTATATGGGGCCAGCACCCTACTCCTTGAGCCACAGACACCACCCAGAGTTAACTTTTTTTTTCTTTTTTTAGAGACAGAGTCTAACTTTATTGCCCTTGGTAAAGTGCTGTGGTGTTATAGGTCACAGCTCACAGAACCTCCAACTCCTGGGCTTAGGTGATTCTCTTGCCTCAATCTCCCAAGTAGCTAGGACTACAGGCGCCTGTCACAACCCCCGGCTATTTTTTGTTGCAGTTTAACTGGGGCTGAGTTCGAACCCCCTGCCACTCTCTGTATATGGGACTGGTGCCCTACCCACTGAGCCACAAGCACTGCCCCAGAGTTCACGTTTGATTGTATTGTTAACTAGGTTATTAGATTTGTGGCATCCTAACTGTTAGTCCAAGACAGATTTAAAATGAAAGGCTCAGAATGACCTGTGATTAGATGAGCTAATAATAGATGAGTAGGAGTTGCTGAGTACATTAGAGTATTTACTGATAGTAGCTTAGCATTGGAGGACTGAAATAGCTGATAAACTCCTCAGTCTCTCCCCATGTTTTCTTTTTTTTGTTAGAGACAAAGTCTCACTTTATTGCCCTCAGTAGAGTGCTGTGGCATCACAGCTCACAGCAGCCTCCAACTCCTGGGCTTAGGTAATTCTCTTGCCTTAGCCTCCCGAGTAGGTGGGACTATAGGCACCCGCCTCAACGCCCTGCTATTTTGTATTTGTTGTTGTTGCAGTTTGGCTTGGGCTGGTTTGAACCCGCCACCCTTGGTACATGGGGCCGGTGCCCTACTCACTGAGCCACAGGTGCTGGCCAATTTGTATACATTTTTTCGGCGTGCTCTGCATGTACACATACACCTTGGAATACTACTCTGCTGTTAAAATTAATGAAATATCTTTTGCAGCAACATGGATGGAACTAGAGGCTGTTCTTTTAAGTGAAATAACTCAGAAAGTCAAATGCTGCATGTTTTCACTTATCAATGGAAGCTAAATAATGTGTGCACATGGACAGAGTGTGTAGACTAATAGACATTGGAGACTTGGAAAAGTGGGAGGGGAGTGAGGGATGAAATGAGAAATTAATGGGTACAACATACACTGTTCTGGTGATGGTTATACTGAAAGCCTAGAGCCAGAGGTTCTCAACCCGTGGGTCTGAGACCCCTTTGTAACAATGAAAATACATCGTGGCATCAGGAAGGTTGCGAACCACTGGCCTAGATTTTACCACTACATACATAGTATGCCCATGCATCAAAACTGTACTTTTTTTTTTGGCTGGGGCTGGGTTTGAACCCGCCACCTCCGGCATATGGGACCGGTGCCCTACTCCTTTGAGCCACAGGTGCCGCCCTCAAAACTGTACTTTCACTCCTGAATATATATAGATTAAAAAAAGGGGGGATTTGAAATTAGGGACTTATGAGTTAAGGTCTTCAGGAGTTCTACAGAAGGTAAAACCCTCCTCTCTGTTTTAAAATGAAAACTTCAGAATTCTTTTTTTTTTTTTGAGACAGAGTCTCACTATGTTGCCCTCAGTAGAGTGCTGTGCTGTCATAGCTCACAGCAACCTCAAACTCTTGGGCTTAAGCGATTCTCTTGCCTCAGCCTCCGCAGTAGCTGGTGCTATAGGCACCCTCTGCAATGTCCAGCTATATTTTGATTGTAATTGTCATTGTTGTTTGGCAGGCCCGGGCTGGATTCAAACCTGCCAGCTCTGGTGTATGTGGCTGGCGCCCTAGCCACCGAGCTACAGGTACTGAGCCCTCAGAATGTTTTTTAATCTGGAGAACTTGACTTTATTTTCTACTGTTTAGGTAGGCTTACATTTTAGTCACAAAGTAAAGTTTTGTGGCATGTGATTTTTGTGGATCCATTGTTAGAAGAAGTAACTATAGGCTGGGTGCAGTGGCTTATGCCTATAATCCTAGCATTCTGGGTGGCTGAGGCGGGTGGATTGCTTGAGCTCAGGAGTTTGAGACGAGCCTGAAGGGTGAGACCCTTTTTTACTAAAAATAGAAAAACTAAAGCAAGACAATCACTTGAGTCCAAGAGTTTGAGGTTGCTGTGATCTATGATGATGTCATGGCACTCTACCCAGAGTGACAGAGACAAGTCTTCCAGACTTCTCTCAAAGAAAAAAAAAAATAAAAAGAAACTGTAAGATGTCTGTTGTTTCTGAATTTGAACAAGTTCATGAGACTTTATTAGTTTTACTAAGAAGAGAAAATGTCAATATATGAGCATACCTTAACCACAGGCTCTTTATTTCAGCGGGTCCTCCTCGTCCTGGTATGATGCCAGCACCGCATATGGGGGGCCCTCCTATGATGCCGATGATGGGTCCTCCTCCTCCTGGGATGATGCCAGTGGGACCTGGTAAGTTTGAATGTCTTTCCTTCTAGAATCTCCACTGTGTTTCAATTCTCCAGTTAAATGGAATTCCTAATTAGTTGGTTAAATATGTTATTACAGCGAATTAAATTTGGTCAATCATTAATGGTGAACAAAAAAGATTTTTGAAAAGTATGAAAGAAGGTCCTAAGAAATTAAAAAGGGAAAAAGAAATATTTCTTTATTAGCATAATTTGTTTATATCCAAGGGCCTTGTACTACTAAAAGCAAGACAGGGCTATTTGTGTTTTTCTTTTTCTCCCTCCCTCCTGTTTTCTTGCCTCATTGACTTTTGGCTTTTTGTAATGAATAGAAGGATAGCTGAGCTTGTTCCATTTTGGGGGTGAGAGAAGGGTAGAGATATTTTTTCAGTTTTGATTTGGAGCTGAGGTATCTCTTATTGCTGGTTTAAGCTTGTAGGTTAACTGGGCCAGATTAGTATTTGAAGAAAGCCTTAGATTTTATTAAGGAAGTAGAGGGGAAACCTTAACACATCAGATATTTATTATATTATAAACATAAATATACATAATTTGCAAATCTTTCTGATACATGGGCAGGACTTTTGCTTTGAGAGTGAGTCTGCTGATTGGAATACTATATATTTCTTGCATAAACCAGTAGACCATGAGCATTATGCATCTTCTACCAGCTTTGGTTTCTTTTTCTTTTTCTTTTTTTTTTTTTTTTTTTTTGAGACAAAGTCTCACTCTATCATCCGGGTAGAATGCCATGGCGTCATAGCTAACAGCAATCTCAAACTCTTGGGCTTAAGTGATCCTCTTGATTTAGCCTACTGAGTAGTTGGGACTACAGGCATGCATTACATTACACAGCTATTTTTAGGGATGAAGTCTTGCTCTTGTTCAGGCTAATCTCAAACTCCTCAGCTCAAGCAATCCCCACCCTGCCCTCCCAGAGCTCACCTACCCTTTTTGGTTTCTTTTTTTTTGAAGTGTTTAGGAACCTAGTGATACAATCTAATTCCAATCTTTTATAGTTATTTTTGCCTTCCAAATTTGTGAGCATTTTGGGCAGCTGATTTTCCTGAGTTTTTCTTTTCTGGTTTTTTTTTTTTTTTAGACGGAGTCTCACTTAGTTGCCCTGGGGTTGAGTGTTGTGGTGTCATAACTCCAGCAGAGTCAAACTCTTGAGTTCAGCCACTGTGCCCGACTTTACCTGAATTTTCTAAGTATCAAATTAGCTTTCATAGAAATGATTCTTGTTTCTCACTCATATTTTATTAGTTTGTAGAATAGGTAAATTATGTAATTAGGGTAAGAACTATAACTGACCTGACCGGGTTTGGAAACATGTATGACTGATGCCTGTAACTCATCTGGAAAGATGAGGTGCAAAGTTATTAGAGTAGCTTCCTAGCTAGAAGTATTTGGTATCTCTGCTGTGAGTATCATTTAGAGGAAGAGTATAAAGACAGTTCCTGCCTTACTAACTTGTGAGGCAAAAACATAATTAAAATGATTTGGATGGTGTTAGCATCCTTATATTAGGTTCACAAATTCAAATTCCTAGAGAGGTTAGTGATGTGGTGAACTAGGGATTGCAGGACCCACCTAAAGAAAGCTTCTGGAACTCAGCTTCAGCCTATAGTTGACATTTGAGAATACAGGCTTGGTGGTGTCAGTTCTCCTGAGGTTGTTTTATTTTTTAACCAAGATAAAAATAAGGTTGTGGGATTTGTGTTAAAATAATTGAGTAGTGGCTCGGCGCCTATAGCTCAACCGGCTAAGGCGCCAGCCACGTACACCTGAGGTGGCGGGTTCGAATCCCCAGCCCGGACCCGCCAAAACAACAATGACGGCTCAACCAAAAAATAGCCGGGCGTTGTGGCGGGCGCCTGTGGTCCCAGCTACTTGGGAGGCGGAGGCAGGAGACTCGCTTGAGCCCAGGAGTTGGAGGTTGCTGTGAGCTGTAATGCCACGGCACTCTACCCAGGAGGACAGCTTGAGGCTCTGTCTCAAAAAAAAAAAAAAAAAAAAAAAAATTGAGTAGTTGGTGGGGTTGGGCAGGGATAGGGATGGGTGGGGAATGTAGATAAAGTAGGCCATGGGTGGGTAATTGTTGAAGCTGGATGATGGATACGTGGATGTTCATTATAGTCTTTTACTATTCCAGTGTATATTTAATACATTTCCATAATAAAAAGTTTATAAGAAATAGGGAACCTAGACTTCTGTATAAAATCCCAATGTTGGCAACTAATTCTAATTAAATCTGTAGAGACCGAAGAAAGCAAATTTTCAGGTACCCAGTTTTTAATCTTTGGTCTGTATCTATTTCCTTGAAGAAATGCTTGAATATTGGTTATGTTAAGCATGGGCCTTTGTGTGAAATTTAGAAGTTGAGTATTCTCTGTTCTTGTTGAAATTGGTCTTAAAAAATTTTGTACTTGTTGGATTTTGTGTCTTTGCATATACTTGTATTTTACTTTTTGTTACAAGGCTATATTCTGCTTTGAATATAGTTTTCTCTTGCAGCATTTACTGCAAACTTTTAATCAGAATTATTTAGTTAAAAATAATTTGGTGAAATTTTATATTTATAAGGAGTATATGTAACATGAAAATTATGAGGCATAATAGTAAAATGAATATCCGTGAACCTATCACCCAGCTAAGGAAGTAGAACATTATCAATTCCATTGAAGCTGCCTGTATTCCTTACCTACCCCTCTGTTTGCCCTCCCCTCCCTGGCTCATTTATTTGGCTGGTTCATTGATGAGACACATAAAAAAAATTCATGAATACTTTCTAAAATGCATTAGAAAAATCAGATTTTTCTGTGTGCTAATTGTTATAAATCACGTTACTGCTTATTATTTTTCTTGACTTGAGCTAAGTATGGTTACTAACAGGTTCTCAGCATGGGCCTCCTGCTCACCTTTCCTACAACTCCGAACAAACGCTTAGTGGTAAGACTGTCCTCTGTGCCTGTGTACATTCATGAAATAGCTCCTGGATATATGGTGGATATAACTAATTAAAAGAACTAGCTGAATAACATGTTACTTAGTTGTGAATTTCCCTGAGTGAGAAGAAAGGTCAGTTTAGGGAACTAGTGTCCCTGGTGATTTCTGAGAAGCAGTCTGTTAGCAGTTTCTCCCCTGACTATTATTAGATCATGATTCCCACATGATTCTTGTGTTGACCTTTTTGTTTTTTGTTTGAGAATGTCTAAGTAATTTACAGATGTAATGAATTTGTTGCATTTCTTCTGTCAAGTATGTCTTTTTTCCAGCATTTTGCAGGGGGGTGGCTACTTTTTTTGTTTTTAATTGAGATCCCATCAAACTCTCTTATAAATCACATTTTCTGACTCCCTTCTTTTCCTTTTCTTTGTTTTGTCCTACAGCTCCTGGAATGAGGCCACCCATGGGAGGTCACATGCCAATGATGCCTGGGCCTCCAATGATGAGACCTCCTGCTCGTCCCATGATGGTACCCACTCGTCCTGGAATGACTCGACCAGACAGATAAGGATAGAGGGGAGTTTTCTTTATGTCAGTTTTATATTACTTGTTCTGCTTCACCAGGAGATCATGGTGCTGTGACGCTGGGTGTTTTCTTAATAGCATGATAAGGAAAACTTGCTCCCCCTTCCTATCAAAGAGAGAATAAGAATAGTTTTGAAGGGAAGAAGTGGAACTAAAAAAAGGAGCAGTTTTCACTTGTATTGTGAAATGTGAAAATAAAATTGTTAATTGTTTTAGTTAAAAGTGTGTTCCCTTTTTCCACCACTCTGTATTCTTTGTTATAAAGGAGACAAAACGTTTCGGTTGTGCTTTTTTAGTTCTTTCTCTTTTTAGCATGTCCTCTGCCTGAGATTATTTTTCCTTAGCTATATTGTGAATCTCTTTGAACACCCTGTCTTTATTTATTAAAGTTCTCTTATGCAGGATTTTGGTAAATCTAATACTTTTAGAGCTTTTGTTGGTTAAAATAATAGCACAGTTGGTTAATTTTTCACATGACTAACACTTTGTGTAGTTAAGTGGAAAGTTTTAAGCCTTTATGCTGAAGTAGGAGAAAATGCTTCATATTGTATGCATGTCAATTAGATTGGAGAACTTTAGCTTCTTCTTTTAGCTTCTCTCTTTCTTGGTTTCATATAGTCTCGAAAACTCTGTATGGCTATGATAAATTATTCAGATTTCTGTGTTATAGAAGGTGTATTTAGAATCCTACAAGTGTGAGTGAAAATTGTTATAACTGCTGGGGAAGGCAATTTGGCTACATTTATCAGAATTATAATACCTATATCCTTTAACCTTGCAGTTTGTCCTGAGGTTAGAATTATACATATGTGAAATGATGTGTATATGAGATTATTTATACCTTGCACCAAAAGTTTGGAAATAACATATATATGTCCAATCATAAGGGACTGATTTATCAATTATGATACATCCACGAACTTTCATATAGTATGCACGTTAAAACAGATACAGGAAGCTCTCTGTGTACTGATAGGAAGAAATCTCTAAGTCATACATTTTTCTGCACCTTGGTTTATTCACATAACAATGTATTGTTTGCTATCCTTTTAAAACTTTTTTTTTTTTTTTTAGACAGAATTTTGCTATGTCACCCTCGGTAGAGTGCCCTGGTATCACAGCTCACAGCAACCTCAAACAGTAGGGCTTAAGCGACTCTCTTGCCTCAGCCTCCCAAGTAGCTGGGACTACAGGCACCTGCTACAATGCCTGACTATTTATTGGTTGCAGTTGTCATTGTTGTGTTAGCAGGCCTGGGCCGGGCTCAAACCCATCAGCTTTGATGCATGTGGCTGGCACCCTACTCACTGAGCTGTGGGCACCGAGCCAGAACTTCATTTATTTATTTTTTTGTAGAAACAGAGTCTCACTTTATCACCTTTGGTTGAGTGCCGTAGTGTCATATAGCTCACAGCAACCTCCACCTCCTGGGCTTAAGCGATTCTCTTGCCTCAGCCTCC
>NW_003852426.1:5475695-5477740 GCF_000181295.1 Otolemur garnettii
TATATATATGTTTAGAGGCAAACTCTCATTGTGTTGCCCAGGTATGCCTCAAACTTGTAGGCTCAAGTGTTCTTCCCAGTTCAACTTCCCAAGTAGCTGTTACTACAGTTATACATCAGCATGCCTAACGGTTTTGCTATCCTTTTTTAAAGGAATTATCTGCATTTTCCTGTTATGATTGAAAGTTTTCTGCAAGGACAGATAAGCAACTGGTAATACTGGTTGCTCATGAAAGATAAAGTGGGTAGCTGGGGGGTAGAGATGAGGGGAAAAAATGCTTGTAGTATTTTTACATCTTTTGAATTATGTATTTAAAAACAACAATAGAAACAGAACACCCTTGCCAACTAAGGTTAGAGGGGACCTTATTCAGAATAAAGATTCCAAATTTTGATTTAATAGATCTGTGATGGGGCCTAAGAAATTTGCTTTTTGGAAAATCTAGAAGATTTTGATTATTAGCATGTTTAGGAAATTTTTAGGATCTAGTCCATTTAAGAACATAACTATGTATGTGTATGTCTATACTTTTTAAAAGATTGATAGCTAGAAATTGAAATAATTATAAGTGAATTGCTTCTTTTCCTAGAAACTTGAGAATTTTTTGAAGAGAGGCTAATTTAGGCAAATAAATCACCTTATCTAAGTAAATGTTAGAAAAAAGTTAGAAATGGAGATACTGACATTTAAATGAATTTTTTTTTTTTTTAAAGACAAAGTCATGCTCTGTTGCCCAGGGAGGAGTGCAGCGGCATAAGTATAGCTGACTGCAGCCATAAACTCTTGGGCTCAAGTAACTCTTGCCTCTTCCTTCTGGGTAGCTAGGACTACAGTTAGGCACCACCACACGTGGCTTAAAAACATTTTTGTTGTGTAGAGACAGAGTCTCACTGTGTTGCCCAGGCTGGTCTTGAACTCCAGGGATCAAGCAATTTTCTTGCCTCAGCCTCCCAAAGTGCTGGGATTATAGGCACGAGCCATTGGTGCTCCACTTTAAGTGATCTTTATGCTCATCCTCTATAGAAGTGGAGGTACTCTATTGGGGGCCACAAAGTGAGGCTCTGTATCAAAAAAATTTATAAAAAAGTAGTAGCAAATAGTTGTGAGAAAGTTTTTTCATGTTTTTATGAACTTCTGTGGCAAACTATAATTCACCTAATAACAAATAATTATTAGACATTTCCTTTTTTTTTTCTTTTGAGACAGTCTTACTTTGTTGCCCTTGGTAGAGTGCTGTGGAGTCACAGCTCATAGCAACCTCCAACTCTTGGGCTTAAGCAGTTCTCTTGCCTCAGCCTCCCGAGTAGTTGGGACTACAGGCGCCTGCCACCATACCCAGCTTTTTTTATTGCAGTTGTTTTTGCTGTTTTAGCTGGCTGGGGTCAGGTTCAAATCCTCCACCCTTGGTATATGGGGCTGGCGCCCTACCCACTGAGCCACAGGTGCCACCCTCAAAGCATTTTTTTTTTTTTTTTTGTAGCGACAGAGTCTCACTTTGTCACCCTTGGTAGAGTGCTGTAGCATCATATAGCTTACAGCAACCTCCACCAGCTGGGCTTAGGTGACTCTTTTGCCTCAGCCTCCCCAGTAGCTGTGACTACAGGTGCCTGCCACAACGCTTGGCTATTTTCTTGTTGCAATTTGGCCGGGGCCGGGTTTGAACTTCCACCCTCAGTATATGGGGTTGGCACCCTACCCACTGAGCCACAGGTGCCACCCTCAAAGCATATTTTTTAAGTACTTAGCTTTCACAGTGACCCTGAGAAATGGCTCTCCTAATCCCTTTTTCCTTTGTATTATAATACTTGTTGAGGTTGGTTGTTGAAAGGATAAAAAAGTGAAAGGTAGGGCTGGCGCCTATGGCTCAGTGGGTAGGGTGTTGGCCCCATATACCAAGGGTGGCGGATTCAAACCTGGCCCTGGGTAGACTACAACAACAACAAAAAAATAGCTGGGCGTTATGGCAGGTGCCTGCAGTCCCAGCTACCTGGGAGGCTGAGGCAAGAGACGCCTAAGCCCAGGAGTTAGAAGTTGCTGTGAGCTGT
>NW_003852426.1:5478203-5484363 GCF_000181295.1 Otolemur garnettii
CTTGAGCCCAGGAGTTAGAGGTTGCTGTGAGCTGTGATGCCATGGCACTCTACCCAGGGTGACAGCTTGAGGCTCTGTCTCAAAAAGAAAAAAAAAATCTGTAACTATCTGTAAAATAATAGAATATGTTATTTTGAATTGAATCCATGGCCATCCACAATGACGAACACATTTCTCATATCTTACAGTTAGGTAAGGCTAGGTGGCAGGTGAGAATACACCTTTTCTCTGCCTTTTCTCTTTTGACTAGAATTGTGGACATTAATGTCTGAAACACAGCAATCATATTGGGCCATGAGTTGGCAGCTAAGTGTTAGCAAGATAGAAGGAACCTCAGTGCCTGATGACTGAAGAGTTGTCATGGACAGCCTGTCGCAGACTTCTTTTCATGAGAGAAAAATAAACATCTCTTTTATTGCAGTCATATAGTACTTTGGTTTTCTATTATGATAAAAAGATGTTCATGAAGGAGAGTCATTGTGATGACTTGCCTTGCTAGAAAAACTCACATGAGGTTTGCTATTCTCTAATATTGCTCTGAGTCCAGATAGTAAGTATGCTAAGTGATGGGGACACACAGGAAACAAGACAAACTCTTTCCTGTTACGGTGTTTACATTCTAAGGAGGAAGTAAGACAGTTAACAAAAAACTCTCAATTTGGGGTGTTACATGCCATGAAGGAAAATAAAGCAGGTTAAGTGCCAGATCAGGGGCATCTCTGTGTTGGAAACAAGGGAGTAATAGTGGTGTGGAGAATCTGGGCATAAGCTTCTCTGCTGGAAGGATCAGCAAGTACAAAGACCCTCAGTGGGAGTCTACACGTATTAGGGAAATGGCAGGGAGGCCAGTGTAGCTCAAAACAGATAGCTAAAGCTGTGGACAGTGATGAATAAGTTTATTAATCTTGATTGTGGTGATGATTTTATAGGTCTGTATGTAAACTTAAAAAATTATCAGGTGGTGCCCATAGCTCAGTAGATAGGGCGCCGGCCACATACAATGACAACTGCAACCAAAAAATAGCCGGGCATTGTGGCGGGGATCTATAGTCCCAGCTCTTGGGAGGCTGAGGCTAGAGAATTGCTTAAGCCCAAGAGTTTGAGGTTGCTGTGAGCTGTGATGCCACAGCACTCTACCCAGGGCAACAACTTGAGACTCTGTCTCAAAAAAAAAAAAATTATCAAAACTTGGCTAGGCAGGGTGGCTCACACCTATAATCCTAGCATGCTAGGAGGCCAAGGTGGGAGGATCCCTTGAGTTCAGGAGCTTGAGACGAGCCTGAGCTAGTGTGAGACCCTGTCTGTACTAAAAATAGAAAAATTAGCTGTGCATTGCGGTGGGCTAAGGTGGGAAGATTGTTTGAAGCCAGGAGTTTGAGCTTGCTGGATGCCATGGCACTGTAGCTTGGGCAACAGAGTGACACTCTCCACTCTTAAAAAAATTGCCAAAATTTAAAAACTTTTACACTTTAAATTTATGCACTTTATGTATATGTGTGTGTGCATTATTTTATGTTACTCATACCTCAATAAAGCTGTTATAAAAAAATGATAGCTACCACAAACTAGAAACCACCTCCAAGAGTTCTTACTGATATTCATGTGTCTTTGCTACCTGACCTTCTTGCACAACCTTCTTGGCCATTGTGTATGTGGTTATCTTGTTAGGTATGCGAGAGAAGCTACAGGATCTGAAAAAAGAGATCAGCTAGGTCAGTGGTTCTCAACCTTCCTAATGCCATGGCCCTTTAATACAGTTCCTGTGGGTCATGACCCACAGGTTGAAACCGCAGAGCTAAGTGTTTTGAAAATGTGTAGATTATGGAATGTAACTCAGCAATAAAAATGATGAACTATTGGTACATCAACTTGGATGGATCTGAAGAGCTGATACTGAGCGAAGAAAGCCAATCTAAAAAAGTCACAGAGGCGTGGCACCCGTAGCACAGTGGTTATGGTGCCACCCACATGCTCCGAGGCTGGTGGGTTCGAACCCAGCCCGGATCAGCTAAACAATGACAACTGCAAGAAAAATATAGCTGGGCATTGTGGTGGGTGCCTGTACTCGGTATTCCCAGCTACTTGGAAGGTTGAGGTAAGAGAATTGATTAAGCCCAAGAGTTGGAGGTTGCTGTGAGCTGTGATGCCACGGCACTCTACCAAGGGTGACATAGTGAGACTCTGTCTCAAAAAATAAATAAATGAAATAAAAATAAAAAAGTCACAGACTGTGTGATTTCTTTTATATAAATAACAGAATCATAGAGATGTAGGATAAATTAGTAGTTGCCGGGGTTAAGGATACCATTGCAAGGGCGGGGCATGACTAAAAGGAGTAGTAGCATGAGGGAGATCTTTATGGTGTTGGAAACAGTTCTGTGTCTTGATTATGGTAGTGGTTACATAAGCCTGCACGTGTGGTAAAGTGATTTGGAATTATGCATACAACCCCCAATATCAACTTCCTGTTTTTATATTATTATAGTTAGTGTAAGATGTAATCGTTGAGGGAAACTGGGTAAAAAGTACATAGGTCCTCTTGTTATTTTCGTAACTTCCTTTGAATCTGTAATTATCTTAAAATGAAAAGCTTAAAAAAAATCTGAACTTCAACTTCCAGGAAGATGGAATTTTCCCTATTCCTGCTGCATAGTATAACTAAAAAGCTTTGATATCCATATGTCTGTGTGTGTGTGTTTGTGTGTATACAGGATCGCCATAAAGTTTGTGTGCGATTTTAACTTGCATATGACTTTTATGGCCATCCTGTGTTTTATATATATATTATGTATATTATAATGTATCAAGCATAAGACTGTAAGGTGGAAAAAAGGCAGACCTACTACTAAGGAAGTCAGGATCTAAGGAGCAATATGGTAAGTTTCTTGGGTTTGGTTTTTGTGTGTGTGTGTGTGTGTAGAGACAGCGTCTCACTTTATCGCCCTTGGTAGAGTGCTGTGGCATCACACCGCTCACAGCAACCTCCAACTCCTGAGCATAGGTGATTCTCTTGCCTCAGCCTCCCAAGCAGCTGGGACCACAGGTGCCCGCCACAACGCTCAGCTATTTTTTTGTTACAGTTTGGCCGGGGTCAGGTTTGAACCCACCACCCTCAGTATATGGGGATGGCGCCCTACCCACTGAGCCACAGGCACTGCCCGGGTTTGGTTTTTTTGTTCGATTTTTTTTTGTCTCATATATTCCAGACTTGGAGCTGAAGAAGCTGACAACCAAGAAACACTGATAGGCATAGGGAAAACATACTCCAGGAGCCAAAGGACCAGGTAAGAAGGCAATTTACTGAGGGATTTTAGCAAGGCAGAAGACATAGACCAGGGGTCCTCAATTTTTTTAAACAGGGCCAGTTCACTCTCCCTCAGACAGTTGGAGGGCCGGACTGCAGGCCCTGAGACGAGTTGACTGCTAAGCAAGACAGGCAACGGTGGCAAAAACACGTGGTGGGTTGGAGAAAGGTCCTCGGCAGACCGCAGTTTGAGGATGCCTGACATAGACAATAACCACTCTCTCCCAGCCAGTCATCCCAGAAAAAAAGCTGTTGCCACACCCCCACCTAGTCCCACAAAGGCCATGTAGGGAACTTTGACTTCCGTTCTTCTGGGGCTGTAGTGAAGTACTCCAACCCCTTCTTTGATGTCAGCGCTTTGTAAGGAGCTGGGATTTTCATCCCCATCCAGTGTTAGCAGGGTGTTACCCTATGATGGGTGGAGTAGTGTCAGAGGAGACATATGTAGTCAGGGCTTTTACCACTGAGCAGTAGTTTGCCCATATGGGAGATTGCCTATATTCCCATGTCAGTGGAGGCCTTATAGGTATTGGTAATGAAGTAAACTATGCTATTTCCAGCTAGGGAGTATTAGTGAAGGCCTCCTCATGAGCTGGAACTCCTACCTTAGTCCTGAGCAAACACCTTTCTTGAGTGAGGCCAAGTGAGGAGCCTAGACTTCTGTTAACACCTAACAGTACCAAGAAGTTTGCCTCTTCTGCTGGACCAGTATGGGAAAAAGCCAAAAGCCAGCAAAACAGGATTTTCTTTGTTTTTTAGAGATAAGATCTTGCTTTGTCACCCAGGCTGGAGTGCAGTGGCATGATATCATAGCTTACTGTAACCTTGAACTCCTGGATTCAAACAATCCTACCACCTTGGCATCCTAAATAGGACTACAGGCTCCCTCCACCGTGCCCAACTAATGCTTTAAAAAGTGTTTTATAGAAGTGGGGGATTACTATGTTGCCCAGGCTGGTGTTTGAACTCCTGGTTTCAGGCAATCTTTCTTGCCTTAGCCTCCCCAAAGTTGTGGGATTACAGAAGCGACCCACCATGCATACTCCTAAAGGTTTAAATAAGATCTAGCCCAGAGTATCAAAACATTAATACAGGCTCGGTGCCTATAGCTCAACCGGCTAAGGCGCCAGCCATGTACACCTAAGGTGGTGGGTTCGAATCCCCAGCCCGGACCCGCCAAACAACAATGACGGCTGCAACCGGGCGTTGCAGCGGGCGCCTGTGGTCCCAGCTACTTGGGAGGCTGAGGCAGGAGACTCGCTTGAGCTCAGGAGTTGGGTTGCTGTGAGCGTGATGCCATGGCACTCTACCCAGGGGGTATTGTTATTGTGTACACTTTACCCAAAGTGTATTGTTATTTATTTTTAATTTTTTTTTGAGACAGATCCTCAAGCTGTCGCCCTAGGTAGTGTGGCATCACAGCTCACAACCACCTCCAACTCCTGGGCTCAAGCGATTCTCCTGCCTCTGCCTCCCAAGCAGCTGGGACTACAGGCACCCACCATAATGCCCGGCTATTTTTTTTTTTTTTGGTTGCAGCCATCATTGTTGTTTGGTGGGCCCAGGCTGGATTCGAACCCGCCAGCTCAAGTGTATGTGGCTGGCACCTTAGCCACTTGAGCCGCAGGCACCAAGCCCAAAAATGTATTTTTTATTTTGAAATGTTAATTTAAGAAAATTAGGTCTGGGTGGGGTGGTTCATGCTAATCCTAGCTCTTTGGGAGACTGAGGCAGGTGAATTACTCTGAGCTCACAGGTTTGAGACCAGTCTGAGCCAGAGTTAGACCCCTGTCTCTAAAAATAGCTTGGCATTGTGGCGAGTGCCTGTAGTCCCAGCTACTCAGGAGGCTGAGGCAAGAGGATCACCTGAGCCCAAGAGTTTGAGGTTGCTGTGAGCTATGATGCTACAGCACTGTACCAAGGGTGACAAAGTAAGACTCTGTCTCAAAAAAAAAAAAATTAATTTAAAAATCATTGGTTAGGGTGGCTGTGGCTCAAAAGGGTAGGGTGCTGGTCCCATTGCCAGAGGTGGTGGGTTCAAACCCAGCCCCAGCCAAAAACTGCAATAAAAAATAAATAAATAAATAAATAAAAATCACTGGTTATACTAAGAACTAGGAAGATCTCAAACTGAATTTTAAAAGGCAATCAATAGATTGTCAACATGAAGACAGAGATGTTAGAATTATTTAACAAAGATTTTAGAGCAGCCATCCTAACAATGTCTCAATGAGCAATTATGTATATACTTGAAATAAATGAATAGAAAATCTCAGCAAATAAATGTGAAGTCTTGACAAAGAAATAAGATACATATAAGAACAAAATGGAAATTTTTGAACCAAAAATTAATTGCAGTAAAAAAATTTAGTGGGGGCTCGGCGCCTATAGCTCAACCAGCTAAGGCGCCAGCCACATACACCTAAGGTGGCGGGTTCGAATCCCCAGCCCGGACCCACCAAACAACAATGACGGCTGCAACCGGGCGTTGCAGCGGGCGCCTGTGGTCCCAGCTACTTGGGAGGCTGAGGCAGGAGACTCGCTTGAGCTCAGGAGTTGGGTTGCTGTGAGCGTGATGCCATGGCACTCTACCCAGGGGGTATTGTTATTGTGTACACTTTACCCAAAGTGTATTGTTATTTATTTTTAATTTTTTTTTGAGACAGATCCTCAAGCTGTCGCCCTAGGTAGTGTGGCATCACAGCTCACAACCACCTCCAACTCCTGGGCTCAAGCGATTCTCCTGCCTCTGCCTCCCAAGCAGCTGGGACTACAGGCACCCACCATAATGCCCGGCTATTTTTTTTTTTTTTGGTTGCAGCCATCATTGTTGTTTGGTGGGCCCAGGCTGGATTC
>NW_003852426.1:5484575-5491362 GCF_000181295.1 Otolemur garnettii
AAAAAAAAAAAAATTTAGTGGATAGTCTGAATTGCCGAATGGAAGGGACTGAGGAAAAAAGGAAAAACAGTGAACTTGGAGGTAGAACAATAGAAATTACCCAGTCTGAACAACAGAGAAGAAACACTTACATAAAAATGAAAAAGAATAGAGCCTTAAATAGCAAGAGGTCTATGGTTCAAGTTGTCAGATTTCCAGGTAAGGAGAAAAAGTGCAAGGCCAGTATTTGTAAAATACTAGTACAAATTGAAAGAGACGTACACCTGTGTATTCAAGAATCTAAGGAAACTTCAATCAAGATGAATTCAAATTTACACTAAGACATCATAGTCAAACTTCTGAAAACTACAGATAAAAATTGCAGCCAAGAGAGAAAACTGACTTTACCTATTGTACAAAAGAGTTTGAAGGACAGCAGATTTCTCATTAGAAAGCATAAAGGCCAGAAAGAAGTAGAAGTGGCAGAACAGTTTTCTTGTGCTGAAAGAAAAGTACAATCTGCCTAGAATCTTACATCCACTAATAATATAGTTTCAAAATGAAGGAGAAATAAAGATGTTTTCTATGAAGGAAAACAAAGAATTTGTTGCCAACAGACCTATCCTGAAAGAATGTAAGTTCTCTACCCAGAAAGGAAACAATAATAAATGAACCTGATAGCATTAGGAATAAAGAACATGGTAAACAAAAATAAAGGTAAATAGAACAGAATTCCTATTTCTGAGTTTTCTAAACTACATTTGATAAGTTGAAATAAAAATCATAATACTATTGTTACTCCAAATGTATATAGAGGGCTGGATGCAGTGGCTCACGTCTATGCCCAACACTTGGGAGGATGAGGTAGGTGGATTGTCTGAGCTCACAAGTTGGAGACCAGCCTGAGCAAGAGAGAGACCCTGTCTCAAAAAAAATACATGGGTATTGTGGCAGGCGTCTATAGTCCCAGCTACTTGGGAGGCTGAGGCAAGAGAATTGCTTGAGCCCAAGAGTTTGAGGTTGCTGTGAGCTATGACGCCATGGCACTCTACCCAGGGTAACAGTGAGACTCTGTCTCAAAAATAAGTAAGTAAATGTATGTGTGTAGAGGATATTTAAGATACACCTAGAGGAGGAGAAGAGGAAATGAATGCTTAACTTGAACTGGAAAGTGAAAACAGCAGTATACTGTGATAGGTATGTATTAATATATGATGTAATAACCCAGAGAAATGACTAAAAGCTATTCAGAGAGGTACACTCAAACACTATACATTCTTTATTTTAAAACGTATTAGAAAACTACACTAATAGACACACTGTGATACTAGCACAAGGATAGACATACAGATAAATGGAGTGGAATTGAGAGTCCAGAAATAAACCCTTACATTTGTGGTCAATTGATTTTCACCAATACAATTCAATAGGGAAAGAATAATCTTTTCAACAGATGTTTCTAGGGCAATGATGTCCATATGAAAAGCAATGAAGTTGGTTCCTTTCATCACACCATACACAAAATATATATGGGTCATGTAAGAGCTAAAACTACTGTATACAAGTCTTGGAAGAAAACACAGATGTAAATCTTCATGTCCTTGATTAGGCAGTGATTTCTTAGCTATGACACCAGAAGCATAGCAACAAAGGAAAAAAAAAAAAGATATACTAGTTATCATCAGAATGTTTTGTGCTTCAAAGGGCCACTCAGGAAAATGAAAACTCACAGGATGGGACAAATTCTTGTAATATAAGGGACTTATATCTAGAATATGTAAGGAAGTATTACAACTCAAAAATTAAAAAGTCCAATTAAAAAATGGACAAACGATCTGAATACATTTTTCTCCAATGAAAATTTACAAACGGCCAGTAAGTACATGAAAAGATGCTCAACTTTCAGGAGATGCAAATCCTTAATCAAATATTGGCTATCAGGAGATGCAAATCCTTAATCAAATATTGGCTAACAATACACCATGAGTAAATTACATTTCCTCCAGGGATGTAGGCTGGTTTAATATTTGAAAAACAATCACCATGATGCACAGAAAAAACACAACAACAACAAAAAACAAAACAGGCTGGGCACCTGTATTTCAGTGGTTAGGGCACCAGCCATATGCACTGGGCCTGGTGGGTTTGAACCTGGCTGGGACCTGCTACAACAACAAAAAATAGCCGGGTGTTGTGGTGGCAACAGTAGTCCCAGCTACTTGGGAGCCAGAGGCAAGAGAATCGCTTGAGCCCAAGAGTTTGAGGTTGCTGTGAGCTATGACCCCACTGCACTCTACCTAGGGTGACAAAGTGAGACTGTTTCAGAAAAACAGAGAACTTCCTTGTATGATAAAGGTCATTCACAAAAATTTATATTGGATCTACTTATTGGTGAATGACTGAATACTTTCCCCCTAAGGCTGGGAATAAGGCAAAGATGTTTACTCTGATCACTCAAGTGCTTGAAGAGTTAAGTTTGTTACTCTTAAAGTCCATTGTTGAATAAGACAACAATAAGGCCAGAAAAGGAGATAAAAGGCATACAGATTAGAAAGGAAGTAATAAAATTGTCTTTATTTGATGACATAATTATGTGCATAGAAAATTCCCAAGGAATCTACAAAAAATCAATAGAGCTAATAAGTGAGTTCAGCAACGTTGCAGAATACTAGTTAAATATCTAAAATAATTATCTTTCTAGGCCCGGAGGCGTGTAATCCCAGCATGCTGGGAGGCTGAGGTGGGTGGATTGCCTGAACTCACAGGTTGGAGACCAGCCTGAGCTAGAGTGAGACCCCTCCCCCACTTCTAAAAAATTGCCTGTATTGTGGTGAGCTGCTGTAGTCACCAAGCCTGCCATAACGCTGGCTATTTTTTAGAGACAGGGGTCTCTGTCTGAAAAGAAAAAAAAAATATCTTTCTATACAGTAGCGATGAAAACATGGATACCTATACAGAGTGGCTATAAAGTAAGTTGGTGTGCAATTTAAAATTTGGGGGTCATTTATAATTTTTAAATCACACACGAACTTTATGGCCACCTGGTCTATTTGAAATACAATAATATTAACTGTTCAAGAGAAAAAATATGTAGGTGTTTAACAGAATTAATACAGTATGCATATGGTTAAATGTAATTAATGAAAGAAATCACAGATTAGGCTGGGCGCGGTGGCTTACGCCTGTATTCCTAAGCACTCAGGAAGGCTGAGGCCGGTAGACTGCTTGAGCTCAGGAGTTCAAGACCACCCTGAGCAAGAGCGAGACCCCCGTCTCTAAAAATAGATGGGCATTGTGGCGGGCGCCTATAGTACCAGCTACTCGGGAGGCTGAGCAAAATAACTGCTGGAGCCCAAGAGTTTGAGGTTTCTGTGAGCTGTGATGCCACAGCACTCTACTGAGGGTGACAAAGTGAGACTCTGTCTCAAAAAAAAAAAAAAGAAGTATGTACAAATTGAAATGCCTGCACTGATCCGCAACACCACCAATACAGTTCAATTATAAAAGCAAAAAAAAAGTTTAAGTCCAGAAAACAGCCACCTTTTCTTTTTGCATTGGGTCTACAGGTATCCCTGGCATAATTTTAATCATATGGATGAAATAAGAGTGAAAATAGCACTGGGCTGGAAGTCAGAATACTTGGATCCTCATCTTGCATCTCACTAGGTAGGTGACCTTGGGAAAGCTCTTATTTCCTTGGGCTTCAGTTTCCTTAATTGTATAATGAGGACTTTGACCTCTGAAGTCACAGGTTGGAGACCAGCCTGAGCCAGAGTGAGTTGGTAATTTTATCAATTTACCCTCTGGTTTCCCTCTGCACCTCCCCCCAACCCCCAAAAGGGAGGGAGCGCTAATGCTGTGCAGGTCTTCAGCAGACATTTGCCAGAGCAAAATGAGCCAGAGCAGTAGGAAGCAGCTGACCAGGCGCCCCCTTCTCAGTTCTGGAGCACAAGGCCCTTAGCAGCTGACCGCAATGGTTTGTCCGTGTCTCTTCTTCCGTCTGTTAAATCCTTTAGATTACTTTTCACTCCATATCCTCATTTCTGGAATAGAGTTGATGCTCAAATAATTAGTGAATGTGTGAGGGAAACAAGTAGACCCTGCCATCCAGGAGCTGTGTAATTAACTAATCAAGTTTGCAAAAAACTATAAATGATCCCGAATCCTCAAGGCGACTGCCCGGTTGTGAACCTAACGCAGTTCAGAGGCAAAGAAAGCCTTCACCCCTGGCTGGCAGAGAGGCAGACCAGAGCGCGGGGGGCGGAGCCTGAGCCGTCAGCCCCCGCGGTGCGCGCGCCCCCGCCCTCGCCGCACGCGCCTCGGGACCCGCAAACCCGGCAGGGTGGCAGCGCGCTGTCTTTGCGTCGCTCTGGGCTGGCGGCCGTGGCGCCGCGCGGGTGGGTGGGATCGTGGCTGAGTTTCAGGCGCCTGGGCAGGGGCGAGAGGACGCCATGGCGGCTGCCGTGGCGGCGGCTTCCGCTGCCCACGCCGCGGCGAGGGGAAGGAGCCGCCTCTTTTACGACTGAGGAGCCCACGGCTGCCCGCCTGCCTTCCACGCGGGCCGCGGCTCCGGCATGGCCGGGATCATTAAGAAGCAGATCCTGAAACACCTGTCCCGGTGAGCGCGCCAGCGCCGGTCCCCGGCGGCCTCGGGGCCCTTCCTACCCTCCTTGGACCTCCTTCTTTACGCCGCGCCTGGGGCCGGCCTCCCCCTTTCCAGCCCTAAGTCGGGACTGCGTGGCGGCTCCTGTCTGAACTTGAGCCCAGACTGCTTCCCCCGCGCCCGCTGCTCCAACCGTTGTCACCGCTCTGTTCCTTCCTCGCCCTGGGCCCTCTGGTAAAGGGCGCTCCTGTCTTTGGGCTTGTGCCCCTAGTCTCCCCACGTCAGTGGTGCCCTGGACTTTCTCCAGAGGGCTCTCCAGGCGTGTTGCCCCCAACCTTAGCTCTCACTCCTCGGAGCAGTCACCACGTCCTGTGACTGTCTCTCCGAGGCCCCCACGGAGCCCACCCTTTTCTTCCCGCGCCTGCCGTCTCCCGCGTTCGAACCCGCTCCCCCTACCTGGGAGCGTCTACCCGCCTCTTAACCCGGGCGTTTGCTCTCCTCTCCCAGACACCATCCTCCTGCTGGTTCTAAATAACCCTGCCACCCGGTCCTGCACAGCCCGTTTACCCCTCAGATTTCCAATGCCAAGGCTGTTTTTCTCTTTCGTCCTCCCTTTTCTGTCCGACCCTGTTGCATCACCCATGAAAAAGGTCTGCACCCAGGGCTATTTCTCTGAACTCTTTTCTACTTCTACTTCTTTTTTCATTACACAGACTAATTGGAGAAAGGTCATGAGAGTTGGAGATAAAGTTTCAGCAACCTTACCTTTAAGATGATGTGGAGGGTGTTTTTTGACAGCCTGTGAACCAACAACGTCCACTTCTGCTCTGCAGCTTTTTGTTAACATTGTTGTGTCGCTCAGTAATTGGGGCATAAGGCTGATGGCAGGCAAAAGAGTTGGCAGGTGTAGATGGTGACCTCTAACCCCTGTGTTACAATTATAGGTTGTCAGAACTGGAGGTCACAAAAATTGAGATCTAGCTTTTCTCTTAGTTTTCGCTCCTTATTCTAGGCCGGATTTGGTGATCGTTAATACCTTAATCAACTTTTTTTTTTTTTTGAGACAGAATTTCACTTTGTTGCCCTGAGTAGAGTGCTGTGGCATCATAGCTCACAGCAATCTCAGACTCTTGGGCTCAAGCGATTCTCTTGCCTCCGTGTCCCGAGGAGCTGGGACTACAGCCGCTTGCCACAACGCCTGGCTATTTTTAGAGACGGGGTCTCACACTTGCTCAGGCTGGACTTGAACACCTCAGCTCAAACAGTTCATCCCTCTCCGCCTTCCAGAGTGATGGGATTTACAGGCATGAGCCACCGTGCCTGGCCTCTTAGTTAACTTTTGTATCTGAAGTGGAGAGTAATATAGGACTTGGCTCCACAGTGGTCAGTGGTTTTCAGGAGATGTGTGTTGGGGGTGAGGGGGAATGCCCGTCAATCTGGGACACCTAGGCTGTGCAGTAATATATTCCCCTGGTTGTAGGGAGTTTGTAGGCAGTATGTGAGACACTATTCTGCCACTGCATTCCTGTTACCTGGGTGATATTGTGGCTTATTTAATCTTAGACTTTAATCGGTAATTACCTGTAGATTCAGATACATCTCATGGTTAATCACCACATCACCACATTATAAAAGAAAAAGCAGTTTGGAAGCTGGACTTGGAAAGTGCCTTTGGACTGTTAGATTACCATAGTGTATTCTTTCTCAACTATTGTTAATCTAGGTGTTCTGTGAGTCTGGTTGTTGTGTATAAAGATTTAAAAGTATTTGGAGCATGACCAAAGATTGCAGAATGGGGCAAAGAATTTAACCAGAGGAGAACTTTATTAATTTGAGTGGACATAAAATTTTAAGATTTAGAGGTGATTTCACCTATCATACCATTTAATAACCTGGGCTTCTTCTGATGTACTTTCTTCTCTATGGAGATAATAGTATCTACTTCAAGAGGTTATTGTGAGAGTTACATGAGTTAATATATATCTGGACTTAGTGAAGTGCCTAGCACATAGGAAGTGCTCGATGAGACATGAGCTATGGTTATTTTGGGGGCCACAATCTGTGTGACAATTTTTTTTTCTTTTTTGAGACAGTACTATGTTGCCCTTGGTAGAGTGCTGTGGTATCACAGCTCACAGCAACCTCAAACTCTTGGGCTGAAGCCATTTTCTTGCCTCAGCCTCCCAAGTAGCTGGGTCTATAGGC
>NW_003852426.1:5492047-5493146 GCF_000181295.1 Otolemur garnettii
TCTAGTTCAACACTTCATTTTATGGCTAAAGGAACTAAACCTAGAGCGGATAAGTGACTTGCTTAAGGTGCATAGCAAGATACAGTGGTAGGACAGAATTGAGCTTTTTAACTGGCACACTTTCTCCTCAGTACATATATTCTGTGTACCCTCTGTGAACATAGTTTTTAAATAAAATTTTTAACAGTATATGCTGACACATTCAGTGAACTCAGTGAACAAAGTGTTTTCTTTAGATGTAGTAGGAATAAGTATGACAGACATTTCTAATTTCTCAGCATTGGAGAAGGGACTGAGGAGGAAGAGGTTATGCTTTAGTTGCAGTTTCAGGGTTCTAGGAAGAAGTGCTGGGATATGAATCTGGTTGGGGAAAAGACCAAACTCCTGGGGACTTTGTGTTTGTTTATTTTGAAAAAGCTACTTAATCATGTGTTATATTGGTGTTTCTGTGTAGTCTCCACCACACTTACACAGACTAGCCTACCTAGGAGGGAACAATGGCCATTCTATGGCATGCTAAATCAGATGGAGAGAGAGTAGAGAAGGTATACTGAGTTACTGTGTTAAACATATATTCTAGGTATTTGATAGTTACTTGTTGCTAATGATGACAGTGCCATTTGACTAGGAGGAGAATGTCCTGCAGCAGAGAGGATATTCCAGTGATTCTGATATTATGTATAATTTTGGGCATGAAATTTTTCATATAATGAAGTTTCTTGGCTCAGCGCCCATAGCCCAGTGGTTACAGCGACAGCCACATACACCAAGGATTGCAGATTTGAACCCAGCCTGGGTCAGCTAAATAGCTGCAACAACAACAAAAATAGCTGAGCATTGTGGTGGGCACCTGTAGTCCCAGCTACTTGGGAGGCTGAGGCAAGAGAATGGCTTATACCCAGGAGTTTGAGGTTGCTGTGAGCTGTGACACCACGGCACTTTACTCAGGGTGACATAGTGAGACTGTCTCAAAAAAAAAAGTTTCTGTTGGAATGTATTCTCATTAGAATGTATTCTCATTAGTAGAGTGTTTTGGTAAACAAAATTTGGGGAGAATGGTTTTTTTTTTTTTTTTTTTTTTTGAGACAGAGCCTCAAGC
>NW_003852426.1:5494273-5495501 GCF_000181295.1 Otolemur garnettii
AAAAAAAAAAAGAAACCTGACTAGCTCTTTTAGAAACCTATTAGAAGTCTTGATTATTTACTCTAAATGACTGCAGGAAGTGTAAACCTGAGGGACAGAGACCTGACTCATGGCCAAGATATTTTGAAAGCCTAAGTGTAAGGTGAAATTCAGAGGCATAAAAGATTTCAGAATTCCTTTTGGAGGAGAAAAGAGTGCCTGACTATGAACTTAGCCCTCTTAGTTCACAGTCAGTACCTCCACTCATTACTCTTCATTCTGGGGAGCGCTGGGGAGTGCTTAGGAGCTGGAGAGATCTTAGAGATCAGTGGGGGCAGCCTCCAGTAGACAGTAAGGAACTCCAGGCTCCAAGAGGTAAACTACTTATCCAAGGTCCTTTTAAGTGGTGGTTTGTAGGACAAGTCTCAACTTCAGGTCATGTCCCTTTACTCTAGGCTTTAGTTATTATCATGTTCATTTCCCAGATACTTTGTAGAATTTTTAGTAACAGACAAATCATGTATTTTTCTGCTACTATTTCTTATTTTCTCATGTTGCTTCAGAATAAAGCACGTTTATTTTCTTAGCAAACATTTAATGATAGCCAACTGTGCTACTAAGCTCTTTACAAGTCTTAAGATGATTTAATCCACATAAAACCCTTTGAGGTACATATTAGGTTCATTTGATAGATGAACAAATGAGGCAGGGCGGTGCCTGTGGCTTAAGGAGTAGGGCGCCAGCCCCATATACCAAGGATGGCAGGTTCAAGCCCGGCCCCAGCCAAAACTGCAAAGAAAAAAAAAAAAAAAAGAAATGAGGCAAAGAAAGGTTAAATAACTTGCCCCAAATTATAACTAATAAGTGATAGAACTAAGTAAGGTTCAAATGCAGGCATTTGATTCCAGAGCTGTGCTCTCTCTATGCTATAATGCTTCTTATCTACTGAGTATTTCAAACTGAACATACTCCTGTCTCCAGCACCCAGCTGAAGAAACAGAGTATTACCAGTACCCAAGAAGCCTCCTACCCCACCTTTTTCCTTTTTCCGGTCATTACCTCCACCAGGGGATAACTAACCACTGTTCTGATTTCTCACAGCATAATTAGTTTGGTCTGTTTTTGTTCTTTTTTTTTTTTTTTTTTTTGAGATAGAGCCTCAAGCTGTCCCCCTGGGTAGAGTGCCGTGGCATCACGCTCACAGCAACCTCCAACTCCTGGGCTCAAGCGAGTCTCCTGCCTCAGCCTC
>NW_003852426.1:5495545-5509543 GCF_000181295.1 Otolemur garnettii
GCCTGGCCATTTTTTGGTTGCAGCCATCATTGTTGTTTGGCGGCCCGGGCTGGGGATTCGAACCCGCCACCTTAGGTGTATGTGGCTGGCGCCTTAGCCGCTTGAGCCACAGGCGCCGAGCCTGTTTTTGTTCTTTATATAAATGGAATGGTATATATGCTTTTATGTCTTCTTTAGTGCAACATTATGTTTGTGAGGTTAATTGATATATCAAGTTGTGGACTCTATTTTTCATTGCTGCATAGTATGTTTTATGTGAATGTATTTCAGTTTACTTATACATTTTATTCTTGATGGACAGTTGGATAGTTTCCCAGCTTAGGGCCATTATGAATGATGCTACTAGGAATGTTCTAGTGCATGTCCTTTTGGGGAAGAAACATACATGTATCTGTTGGGAATATGCATAGAATAAAATTTGTGGATCATAGGCTATACATATGTTCAGCTTTAATAGATATTGTCGGTTTTCCAAAGTCCAGTTCAGGGGTCCTCAAAACAGGGGGCCAGTTCACTGTCCCTCAGACCATTGGAGGGCTGGACTGCGGGCTCCAGAACAAGTTGGCTGCTAAGCAGGACAGGCAGTGGCAACAAAAACACGTGGCAGGCCAGATAAATGTCCTCGGAGGGCTGCATGTGGCCCACGGGCCATAGTTTGAGGATGCCTGGTGTAGTTCTACGTTCTTTTGTTTGTTTGTTTTTGAGACAGAATCTCACTCTGTTGCCCAGGCTAGAGTGCCATGGTGTCATCATAGCTTACAGCAACCTCAAACTCTTAGGCTTAAGGCATCTGTTTGCTTTCTCCTCATGAGTAGCTGGGATGATAGGGAAGCACCACCATACCTGGCTAATTTTTCTGTTTTTGTAGATATGGGAACTTTCTTTTGTTCAGGCTAGTCTCCAGCTCCTGCACTTAAGCAATCTTCCTGCTTTGGCCTCCCAGAATGTTAGAATTATAGGCATGAGCCACCTTGCCTGGCCCCTACTTGTTTTACATTCTTGCCAACATTTTGTATTTTCTTTCTTTCTTTCTTTCTTTCTTTTTTTTTTGGTGTTGTTGTTTTTGTCATCCTCAGTAGATTCTACTGTGGCATCATAGCTTACAGCAACCTCAAACACTTGGGCTCAAGTGATTTGCTTAGCTCATGCTCCTGAGTAGCTGGGACTACAGGTGCCTGGCTATTTTTAGAGATGGGATCTTGCTCTGGCTCAGCCTGGTCTTGAACTCCTGAGCTTAGGTAATTCACCTGCATTGGCCACCCAGAGTGCCAGGATTACAGGCATGAGCCACTGCACCTGGCTACATTTTGTACTTTTCATCTTTTGCATTTTAGCCATTCTGGTGGATATGCTTAAATTTTTTTTTTTTTTTTTGCTTTATCTGTGATAAACCAGATAGGCACTTTATTTTTGTTCAGTTTTAAAAGTATAATGTATTTGAAATTTTAGTCACAAACAAGTATTAGGCTTTGAAATCATAAGATTTTTTTGGAATAATGTTCAAGTTATTAAGGTACAATGAAAATAATAAGGGGTTATTTTTAACCATTAACCCCATAAAATTTCTTTCTTAGGATAGATGAGATGCTTAGCCCTCTGTCAAGATAACAGTTGTGTACATAAAGAGAAAGGAGGGATTCTTGTCCAGGTGTGGAGTTTCATTAAGTATTTGATCTTCAGACTATGTTGGATATTAAATAGTTTCGTTCTGGCTCAGTGCCTGTAGCACAGTGGTTATGGCGCCGCCCACATACACTGAGGCTGGTGGGTTCAAAACCAGCCAGGGCCAGCTAAACAACAATGACAACTGCAACAACAACAAAAAAAATAGCCGGGTGTTATGGTGGGTGCCTATAGTCCCAGCTACTTGGGAGGCTAAGACAAGAGAATCACTTAAGCTCAGGAGTTTGAGGTTGTTGTGAGCTGTGATGCCATAGCACTCTACTGAGGGCGACATAGTGAGACTGTCTTAAAAAAAAAAAAAGTTTCATTCTGCTTTGTAATCTTAGTACTTCATTGACATAGTGTTTCCTCTTTACTAAAGAAATGAAAATTTTTATTGCATAGCTTTTCTTTCTTTCTTTTGAGACAGTTTGACTATGTTGCCCTCAGTAGAGTGCTGTGGCATTACACCTCACAACAACCTCAAACTCTTGGGGTTAAGTGATTCTCTTGCCTCAGCCTCCCAGGTAGCTGGGACTCCAGGTGCCTGCTACAATGCCCAGCTATTTTTGTTGTTGTTGTTGTTGTTGTTGTCATTATTTTAGCAGGCCCGGGCTGGGTTTGAACCTGCCAGCCCTGGTGTATGTGGCCAGCACCCTATTTTTTTTTTTTTGAGGCAGAGTCTCAAGCTGTAATTCTGGGTAGAGTGCAATGGTGTCACAGCTCACAGCAACCTCAAATTCTTGGGCTTAAGTGATTCTTTTGCCTTGGCCTCTCAAGTACCTAGGATTACAGGCACTTGGCACAACCCCTGGCTATTTCTTTTTCTTTTTTTTTTGGTTGCAGTTATTGTTATTGTTCAGCTGGCCTGGGCTAGGCTTGAACCTGCCACCCTTGGTGCATATGGCTGGCACTGTAACCACTGTGCTATGGGCGCCAAGTCCTGCATAGCTTTTCTATTACAATATTTATGCATTTCCAAGGCTGATTTCCTTTTATAGTGAAAGAGTTGTTTTATGTCTTAAAAAGTATTTATTTATTTATTTATTTTGAAACAGAGTCTTACTGTGTTGCCTGCAGTAGAGTGCTATGGCATCACAGCCCACAGCAACCTCAAACTCTTGGGCTTAAGCGATTCTCTTGCGTCAGCCTCCCAAGAGCTGGGACTACAGGCGCCTGCCACAATGTTGGGCTATTTTTTTTTTTGTTGCAGTTGCCATTGTTGTTTAGCAGGCCCGGGCCGGGTTTGAACCTGCCACTCTCAGTGTATGTGGCTGGTGCCCTAACCCCTGAGCTATGGGCGCCAAGCCTTACAGAGTATTTAAAAACAATAAAATTTTTAAGGCAGTACTGTAGTATCTATTTGTTTTTGGGTTTTTTTTTTTTTTAATTTTTTGAGACAGAGCCTCAACCTGTCCCCCTGGGTAGAGTGCCGTGGCATCACAGCTCACAACAACCTCCAACTCCTGGGCTCCAGTGAGTCTCCTGCCTCCGCCTACCAAGTAGCTGGGACCACAGGTGCCTGCCACAACGCCTGGCTATTTTTGGGTTGCAGCCATCATTGTTGTTTAGTGGGCCTGGGCTGGATTCGAACCTGCCACCTTAGGTATATGTGGCTGGCACCTTAGCCACTTGAGCCACAGGCGCCAAGCCTGTAGTATCTATTTGATATACAGAAACTTAATGTGTGATTCATAATATTGAAAATTATCTGCTTTGAAATTAATTGAAAAGCATGTCAATGTACCAGAAAGAACTAGGCTTTGGATTCCAAAAGGTGGTTGTGAATTTTGACTTTGCTATTGCTAAGCATGATGTTTGGTAAGTCTTTCAGCTGCTTCTTCTTCTTCTTTTTTTTTTTTTTTTGTCTTTCAGCTTCTTGAAGTTTTAGTTTCCTCGTCTGTACAATGGGGATAATAACGTATAATGTTGTTTAGAGGATTAAAAATTAATGTGTAGAAGTGATTAATCTTGAGGAAGTATTCAGTAAAAAGTCACCATTACTATTTACTTATTAGAGTTGCTCAAGTGAGATCAGTGTTAGTTTTTGGAGATAATACTTTTCATCATCTTCAAGGTTATGCCTAGAGACTAATGCTTTTGTATGGGTGCTTGAGAAGAGAAGGAACTAAAGGTTGTTCCTCTTTATCATCTTTTTTTAATATTTTGAGTCATACTGTAAGGAGATAACTTTGACCTCAGTATAGGTGAAATAGCTGAAGTGTATGTATACACTGGGTTGGGCCCTTAGAAGATATATAGAGTTTAAGTTGATAACACAAATCATTACTGTATTTTTAGAGTGAAAAAAAATTTAGAAGTCATCTAGTTACCCTCACCTAATACAGAACCTGGTTGAATAATAATCTGTGTGTTTGGCCTTAATCACTGAAAAGAAAGATTCTTTTAATCACAGCTTAAATACTGTGGTGTGGCCTCTACAACAGCAGAGATTGTGTCTCTCTGCCAGAGAGTCTGAGTATACTTTGAGTGGATGAAGTGGGTATAGAGATTTATAGAGTGAGAATGTGTGGCTGGAACTCTGAGACCCTTAGACTTGGGGAGTAGGGATGTAAGAAGGCAAGGAAATCCAACTTTTGGATTATTATCTTGAGCTTTTTATCTTTGTGGTAAAGGTAAGTACTTGCTGTTGGCGTTGAACACAGATACTAAGAACATTTTCTGCTATTTACAAACAGTAGGGTGGCGCCTGTGGCTCAAGCAGTAGGGCGCCAGTCCCATATGCCAGAGGTGGTGGGTTCAAACCCAGCCCTGGCCAAAAAACTGCAAAAAAAAAAAAGAAAAAAATATATATATATATTTACAAACAGTAGAATCACTCAGTTTCTATAGTAAAGGAGAAAACTAAAGTGTAAAAGTAATACATGTTAGTAATTTAGTAAAGGGTATGTAGTTTGTATCTACTTGTCACAAAGATAGGATGTGTTATAAAATATTTGTTGGGTTGACTTTGTTGTTTCATTTGCTGTCATTAGTAATCTTTTATATGTATGCTCAGTCTTTAGAGTGCATTGGTTATATGTAGCTTGGCTACTTGCCCATCATTTAAAAATTATAGAGAGCACCAGTAGGGTGCTGGCCCCATGTACCAAGGGTGGTAGGTTCAAACCCAGCCCTGGCCAAACTACAACAAAAAAATAGCCGGGCATTGTGTTGGGCACCTGTAGACCCAGCTACTCAGGAGGCTGAGGCAAGAGAATCACCTAAGCCCCAGAGCTGGAGGTTGCTGTGAGCTGTGATGCCACGGCACTCTACTGAGGGTGACAAAGTGAGACTCTGTCTCTGAAAAAAAAAATTATAGAGAACACCTTGCACACATTCTAATTATCTCTGATGGGAAGGGCGTGCCTTCTACCTTAGCTTCATGGAGACATTTATTTTCATCTTTATAGATGACATTCTGGTTTTTTTTTTTTTTGAGACCAGAGTCTCACTTTGTCACCCTTAGTAGAGTGCTCTGACATCATAGCTCACAGCAACCTCATACTCTTGAGCTCAAGTGATCCTCTTGCCTTAGCCTCCCGAATACTGGGACTACAATCTCCTACCACAGTGCCATTTATTTTATTTTACTTACTTATTTTTTTTGAGGCAAAGTTTCACTTTGTCACCCTTGGTAGAGTGCTATGACGTCCTACCTCACAGCAACGTCAAGCTCTTGCATTCAAGCAGTCCTCTTGCCTTGGCTTCTCAAGGAGCTGGGACTACAAATGCCTGCCACAACGCCCAGCTATTTTAGAGACGGGTGTTGCTGTTGCTCAGGCTGGTCTCAAACTCCTGAGTTTGGGCAATCTACCTGCCTTGGGCTCCCAGAGTGCTAGGATTATAGGTGTGAGCCACCACTCCCCACCTATAGATGACATTCTTAAATCTATTTTAATGTGTCTGGTTGATCAGACATACTAGAGTTGATTTGCAATGTATGAAAGAATGTGGATGAATTGTTGAATAGTTTATTACACCTATTTGGCAATTATATCAAGCCATTCAGTAATTGGGCATCCTTGTCCTAACTTTTGTTTGACATTGATTAAATGACACAGTTCTAGACCTTAAGAAGCTCATAGTTCTTAGGGTTAGAAACCTTTGTTTTTATTTTAAACTCTCCTTTGTATTTTCCACTTCTTTACATGGTTTGAACCCACTAACAGTAGCCAGTTGAATGTGCTTCTCTCTTAGGATGTGTTTATTGGGTCATTTGTCCAGTGGAAACAACTTTTTTTCACTACTAGATATAAAAGATAGCTCATTTTGAGCTATCTTTGCCTCTAAAAATAAGCATACCAGTTGGTCAAAATTAGGGCCAGTTCTACTTAGAAATTAAGGACGGTCTCAATATATGATTTGGTTTTCCTTTTTGGTAGGTTTCCTCCTTGGGCAATTTTTTTTTTTTGAGACAAAATCTTACTATGTTGCCCTTGGTAGAGTGCTATGGCTTCATAGCTCACAGCAACCTCCAACTCTTGGGCTTAAGTGATTCTCTTGCCTCAGCCTCCCAAGTAGGTGGGACTACAGGTACCTGACACAGTGCCCTGCTATTTTTTGTTGTTGTTGTTGTTGCAGTTGTTATCGTTGCTTTCAGCTGTTACCGTTGCTTTCAGCTGGCCCAACCAGGTTCGAACCCATCAGCCTCGGTGTATGTGGCTGGTGCTATGGGTGCTGAGCCTCCTTGGGCCATTTTTTTTTTTTTTCTAAATCTACATGCTACGCTTTTCTAAATAGTTGTTTAAGGCAGTCAAGATACCAATCTTATTCAATAGTGAATAACTAATGATGCCTGTTAGTGGAATAGCCCTTCCTTTTCTGAGCATTAGCAAATGCATTTTCACTTTGGGTAATCTAGATCCTGTATATAGTTTTTAAAATTGGAAATGTAATGTTCAGATTTAATCAATTATTGCCCTTGACATAAGTTTGGGTATTAACAAGAAATAGAAATACGGAAATTAAGGGGAGTAAGTTATGATGACAAAAAGTATTTCTAACAAAAGTGAGACATGCGAAGACTTGAGTCATGAGGTATAATATCTTTAGGACCAGTGTAAGGAATGAATTTGGGGCCTAATCATTATGGGAACTGAATGGACAAAGACTTGAGAGAGATAGAGGACAGCTATCTCTGAGTTACAGTAGCTGAGAAGCTCTAAATCCTAATTCTAGAATGGTCAATGAAAGGGTATCTCGTGGTTAAGACGTTGCAGGTTGTAATCAAATATATAACAGTCAATTAGATGAGGAGTCCAAGGTATATGTCTAATATACCTTCACCCCTGCAAATGGGCCAGAATGTAAGTAATTCAGTTCTGGGAAAGAAGAATGGTGTGTCCAAACAGGGTATTAGGGCTTTAGCTAAACAGGCTAGTTTTTAAGAAGGCTTCAGGCTTAGAGGAGGGAATTAGAATGTTTAACAGGGCTACTGTTGAGAATTAAGGAAGCAGAACCTCTGTAGAATCCTTGTTTTTTCAACTGGCTCAGTATTGGAATGATCAGTGGGGTCTGTGAGTACACTCTGTAAATGCTATGAGTCACAAGCTAACAGCTACCACTGGTGAGGAAAATATGTGCAGTTATAGGTATAGTTGTTGAGAGTATAAATCAATATCATGTCGATGAAAGGAAATTTGGAAATATGTGTCAAAACTGAAAATGTAAAATTTCACTTCTATGAATCTGTCCTACATAAGGAATCAAACAAATAAGGAAATCTGTGACACCTATTTAATGTAGCATTGAACTAATGAAGTCATAATAAAAGAGAGAGTAGCAGGCAGTGCCTGTAGCTCAGTGTGTAGGGTACCAGCCACATACACTGAGGCTGGTGGGTTCAAACCTGGCCCAGGCCAGCTAAAACAGCAATGACATCTGCAAGAGCAACAACAAAATAGCCAGGCATTGTGGCGGGTGTCTGTAGTCTTCAGCTACTTGGGAGGCAAGAGAATCACTTAAGCTCAAGCGTTGGAGGTTGCTGTGAGCTATGACACCACTCTCCCAGGGCGACAGCTTGAGACTCTGTCTCAAAAAAAAAAAAAAAAAAAAAGAGAAAGTAGAACTTTATTAAATAACTTATAGTGTATTTATACTGGAATGTATTTGTAGATAGCTTTCCAATTATTGAAAAGCATTAAAAAATTTGACAACATAGTTGGGTACCTGTAGCTCAATGGTTAGCGTGCCAATCCCTGTGCACCAGGGTTGGTGGGTTCGAACCCAGCCTGGGCCTACTAAACAAAACAAAACAATGAAGAAAATTTGACAACCTAAAATAGCCAAGATATACTGTTAAGTATTTTAGTTAAAAATAAAAAGTCTTAGAATTTATTAATTTATATAGACCAATTCTGTTTTATACATCTATCTAAAGATGTAAGTATAGTCATCCCTTGATATACTTGGGGGATTGGTTTCAGGACCCCTAACTATACCAAAATCCATGTATATTCAAGTCCTACAGTTGGCCCTGCATAACCCACATATATGAAAAGTGGGCCCCCTGTATATGTGGATTTTGCATCTTGTGAATACAGTATTTTTGATCCTCCTTTGCTTGGAAAAAATTCATGTCTAAATGGACTTTTACAGTTCAAACCCAGGTTGTTCAAGGGTTGTTTGTACTTCTAACTAGTGGAACCTCCCATTTTCTTTTTAGACCTCTTTATATTATTTCAATTTTTTGTTTTTTGAGACTGTTGCTCTGGGTAGAGTGCTGGAATTACAGGCACGAACCACTGCACCTGGCCATGTTTTAAATTTTTTTTTTTTTTAAGAGACCAGAGTCTCACTTTGTCACCCTCAGTAGAGTGCTGTAGTGTCACAGCTCACAGCAACCTCCAGCTCTTGGGCTTAGGCGATTCTCTTGCCTTCGCCTCCCAAGTAGCTGGGACTACAGGCGCCCACGACAATGCCCGGCTATTTTTTTGGTTGCAGTTTGGCCGGAGTCAGGTTTGAATCCGCCACCCTTGGCATATGGGGCCAGCGCCCTACTCACTGAGCCACAGGTGCCGCCCCCCCATGTTTTAATTTTTTTAATAAACACTCCACTGACAGACCGAAAGGATGACTTAGCCATCTATCATCTACTCTGAGAGGATGCATTTGTGCATATCTGGTCATGTGTTTTTAGTAACTCATACCAAAGATGCCTCTTGGGGAGGACATAAATCAGTGAAATCCAGTAGAAAAGAGATTTACTTATAATAATAGAAGAGTATGTTTCAAACCAACCTTCTCTCAGATAACAATTATGAATGTCAGGTATTATGTACAAAACACCTATTTGAAGACATCAGAAAATAATCAAATCCGCCAGAAACTCCAAGGAACTTGAAAGGTGGGAGCTGTAGTAGGTAAGGTTCTCATTTGTATGGCTTTTTGCCTGAGGGTATTCTCGTTTCCTTGGTAGAATTTTCTCAAGCCAGTAAATTTGATGTTTTACTAGCTTGGGGAGTTAGAAGATGGAATTTAAAAAGGGGGAAGGAATCCCAGAAAGAAGGGAGAAACAGAAGAGGGAGCCCTAAAATCTGCCTGGAAACCCTGTCCAAATCCTTGACAGGTATGGGGTTAGACTCCAAGGAACATAGAAAAAGCGATAGTTGGAAAGCTGAAAGAGCTGAACTGAGAATTCAGGTGCTGCTTGGTTTAGAGGAGACGGTTTGGTATATGAATACAGCCAACTTAATTGCTCAATAGAACAAAATTAAATTAATTCTGTCATTCTTCCTGTGAATGACAGGAAGATTAATTAATTAAATTAATTCTTCCTGTGAAGAATGACAGAATCCAGAGTTTAAGTAATGTTCAGTATATAATAAATACTAGGGTTGGGCAAGGTTGCTCAAGCATAGCGCTCTGGAAGGTCAGGGTGAATAGATTGCTTTAGCTCAGGAGTTCAAGACCAGCCTGAACAAAAGTGAGACCCTGTCTCTACTAAAAATAGAAGAATTAGCTGAGCGTAGTGGTGCACACCAGTAGTCCTAGCTACTCAGGAGGCTGAGGCAAGAGGATGGCTTGAATTCAGGAGTTTAAAGTTGCTGTGAGCTATGATGCCATGCATTCTACCCAAACAGGGTGACAGATTGAGACTGTGTCTCAAAAAAAAAAAAAAAAAAAGAAAGAAAAAACTTACTAGATATCTGATGAAGGAAAATATTTCTCACTCTTAAGACAAAAGCAGTCACCCGGCGTAGTGGCTCACACCTGTAATCGTAGCACTCTGAAGGCTGAGGTGGGTGGATTGCTTGAGCTCAGGAGTTTGAGACCAGCCTGAGCCAGAGTGAGACCCCATCTCTAAAAAATTGCTGGGCATTGTGGCAGATGCCTGTAGTCCCAGCTACTCAGGAGTCTGAGGCAAGAGGATTACTTGAGACCCAAAAGTTTGAGGTTGCTGTGAGCTATAATGCTGTGGCACTCTACTGAGGGTGTCCAAATGACACTCTGTCTCAAAAAAAAAAAAAAAAAAGAGAAAAACAGTCAATAGAAATTGACCCTTCATTAACTCAGAGCTTAGAATTATTAGATAAGGACCTCTAAAACTTAGTTTAATACAGGAACAGATGGAGTATCTCAGCAGAGAAATAGAAACTATAAAAAAACTAAATGTATGGCTTGGCACTGTAGCTCAGTGGCTGGGGTGCCAGGGGCGGGTTCAAACCCAGCCCGGGCCTGCCAAACAACAATGACAGCTATAACCAAAAAAAAAAAAAAAATCACCGGGCATTGTAGTGGGTGCTTGTAGTCCCAGGTACTTGGGAAGTTGAGGCAAAAGAATTGCTTAAGCCCAAGAGCTTGAGGTTGCTGTGAGCTGTGACACCATAATGCCCTACCGAAGGCAACATAGTGAGATTGTCTCAAAAAAAAAAAAAAAAAAACAAAAAAAAATTAAATATAAAATTTAGAACTGAAGTCCCCAACTCCTGGGTAGGCTGACTGGTACTGTGACCTGTTAGGAACTGGGCCACACAGTGAGCAGTGAGTGAGTGGGCAAGCAAGTGAAGCTTCATCTGTATTTACAGCTGCTCCCCACTGCTTGAATTACTGCCTGAGCTCTGTCTCCTGGTATATCAGCACTTAGCATCAGTGTTAAATTCTCATAGCAGTGCATATCCTACTGTAAATGGTGCAGGCGAAGGATCTAGGCTGCATTCTCCCTTATGTAAATCTATTTATTTTATTTTGCAGTTTTTGGCCAGGGCCGGGTTTGAACCTGCCACCTCTGGTATATGGGGCCGGCATCCTACTCCTTGAGACACAGGTGCCACCCCATCCTTATGTAAATTTAATGCCCACCTCCACCCCCGTCCGTGGAAAAACTGTCTTCCGTGAAACCTCTGCCTGTTGTCAAAATGTTGGGGATCACTTTATTAGACTTGTTCAATCAATAGCAGACTGGAGATGGCTAAGGAATAGGTCATTGAGCTTGAAAATGGATCATGAGGAATTATCTACTTTGAAGAACAGAGAGAAAAGATTGAACAACAAAGACCAACAGAGCTTCAGTGACCTGTGAGGCAATGCTAATATATATGTAATTGGAATTCTAGAAGGAAAGGGAAGAGAATAAGACATTTGGCAGATTGTATCAATATTTTCCAAAGATGGTTGCAATAATATCTGCTATCCTACACACTCTTCTGTTGGCCTAAGTGTCTTGTTTGTAACCAGTAGAATGGACGAAAATGACAGTTAAGCTACATGGAACAACCCCATGTAGGTACTCCAATTAACAGTCCAAAGCCCACCCTGTTGAGACATGCTAGCTGAGGGGTCATCCATGTGAGTGAAGAAACTGTTTTCTACTGATCCCAGCTCCTAGTCATTCTCATCTTCCCAGCTGAGGGTTCACATATCATGGATCAGAGAAAAGCCATCCTTCTTGTCCCTTGGATGAATTTCTAATGTATAGGATCCATGAGCTTAATAAAATCCTTGTTATTTTATGACACTAAGTTAAAGGAAATTGTTATACAGTAGTATGTAATTAAAATAAGACAAAAATATTGGGCCGGACATAATGGCTCACCTATAATCCTAGCACTCTGCAAGGCTAAGGCAGGTGTATTGCCTGAGCTCAGAAGTTCAAGACCAGCCTGAGAAAGAACAACACCCTGTCTCTACTGAAAAAAAAAAGAAAATCTACCTGGGTTTTGTGGTAGTCACCTGTAGTCCCAGCTGCTCAGAATGCTGAGGCACGAGGATTGCTTGAGCCCAAGAGTTTGAGGTTGCTGTGAGCTATGATGTCGTGGCACTTTACCCAGGGTGGCAGAGTAAGACTCTGTCTCAAAAAAAAAAGGGAAAAAATATTAAAGAAATGGCTGACAAACTCAATACTAGAAAGGGAAATAACCCAATTTAAAAATGGTCAGAAGGCTGGGCCTGGTGGCTCATGCCTGTAATCCTAGCACTCTGGGAGGCCAAGGCGGGTTGCCTGAGCTCAGCATTTTGAGACCCAACCTGTACAAGAGCGAGACCCCAACTCTAAAAACAGCTCTGTGTTGTAGCAGGTGCCCGTAGTCCCAGCTACTCAGGAGGCTGAAGCAGGAGGATCTCTTAAGCTGAAGAGTTTGAGGTTGCTGTGAGCTATCATGCCTTGGCACTCTACTGTGGATGATAAAATGAGACTCTGTTTTAAACAAAAACAAACAACCTCCCCGCCCCCCCCCCCAAAATGGGTGAAGGATCTGCTTAGGAATTTCTCCAAAGAGAATATACAAATGAGTTTGGGCATGGTGGCTCATGCCCAGCCTAGCACTCTGGGAAGCCAAGGTTGGAGAATCACTTGAGGTCAGAAGATCAAGACCAACCTGAATGAGACCTTGTTTGTACAAAATATAGAAAAATTACCCAGAAGTTGTTGCCCCAGGCTAGAGTGCTATGGCATCAGCCGAGCTCACAGCAACTTTAAACTTTTGGGCTGAAGTGATCCTCCTGCCTCATCCTCTCAGGCTCAGATTATAGGCACCTGTCATAATGCTCAGCTAATTTTTCTAATTTTTTTTTTTTTTTTTTGAGACGGAGCCTCAAGCTATCCCCCTGGGTAGAGTGCCATGGCACCTCGCTCACAGCAGCCTCCAACTCCTGGGCTCAAGCGAGTCTCCTGCCTCAGCCTCCCAAGTAGCTGGGACTACAGGCGCCCGCCACAACGCCTGGCCATTTTTGGTTGCAGCCATCATTGTTGTTTGGCGGGTCCGGGCTGGGGATTCGAACCCGCCACCTTAGGTGTATGTGGCTGGTGCCTTAGCTGCTTGAGCCACAGGCGCCGAGCCTAATTTTTCTAATTTTAGTAGAGATGGGGTCTCACTCTTAGTCTGGTCTAAACTCCTGAGCTTAAGCACCCTTTCTGTCTTGGCCTCCAAAAGGGCTAGGATTATGGGTGTGAGTCACTGTGCCTGGCCAGCAAGTAGGCTATTAATAGTTAAGTTTGTGGGGGGAGGCGTTGGGGTAGTCAGAAGCTACATGTGCTCTCCGCACCTGTCGCACAGTGTTTACATTGCCAGCCACATGTACCTAGGCTGGTGGGTTAGAACCAGCCTGGGCCAGCTAAATAATAGTGACAACTGCAACAAAAAAATAGCTGAGTGTTGTAGTGGGCACCTGTAGTCCCACCTACTTGGGAGGCTAAGGCAAGAGAATCACTTAAGCACACGAGTTTGAGGTTAGTGTGAGTTGTGATGCCACGGGACTCTACTGAAGGTGACATAGTGAGACTCTGTCTTAAAAAAAAAAGAGCTATATGTGGATTTTCAACTGGGCAGAGGTCAATACCTCTAACCCCTTCATTGTTCGAGGGTTAGCTGTATACAGAATACCACAAAACATTTGCTGGGAGAAGTTAAAGGAGACATAAATACATTTTTTATACTTTGAATATATACCATGTTCAAGGGCAGGCTGATTGAGTTCATATGTCATATCCCCCTAATTTAAGCTTATTCAGTGAAATTTTAATCAGAATTTCCACAGGTATTTTTAAAAACTGAAATTGCAGGCTGATTTAAAACTATATAGAAATGAATAATCAGAATGGTCAAAATAATCTTGAAAAAGAATAAAATGAAAGAATTTTTATCATCTCCCTCCAATGCTTAAAATGAAGTAATAAAGATTGTGGTATTGGCATAAGTATATATGGATGAGATGAACAAAATCATTCAGAAATGAACCACTATATGTAAAGTGCATCTTAAATAACACAACTGCTTCAAAACCAACATTGTGAACAACAAACAATAATTTAGAAGGAAAGAGGCTTGGCGTTTGTAGCTCAAGCGGCTAGGGTTCCAGCCACATACACTGGAGCTGGCGGGTTTGAATCCAGCCTGG
>NW_003852426.1:5509851-5523322 GCF_000181295.1 Otolemur garnettii
TCACAGCTCACAGCAACCTCCAACTCTTGGGCTTAAGTGATTCTCTTGCCTCAGCCTCCTAAGTAGCTGGGACTACAGGTGCCTGCCACAACATCCCGCTATTTTTTGGTTGTAGTTGTCACTGCTGTTTGGCTGGGGCTGGGTTTGAACCCACCACCCTTGGTATATGGGGCTGGTGCCCTACTCATTGAGCCACAGGTGCTGCCCTATTATATTTTTGCTTACAGAGAAACCTGTGGTATGGCTGAGCAGTGAAAATACTTTTATGATGATTTGGGTAGTAAGACCATATATACTTAGCTTTAGTGTAGAAAAATTGTGAAGGAAGCAAAGTGTGTTTGTGTATCTTTTTATTTCTCCTTGGAGGGTTTAGTGTCTATGGCACCTGAAGCAGACTGATTGCAACCAATTGACCCTATTATTAACAATAAAGGTACTGAATTACAGGGGCAGGGTACTGGGAGAGTTGAATGAATGTTGAATTAATGTTCATTTCTGTTACTTAGTCCCAGCTTTTCCACTGGACTGAATTATTTTTTAAGATCCCTTTACCTCTAAAGTTATGAGAATACACAGATGTAAGGATTCTCACTTCCTAACATTGTGGTGCATTTTCAGAAAGATGTCAGAAGAGGTTTCTCTGTTGTCTCTTTGGCAGATTGCAGTCCTTTGGCAGACATATAACTTGATCAAAACCTGTTTTTTCAATTTGATTTCATCTTTGCTTCTACACTTAGTAACAGTAACAGATGGCCAGAAAATGTTTTCCCACATACTTGAAATGGAATAAATAGCAGGCTTCCATTAGCCTTTTTAGCCACCCTTGGACTCTTCAGTATCTTCAATTAGGAAATGATGAATGAAGTTTGTGCCAGGAACTATAGGGTAGAGAAGAAGAAGTAAACAAGATGATTCTTCTAAAGAATTCTATATCTACTTGCAACTTGTGAATTTTAAACTGGCTACTGAAGATGATTTGGAGCAGTTGGTTTCTTCACATTGCTGCAGTTTAACCTAGTTGTACTCTGGTATAAGCAGAGAGTTTGAGCTGTTTAGGTATTGAGAGAGCTGGAGCTGGGCCTCCTATATGATTCTTACAGCAGTGGTTTCCTTGCTTGAATATACCTCCACAGGATGAATACACCTTCCCCCCAACAACTGGGCCCATAGATCACCTTTTTTCTTTTTGCAGGTTTTGGCTGGGGCTGGGTTTGAACCCACCACCTCTGGCATGTGGGGCTGGCGCCCTACTCCTTCGAGCCACAGGCACCGCCAAGATCACCATTTTTTTTAAACCTGTTCTTTATTATTAGGCAAAATCATTTAAAGAATTCTTATTGTTTTTTTTGAGACAGAGTCTTATTATGTCACCCTTGGTAGAGTGCTGTGGCATCACAGCTCACAGCAACCTCCAACTCTTGGGCTTAAGTGATTCTCTTGCATCAGCCTTCCAAGTAGCTGGGACTACAGGTGCCTGCCACAATGCCCAGCTATTTTTTTTTTTTTTTTTTTTTTGCAGTTTTTGGCTGGGGCTGGGTTTGAACCCACCACCTCTGGCATATGGGACTGGCGCCCTACTCCTTTGAGCCACAGGTGCCTCCCTGCCCAGCTATTTTTTCGTTGCAGTTCTTTAGCTAACCTGGGCCGGGTTCGAACCCACCACCCTCTGTGCACGTGGCTGGTACTGTAACCACTATGCTTTAGGCGCTGAGCCTTTGCTATCTGTTTTGAGAAGCTAATAAAGTGGTTATCTATTTTATGTTGAGTCCTAAAAGTAAATTGATATATTAAAAAGTATGTATATGTTACAGCATTATTAGTGTCATGGGAAAACAGCTAGTGGTGGTCCAGTAGACCTGGATGTACCGTCAATAGTTCTTAGAGTGTACTTGAAGAACTCTTAGTTTAGTGCTATTCAGATTTTGAACCTCTTTTTTTTTTGAGACAGAGTTTCACTTTGTCACCCTTGATAGAGTGCGTTGGCATCATAGCTCACGGCAACTTCAAACTCTTGAGCTCAAGTTGATTCTCTTGCCTCAGCCTCCGAAGTAGCTGGGACTACAGACGCTCACCACAATGCCTGGCTACTTTTTAGAAATAGGGGCTTGCGCTTGCTCAGGCTTGAAGGTTTTGAACCTGTGAGCTCAGGCAATCCACCTGCCTCAACCTCCCAGAGTGCTAGGATTATAGGCATGAGCCACCGCACCCGGCCTCTTTTCAACCTCTTGATAGAGCCTGGGTGTCACTACTGGAATGGTAGTGAATTACTTGGATATACTTAAGAAATATTTTATTAATCTGATTGGGCTGGTAAAGTGCAGAAAGGTTTTGATGAAGTTACACTATAACTTTATAAAAAAATTCAATTTCTTCTTAAACGGTTTAAGCAGTGTATAGTATAAAAAGGGAAATAATGTCCTCCAACCAACCATTTCTTTTTTTTTTTTTTTTCAGTTCAAACTTCATTTCCCTTTTATTAAAGCCCAAGTTACCATTATGGTTTGGTACTCAATAAAGGAAAACTTGTTTGAATAAGGTAATATGTTATCAGTATTTCCAGGTGACTGTTTACAATCAAGTGGTATTATCAATAAATCCTTAGGAAGCCCATCCATGGGGTTTACACTTTGTCAAGGCCTAGTTCCTCTGGAGTGGACATTCCCAATTCATTTAAAGTTGGTCTAAGTTCCTGGATGACATAGGGGTAGATTTCCTTATGAGGTCCTGCTTTGTCCTTAACAAACTCTAGGATGCGAACTGCACTAGCAAAATCATTTAATCGTCTGCATGCCCGCAAAGCAGCATCAATGATTTTGGGTTCTGGAACCAGATCATAGCCAACAAGTGTGTTCATTCCTTTCCGCAATTCCCAGGCATCTATATCTGGTTTGTTGAAGTATGTCACCCAGCAAGCATCAAACTCTTCATCTGTCTCATGTGACCGATGGGAATAGCAGTGAATTGACTGGATAGCGGCAGTGGGGCCGGGGACCAGGGCCGGGTGCAGGAGGCCTCGAGGGCCGGCCCCGGAGGCTGCTGCTACAGCACAGCAGCAGAGAGCAGTGCCCAGCATGACGGTGACGGTACTGAGCAGGATGAAGCTGGAGAGAAGCAGGCAGAGAGCTCGTGGGGGCCAGACTCCCCAACCATTTCTGAGACAGCTTAAAAATCCATTGTGTACTAGATGTGTTTTGGGGACCTGTTTGTAATATTAAGAGATGTTAGTAGAAGTAAACCCCAGTGAGCACACTGGGGTTCATACTCTGACTCTTCCTTTTCTTGCTCTGTCATCTGGAGCAAATTATTTCACATCTGAACCTCAGGATCTTTTTCTGTAAAATGGGGATATAATGCATACTTGATATATAGTATTGCAAAGATTAATTGACATAATGTTATTAAGACCTTTCCTTCAGAGCCTGTTGCAAACTAATGTCATTGTCATTAGTAGTTTGGTTTTGCTTGTCAAGATCAGATGATGAGGCTTTTCCTCCCTTTTTTTTTTTTAGTTTCTATCTGACCAGAGGATATTGATCTGGTCAAGCTTATAGGGCAAAAGACACTCAATTATTTTAAGTTGTTGTGTCCATCTTCATATTCAGTGGAGGCCTAGATAAAGATGTTAAGTCAGCATTCCTGTGTGTCGAGATAGAGTAAAAATGTCTGGAAAAAAGTTAAGAGGGTTTGTGTGAATAGTTAGAGAGTGAAGCAGATAATCTCTGTAGAGAGATTCTCTTCCTTAATAGTCAATATTATATAATAAAATAATATCCTCTTGTTTGCTTATTTTTGTGTGTCTTTTTTTTTTTTGGCCTGGGCTAGGTTTGAATCCGCCACCTCCGGTATATGGGGCTGGTGCCCTACTCCTTTGAGCCACAGCTGCCAACTCCCTTTTTCTTTACTGTTCTCCCTCAGTCCCTTACCTGGAAATCTGAATGATCACTTTTCATTTAGGGCCTCATAATACTTTGAAGCAGAGAGACATGTTTCTGGGTTTTGTTCTTTTCCATTTGTTCCTATGTGTTAGTGCTGTTGACAGTGGCAATGTGCCAACAGGCTGGTGAGCCAGTCCTCATTGAGGCTGATTTCTAGTCTGACTGGCTTATATTCACACACTTGTCAGAAATATAAGTCCACCTGGTTATCATCAGGATGAAGTGGGGCACAGGGGTCTCTCCTCCACAGAACTGCCCTGTCATCAGTTGCTAGTTGACAAAGCTACAAAGTTCAGAGAACTCTGTTCATTACCCAAATAGACCTATGGTTTCCATTTGGTTGGCTTTGCCTTTACAATCTTGATTTTGATTAACTTCATTGATAATTTTATTTCCTGTTCTTAGTAGTTCTCTGTGAGCCATTAATACAAGAAAATATGAAGGATGAAAATCTATATTTGGAGCCAGAATGGGATATCATGGGAAGGCTTCCTGGGGAACATCAATTCTTTTTATTTGAGACAGAGTTTCACTCTGTTGCCCAGGCTAGAGTGCTCTGGCATCAGAGCTCATAGCAACCTCAAAGTCCTGGACTTAGGCTGTCCTCCTGCCTCAGCTTCCTGAATAGCTGTAACTACAGGTGGCTGCCAAAATGCACAGCTAATTTTTCTATTTTTATTTTTTAATATATATATATATTTATTTTTTGAGAGAGAGTCTCACTTTGTCACTCTTGGTAGAGTGCCACGGCAATCCCAGCTACTCGGGAGGCTGAGGAAAGAGAATCGCTTGAGCCCAGGAGTCTGATGTTACTGGGAGCTATGATGCCATGGCATTCTACCAAGGGCAACAAAGTGAGACTCTGTCTCAAACAAATAAACAAATAACAACAACAAAAAACCACCAGAAAAATCTTGAGTTTTTTAAAAATGCAGATTCCTTACTCCCTTCACTATATGATTTGGCATCTAGGGTATAGTGCAATAATCTGCATTTTACTTTTTTTAATTTATTTTTTGAGACAGAGTCTCAAGCTTTTGCCCTGGGTAGGGTGCCATGGTGTCATTACTCACAGCAACCTTCAACTCTTGGGCTCAAGCAATCCTCTTGCCTCAGTTTTTTATTTCTTCTATTGTTAGTAGAGATGGGGTCTCACTCTTGCTCAGGCTGTTTTTGAACTTGTGAGCTCAAGCAGTCCACCTGCTTTGGCCTCCCAGAGTGCTAGGATTACCTACCCACTGCTAGGCATGAGCAGTGGTTCAGGTTTGTGTTATCAGAGTAGCATAGTTTAAGACACATTGCCTTAAATACTAGCAAAGTTAGGAAAAAAATACAGTATAATCTCATATACTTTTTTTTAAGGCTTGAAATATACATTTATATGGTCCTGTAAATAATTATATTTTTCTTTTCTTTCTTTTTTTTTTTTTTCTTTTTGGTGACAGAGTCTCACTTTGTTACCCTCAGTAGAGTGCCTTGGCATCATAGCTCACAGCAACCTCAAACTCTTGGGCTTAAGTGATTCTTTTGCCTCAGCCTCTTGAGTAGCTGGGACTACAGGCACCCACCACAATGCCTGGCTGTTTTTATTTGTTTTTTTTTTTTTGTTTGTTTTTTTTATTTGGAGACAGAGTCTTACTTTGTTGCCCTCAGTAGAGTGCTGTGTCCTCACAGCTCACAGCAACCTCAAACTCTTGGGCTTAAGTGATTCTCTTGCCTCAGCCTCCCAAGTAACTGGGACTACAGGTGCCTGCCATAATGCCTGACTATTTTTTTTATTGTGGTTGTTGTTGTTTAGCTGGCCTGGGATGGTCTCAGACCCGTATTGATGTCATACAATATTGTTTTGTGTGTTTATAAACTTGTAAAAGTAATTTTTATTATCATTAAAAATTGTTAAATAAACTTTTTCATAGTACCATTTTAGGCATCGTAGAAAAAAATTGCAAAGATATAACTTCATGCACATCATGATTTTATGAGCCAAGGAAAAACAAAAACACTAAAACATAGCTTAGCTTAGCATCAATATAAAGACTAAGTATAGTTAAAGTTGGAGGATACTTCATTATTGGGTTGGAACATAGTGACTATGAGAGGTAGCAACAGTGAGAATTAAAAGGGATGAGATTGATCTAGACAGTTTGTTGTACAGGAGAGAGGGCTATGATCTGAGGAAATGACCTTTACTCGATGCAGCTGAAAAGGTGAGAGAAAGGACTAGGCGCCTGTAGCTCAGTGGCTAGGGTGCCAGCCACATATACCAGAGCCGGTGGGTTTGAATCCAGCCTGGGCCTGCCAAACAACAATGACAACTACAACCAAAAAATAGCCGGGTGTTGTGGTGGGTGCCTGTAGTCCCAGCTACTTGGGAGGCTGAGAGGCAAGAGAATCGTTTAAGCCTGAGAGTTTGAGGTTGCTATGACCTGTGACACCATGGCACTCTATCCAGCGTGACAGCTTGTGACTGTCTCAAAAAAAAAAAAAAAAAAAAAAGAGATGAGAGAAGGAAGCTGGGGGTAGTTAACTAAAGGGACAATTAATTAGCTAAGAGATATGTAGGTCCGGCATTCTATCAGGTAACCATTTTTTTTTTTTTTTTGAGATAGAGTCTCACTTTGTTGCCCTCAGTAGAGCGCTGTGATATCATAGTTCACAGCAACCTCATTGGGTTCAAGCAATTCTCTTGCCTCAGCCTCCCGAGGACGTGAGACTATAGGTACTTGCCACAATACCTGGCTATTTCTTAGAGATGGGAGAGTCTCATACTTGCTTAGGCTGGTCTTGAACCTCTGAGCTCAGGCAATCCACCAACCTTGGCCTCCCACTCTAGAGGGAGTGGGAGTGCTAGTATTACAGGCATGAGCCACCACACGAGGCCAGAAAACCATTTCTTTGTTTTTTGTTTTTGACTCTGTCGACCTGGGTAGAGTGCTATGGCATCATCATAGCTCACAGCAATCTCAGTCTCTTGGGCTTAGGCAGTCCTCTTGCCTCAGCCTCCCAAGTAGCTGGGGACTACAGGTACCTACCACAATACCTGACTAGTTTTCCTATTTTTAGTAGAGATGGAGTTTTAGTCTTGCTTAGGCTGGTCTCAAGCTCTTGAGCTCAAGCAATTTGCCCTCCTTAGCCTCCCAGAGTGCTAGGATTATAGGTATGAGCCACCATGCCTGGCCTATCAGGTAACTAACCATTTGATTAGGAAGAATGGCTAAGACTATGTCCTTGACCTCAAAGAGCTTAATATCTGATTCGCAGCAGTGTTTACATATTGGCAAATTAAAGAACATCTAAAGACTCCCTGTGATTATGACCTAAATGTTTGTTACAGATTCTAGGAATGGAGAATAAAAGAGCTTAATGGGAGTTGCAGCAGTTGGGGAAAGAAAGCTTCAGTGAGAAGTCTCAGGTTGGGCCTTGAGTGGCAAATAGTGATGAGGAAGATGCTCCAGATAAAGGAATGGGTAGTGATAGCACAAGAGTGAAGACTGGAGTGATGAGTGGGCGGTAGTGAAAAGACTGGCTTGTAAGGTCACTTGACCTACAGAGTTTCCTACAGTCTAGATTTTGCTGATTGCACATCTATAGTGTAATTCAACAGTTTTTCTCTGCCCTCTGTGTTTTTTTAACATAAGCAACTGGACCTGTGACTTAATAAGATTTAGGATCAGTCCTTTTGGGAAGATTATGGTTGTTTTGTTCTTTCATCACATCAGTGAAGCCATGTGTAAGTGTCCGAGATTTCATTTTACCCTACTTTAACAAGCCAGTAATTACTGTTTCATATATATATATGTATTTTTCTTTTTTCTTTCTCTTTTTTAAAATTAGACGGGGTCTTTCTTTTCTTTTCTTTCTTTCTTTTTTAGACAGAGTCTCACTTTGTCAGCCTTGGTAGAGTGCTGTGGAATCATAGCTCGTAGCAACTTCAAACTCTTGGGCTCAAGCAATTGTCTTGCCTCAGCCTCCCAAGTATCTGGGAGTACAGGTGCCCGCCACAACACTGGGCATTTTTTTTTCTTTGTTTATTTGTTTAGCAGGCCTGGGCTGGATTTGTTTCTTTTTTTGAGACAAGAGCTTCAAGCTGTCCCCTTGGCTAGAGTGCCTGGCATCGCAGCTCACAGCAACCTCCAACTCCTGGGCTCAAGCGAGTCTCCTGCCTCCGCCTCCCAAGTAGCTAGGACCACAGGCGCCCGCCACAATGCCTGGCTATTTTTTTTTTGATTGCAGCCGTCCTGAGATATCCTGGCCTGTTCTTCTCCCCTTTTATTTGGACCATTTCTTTTCTTCATTTCTGTTATCCCTATTTTGTTCTGTCTTGATTCTTTCCTGTCTGTGGGTCCTTTCCTAGGAAGGAACTTTGTAAGGTTAGTTTCCTGAGTTTACAAGGTGGGTAGACTGCTCCACTCCTTGGGGTCTTACTAGGATCCCATGTAGTAGAGAAAACCCCTCCCACCTTCAGTTGCTGATCTCAAATTGGCCCACATTGCTTTTCATTGCTCATTTCTGTCTTCTCTTCTCAGGTTTGTCATTATGCCCCTTTCTTTGTTTCCCTCTAACTTTGTTCTGGACAGCTGCTTATAGCATACATGTTATGTGCCTGTTGATGTTTCTTCCTCACTTGTTTGTATGTGGAGATTTATTTATTTATTTATTTATTTATTTATTTATTTTTGAGATGGAGCCTCAAGCTATCCCCCTGGGTAGAGTGCCATGGCATCACGCTCACAGCAACCTCCAACTCCTGGGCTCAAGCGAGTCTCCTGCCTCAGCCTCCCAAGTAGCTGGGACTACAGGTGCCCGGCATAGCGCCTGGCCATTTTTTTTTGGTTGCAGCCATCGTTGTTTGGTGGGCCCGGGCTGGGGATTCGAACCCGCCACCTTAGGTGTATGTGGCTGGTGCCTTAGCTGCTTGAGCCACAGGTGCTGAGCCTATTTATTTATTTTTATTAAATCATAGCAATGTACATTAATACTATTATGGGGTACAGTGTACTGTTTCTGTATACAATTTGAAATATTTTCATCTAACTGCTTAACATAGCCTTCATGTCTTTTTCTTAGTTATTGTGTTAAGACATTTATGTTCTACAGTTAGAGAGATTCACATGTACCCTTACAGGATGAACCATAGTTGTGATCCCACCAATCACCCTCCCTCTCCCCTCTCCCCATATTCCTGGGTTAAAATTGGGTTATAGCTTTCCTATTAAAGCTATAAATTAGTTTCATACTAGGGTTGAGTACATTGGATACTTTTTCTTCCATTCTTGGGATACTTTACTAACAAGAATATTTTCCAGCTCAGCGCCTGTGGCTCAAGCGGCTAAAGCGCCAGTCACATACACCTAAGGTGGTGGGTTTGAATTCCCAGCCCGGGCCCGCCAAACAACAATGATGGCTGCAACCAAAAAAAAATGGCCAGGCGCTGTGCCGGGCGCCTGTAGTCCCAGCTACTTGGGAGGCTGAGGCAGGAGACTCGCTTGAGCCCAGGAGTTGGAGGTTGCTGTGAGTAGTGATGCCATGGCACTCTACCCAGGGGGACAGCTTGAGGCTCTGTCTCAAAAAAAAGAATATTTTCCAACTCCATCCATGTAAACATATAGGAGGTAAAGTCTCCATTTTTCTTAATGGCTGCATAGTATTTCATGGTGTACATAGACCACAATTTAGTGATCCATTCGTGGATCGATGGGCTCTTGGGCTTCTTCCATGATCTAGCAATTATGAATTGGGCTGCAATGAACATTCGGATACAAATATCTTTATTATAGTGTGATTTTTGGTCTTCTGGATATATACCTAATAGAGGCATTATAGGATTGAATGGCAGGTCTCTTTTTAGTTTTTTAAGTGTTCTCCAGATGTCTTTCCAAAAGGAATGTTATTAGTTTGCAATCCCACCAGCAGTGTAGAAATGTTCCCTTTTCTCCTGTATGTGGAGATTTATGAGGCTACTTTACCTTCTGTTTTGTTTCACTTATTTATTTTTGAGACAGAGTCTTACTCTGTTGCCCTGGGTAGAGTGCTATAGCATCATAGCTCATAACAACTTCAAACTCTTGGTCTTAAAAGAGCTCCTCTTGCCTCAGTTTCCTGAGTAGTTGGGACTACCAGTGCCCACCACAGTGCCTGGCTTATTTTTCTATTTATATTAGGGATAGAGTCTTGCTCTTGCTCTTGCTCTTGCCTGAGCTCAAATAATCCACACATCTTGGCCTCCCAGAGTGCTGGAATTATAGTTGAGAGCCATCACTCCCAGCCTTCTTTTTTGTTTTAAGTTTTATCCATGGACTTTCTCTCTTGATATCTAGTTGCTCTGTTTTTATGTGGTGATTCAGATATATCAAAAGGGTATGTTGGCTGGGCAGGGTGGCTCATGTCAGTAATCCTGGCACTCTAGGAGCCCGAGGCAGGTGGATTGCCTAAACTCAGGAGTTCAAGACCAGCCTGAGTCAATGTCTCTAAAAGTAGCCAGGCATTAGCTACTTGGGAGGCTGAGGCGAGAGAATCACTTAAGACCTTGAGTTTGAGGTTGCTGTGAGCTGTGACACCACCGCACTCTACCAAGGGTGACATAGTGAGACTCTGTCTCCAAAAAAAAAACAAAATAGCCAGGCATTGTGGTAGGTGGCTGTAGTCCCTAGCTACTTGGGAGAACGAGGCAAGAGAATCACTTTAGCTCAAGAGTTTGAGGTTGCTGTAAGCTGTCATGCCATGGTATTCTACCCAGGATGACAATGTGTCTCAAAAAAAGAAGAAAGGAAATGCTATGTTGTCATTGCTATAGTCGTTTCCCCAGAATCCCTATTTTAGGTTCATTAATAGGTTAATGACCTAATTGTAAGTAGAATGATAGGTCTTACTTTACATCTTACATGTTGTAGAGATAGTATGGTCATTAGTTAACATTTGTTCTGGCTGGTGCAAGTGCAGTAGTGTTTACAACTAATTGATCACAACCAGTAACAGATATCTTTGTTCCTCTTCCATTCCCATTATTTCACCTGATTAGCCTTAAATTTTTTTTCTTTAATATTTAGAAGTGTTATTGGTATAATGGTCATTTAGCAGATTCCCCTGGAAATAATAGCTACTTCTCCACTTTTAGAAGTGTTATTGGTATAATGCTCATTTAGCAGATTCCCCTGGAAATAATAGCTACTTATCAACACTATTTTCAGGTTTACTAAGAATCTTTCCCCGGACAAAATCAACTTGAGTACCCTGAAAGGGGAGGGTCAGCTGACCAACCTAGAGCTGGATGAAGAGGTTCTACAGAATGTGCTGGAGCTGCCCACCTGGTTAGCCATCACTCGGGTCTACTGCAACAGGGCCTCCATCCGGGTAAGAATGAGGGTCAGAATGCTACAGCTGTCTATGGCCAGCAGACCTCCCTTCTTGAGGGCAGTTCCCACAGCCCTGATACTTTCCTTTCCTTTTTCAGATCCAGTGGACAAAGTTGAAGACACACCCAATTTGCTTGGTAATAGCCTTTCTTGATTGCAAGTAATCAAATGGGGATAGCTGGGATAGGCTTTTAAAAGATAGGAGAGAAGATGATAGGCTGACTCTGTTGGGAGTGTTAAGTGTTTATGGCTCTGTGAGCTTCTCTCTGACACAGAGTGATTATTGTCTGGGCTTATTCTGAAACTGCTGTGCAGTATGGGAATTAGCACTGAGACATGAGTTAGGACTCCTGGCCGGGCGTGGTAGCTCACACCTATAATCCTAACATTCTGGGAGACTTGAGGCGGGTGGATTGCTGGGGCTCAGAAGTTTGAGACCAGCCTGAGCCAGAGCGAGACCCTGTATCTAAAAAATAGCTGGGCATTGCAGCGGGCACTTGTAGTCCCAGCTACTTGGAAGGCTGAGGCAAGAGGATTGCTTGAACCCAAGAGTTTGAGATTGTTGTGAGCTGTGAGGCCACAGCACTCTACCAGGTGCACCAAAGCAAGCCTCTGTCTCAAAAAAAAAAAAAAAAAAGAAAAGAAAAAAGAAGATGACGACTTTGGACTCCTGAGTTGTTCTTTTGGACTTTGTGTAACAATTTTTTTTTTTGTCCAGAGTCTACCCTTAGACTTTGCTATTTTCCCTTGGAATCGTGTCAGAGGAAAAATTAGAAGTTTAATATATGTTGCCTATTGGGTGATTATTAGTCAAACGCCCTTCAGAAACTGACTGATACATATCTTTATCCCAAAGATTGGAATCCCTGGGAATAGAAGTATCTCTGAAACTTGGATTTGTGTTTTGTCTTTCTGCTATGAGTTCGGCCTATGCGTGTCATGGGGTTCTGCTGCTAATGGAAATGGAATGGGGAAGATGGAGCCTTTCCTTGCATTTTAGTATGTTTATTCATTCAAGAAACATTTATTGTCTTCCTACTATGAGTATAGTACTCAACTAGGCACTGGAGAACAGAAATGAATAAGATTCAATATTTGCTGTCTTTTTTTTGTGTGCTGTGTGTTTTTATGCAGATGCTTAGCTTTCCATGACTTTTATTTTAGTGTCTGGATAAAGTAGAGGTGGAGATGAAGACCTGTGAGAATCCTCGGCCTCCCAATGGACAGTCTCCCATTGCCCTTGCTTCAGGACAGAGGTTAGTTGCTTTGAGCTTGGTTATTTCCAACATATAGTTTTAGTTACTCTTTTAGTTAAAAAACAAAAAAATTTTATTATGGAGAATTTTAACATATACTAAAGTATATGTTTATTATAGACAACTTTAACATATACTAAAGTTGAGTATAATGATCCCCTCAAGATTCAACTTAAAAAATTACCAATATTAGCAGGATAGTGGCCATGGAAGTCGGAATCCACTAAGGAGTGTATTAACAACTCACCTGCCAAATCAATTTAAAAAAAAATTACCAACATTTTGCCATTTTTTCCCTATCTTTCTCCTGCCATTTTGTGTGTGTGTGTGCACACACCAGCACTATAGTACTTGAAAGCAAATCTCAGATGCCATATAATTCCACCTGTAAATAATTCCATATTGTGTCTTTAACAGAAATGGATTAGAAATAAAATAATATTACTATCATATTCAAAAGAAATAGCAAGAATTCTGTAATATCATTGACTATATCTTGTAATCAGTTTTCCTGAATTATTTTTTAACAGTACAGTGTGGATCAGAAGAGGTCTATACTTTACATTTGGGTGAAAGGCTTTTTAAGGCTCTTTAATTATAGTTCCTAACATGTATTTTTCAATATACCATTTATTCTTTGTAGAAATTAGATAATATTTTTCTAAAGAATTTCACTCACAAAAAAAGATAAGAAAAAAGAGAAAAAAGAATTTCACTCATTTTGTATTTTGGCTTAGTATGTTCTCAAGATAAAATGTTTCTCTGCTCGGCGCCTGTGGCTCAAGTGGCTAAGGCGCCAGCCACATACACCTAAGGTGGCGGGTTCGAATCCTCAGCCCGGGCCCGCCAAACAACAATGATGGCTGCAACCAAAAAATGGCCGGGCGTTGTGGTGGGCCTGTAGTCCCAGCTACTTGGGAGGCTGAGG
>NW_003852426.1:5523410-5526324 GCF_000181295.1 Otolemur garnettii
AAAAAAAAATGTTTCTCATTTAATCTGATAGTTTAAGTAGATCAAAGGATTGACTTGATTCAATTTTTTGCTTTTCTTTTGTTTTTTTCCTTTGTACTTCCAAGGGATGAGGGATCTTTTTCTGGCCTCCTTTATAAAGGCACTGATCCCATTCATGAGGGCAAAACCCTCATGACCTAAACACCTTCTAAAGGCCCCCATCTCCTGCGTGGTGCCTGTAGCTCAATGGGTATGGTGCCATACATATACACCAAGGCTGGTTGGTTTGAACCCAGCCTAGGCCAGCTAAAACAACAATGACAGCTGCAACAAAAAAAAGAGCCAGGCATTGTGGCAGGTGCCTGTAGTCCCAGCTACATGGGAGGCTGAGGCAAGAGAATCACATAAGCCTGAGAATTGGAGGTTGCTGTGAGCAACACCACAGCACTCTACCCAGGGCAACAGCTTGAGACTCTGTCTCAAAAAAAACCCCAAGCAAATAAATAAAGGCCCAGTCTCCTAAAACTGTTACAGTGGGCATTAGGTTTCAACATATGATGAATTTTGGAAGGATACAAACATTCAGGCCATAGCACTGAGTAATATTCCATTGCACAAATATATCACAATTTGTTTATTCATTCACCGTTGGTGGTCATTTTCTTTCCATTTTTTGCCTATTGTGAATAATGCTGCTTTGGTTATGTGTTTTTAATTCTCTTGGGTAAATACCTAGGACTAGAATGGTCAAGTAGGATGGTGGGGGAGGATTTAACTTTAAGAAACTGTCAAACTTTTCTGCAGTGGTTTACTATTTTATATTCTTTGTAAATTTTATGCTCTTTTTATCTGCTTTTTATTTATTTATTTATTTTTATTTTTTTGAGACAGAGCCTCACACTGTCACCCTGGGTAGAGTGCCGTGGCGTCACAGCTCACAGCAACCTCCAGCTCTCAGGCTTAAGTGATTCTCTTGCCTCAGCCTCCCAAGTAGCTGGGACTACAGGCACATGCCACAATGCCTGGCTATCTTTTGGTTGTAGTTGTCTTTGTTGTTTGGCAGGCCTGGGCTGGATTTGAACCTGCCAGCTCTGGTGTATGTGGCTGGTGTCTTAGCTGCTTGAGCTACAGGCGCTGAGCCTGCTTTTTATTTTTATTTATTTATTTTTTATATCTTTTTTTTTATTGAATGGTAACTATGTACATTAATGCACTTCTGGGGTACAGTGTGGTGTTTTCACACATAGTCCAAAACACTTCCATCAAACTGGTTAACATAGCCTTCATGTCATTTTCTTAGTTATTGTGTTAAAACGTTCATATTCTACTCTTAGAAAGATTCACTTGTACCCTTGTAAGATAAACCACAGAAGTGATTGCCTGGATGTTTTTAGAGACAAAGTCTTACTCTGGCTCAGGCTGGTCTCAAACCTGTGAGCTCAGGCAGTCCACCTGCCTCGGCCTCCCAGAATACTAGGATTATAGGTGTGAGCCACTGTGCCTGGCTTCAGTCATTGTTTTTGATGTTTATATTTCCTTATCTGTGATCAATTAGGATTTTTCCAAGTCAGCTTTTGTGTCCTTTTGAGAAGACCCCAGTATTCTTCCTGCTTTATATAGATGTATGTGTATATATATATGTGTGTGTGTATACATTATATATATATATACATATATATATTTTTTTTTTTTTTTTAATAGAGTCTCACTTTGTTGCCCTTGGTAGAGTGCTATGGCATCATAGCTCACAGCAACCTCAAACTCTTGGGCTCAAGTGATTCTCTTACCTCTGGTTCCAAAGTAGCTGGGACTACAGGTGCCCACCACAACTTCAGTTATTTTTAGAGATGGAGTCTCCCTCTTGCTTAGGCTTGTCTCCAGCCTGTGAATTCAAGCAATCCACCTGCCTTGGCATCCCTGAGTGCTAGGAATACAGGCTTGAGTCATCATGCAGGGCCTATTTGTTTATATATTTTTTGAGACAAAGTCTTACTTTGTTGCCCTTGGTAGAGTGCCGTGGTGTCATAACTCACAGCAACCTCAAACTCTTGGGCTCAAGTGATCCTCTTGTCTCAGCTTCCTAAGTAGCTGGGGCTACTTTAAGAGACAGGGTCTCACTTTTGCTCAGGCATTCTACCTGCGTTGGCTTCCCAAAAGTGCTAGTATTGTAGACGTGAGCCACAACACCTGTTCTCTTCCTGCTTTTTAAACAGTACAAAATGTTTGAGGCTTTTCTTACAAATCTTTCTCCCAGACTGAAGTCAGACATTTCTCCTAGGAGATATGATTCCCTTTAGTGAGAAACGCTATGAAAAGACTTGTCTGGACAAAATTGCATTCATTGAGTTGTCATTGTTTTAAGGCCTTTTTCATGTACAACACTAGGAAAAAGGTTTTTTTTTTTTTTTGGAGACAGAGTCTCGTGTTAGCGCCCTTGGTAGAGTGCCATGGCATCACACAGCTCACAGCAACCTCCATCTCCTGGGCTTAGGTGATTCTCTTGCCTGAGCCTCCTGAGTAGCGGGGACTACAGGCGCTTGCCACAACACCTGGCTATTTTTTTGTTGCAGTTCAGCGGGGCCACCCTTGGTATATGAGGGCCGGTGCCCTACTTACTGAGCCACAGGTGCCGCCTGGAAAAAGGTATTTTTAAGAATGAGAAAAATCCTGAAATATCCTGTACTTCTTAATTCTTTTTCTTTTTCTTTCTTTCTTTCTTTTTTTTTTTTTTTTGAGACAGAGTCTCACTATGTCACCCTGGGTAGAGTGCCCTGGTGTCACAGCTCACAGCAACCTCAAACTCCTGGGCTTAAGTGATTCTCTTGCCTCAGCCTCTCAAGTAGCTGGGACTACAGATGCCCACCACAGCGCCCAGATATTTTGTTGTTGTTGTTGTTGTCATTGTTGTTTAGCAGGCCCCAGGCCAGGTTCAAAC
>NW_003852426.1:5527011-5529989 GCF_000181295.1 Otolemur garnettii
TGATGCCACGGCACTCTACCCAGGGCGACATAGTGAGACTGTCTCAAAAAAAAAAAAAAAAATAAGACTACTGAATGTAATAGATTACTTGTGTGTGTGTGTGTGTGTGTTTTGAGGCAGAGTCTTATTTTCTTGTCCCTGGTAGAGTGTCATGGTGTTGTAGCTCACAGCAACTTCAAACTCTTGAGCTCTAGTGATTCTCTTGCCTCACTCTCCTAAATAGGCACTCACTATAATGCCTGGTTTTTTTTGTCTTTTTTTTTTTTTTTTTTTTTGGAGACAGGGTCTCATTATGTCACCCTCAGTAAAGGGCTGTGGGGTCACAGCCCACAGCAACTTCCAACTCTTGGACTTAAGCAATTCTCTTGCCTCAGGCTCCCCAGTAGCTGGGACTACAGGCACCTGCCACAATGCCTGGCTATCTTTTTTGTTGCAGTTGTCGTTGTTTTAGCTGGCCTGGGTCAGGTTCGAGCCTGCCAGCTTCAGTGTATGTGGCTAGTGTTGTAACCACTGTGCTGAGCCTGCCTGGCTGTTTTTTAGAGACAGTGTCTCACTATTGTTCAGGCTGGTCTTCAACTCAGAAGCTCAAGGAAATCTCCCCTCGGCCTCCTAGAGTGCTGGGATTACAGATGTGAACATCTGTGCCTGTCCTTTTGTTTGTGTTTTAAACCTTACAACATATCCCCTTTGGGATGTATAGTCAAAGTATTGTTGGTTTTTTTTTTTTTTTCCTGCAATTTTTGGCCAGGGCCAGGTTTGAACCTGTCATCTCTGGTATATGAGGCTGGAGCCCTACCCTTTGAGCCACAGGCACCACCCTCCTTTTTATTTTTTTGATAGGACAGGCTCTTGCTCTGTTGCCCTAGTTAGAGGCCAGTGGTGTTATGATAGCTGACTATAACCTTAAACTCTTAGGTTCAAGTGCTCCTTGTGCCTCAGCCTCTGAGTAGCTGGGACTATAGGTGCATGCCACCATACCCAGTTAGTTCTTATATATATATTTTTTGAGATGGAATCTTGCTGTTTTGCCCTTGGTAGAGAGCTGTAGCATCATAGCTCACAGCAACCTCAGTGTCTTGGGCTTAAGTGATTTTCTTGCCTCAGCCCCCCAAGTAGCTGGGACTACAGGAACCCGCCACAACGCCTGGCTATTTTTTGGTTGTAGTTGTAGTTGTCATTGTTGTTTAGCAGGCCTGGGCTGGGTTCGAATCTGCCAGCTCTGGTGTATGTGGCTGGTGCTTTAGCCACTTGAGCTACAGGCCCAGAGCCAGTTTTCGTATTTTTTGTAGGATGAAGTCTCAATATGTTGCCCAGGCTGGTCTTGCATTCCTGACCGTAATTGATACTCTTTTCTTAGCCTACTAAAATGCTAGGATTGTAAGTGTGAGCCACTGTGCTCAGCCTCAAAATACTGTTTTAAGATCACTTAAGTCATTTGACATACAGAAAGGCTCATTTCTTTCAGATTGTTTTTAATTTTTAGATTGTTTTAAAATTTATTTTTATCAGCCTAAGCAAGAGTGAGACCCTATTAAAAATGAAAAACTAAGGTAAGAGGATCCTTTGAGCCCAAGAGTTTGAGATTGCTGTGAATTGTGATGCCATTGTACTCTACCAAGGGTGACAAAGTGAGACGTCTCAAAAAAAAAATTTTTTTTTTAACTATATGAAATTATATAGTTTTAAAATGAAAGCTACAAAACAATGTACATTATGTGTACTGTATATGTATTTGTATTGTCACCACCGTCTTCATTATACAAAGTGGAGCATATCATAAATTTTCCAATAGCTATTTTCATTTAAAAGTATTCTGGAGGCTGGTGTGGTGGCTCACATCTATAATCCTAGCATTCTGGGTGGCCAAGGCGAGGGGTGGACAATCCCTGAGCTCAGGAGTTTGAGACTAGCCTGAGCAAGAGCAAGACCCCATCTCTTCCAAAAATAGAAAAACTAGCCAGGAGTTGTTGCAGGTGCCTGTCTTCCTAGCTACTCAGGAGATTGAGGGAAGAGGATGGTTTGACCTCGGAATGTGAAGTTGCTATGAGCTGTGACACAGTGGCACTCTAGTATGGGGTAAGAGAGTGAGACTGTGTCTCATAAAAAATAAAAGTATTCTGGAGATTAGTCCATAGAAGTATAAAGAGTTGTTCTGTATTCCTTTTTGTATTTGCAGAATATACTTATTTTATGGCAGCACCATTGTTTATTTAGCCAGTTCTCTATTGATGGATATTTGCATTATTTCTTTCTTTCTTTTCTTTTCTCTTTTTGAGACAGAGTCTCAAGCTGTCGCCTTGGGTAAAGTGCTATGGCATCATAGTTCACAGCAACCTCCAACTCTAAGGCTCAAGTGATCCTTTTGCATCAGTTTTTTTATTTTTAGTAGAGATGGGGTCTCACTTTTTGCTCAGGCTGACCTTGAACCCATGAGCTCAAGCAATCCTCCCACCTCAGCCTCTGAGAGTGTTAGGATTATAGGCATGAGCTACCAAGCCCGGCTTATTTGGATTATTTCCAAAGTTTTTGCTGTAACAAATGGATCAGCAGTTAATGACCATGTTCATAAGTCAATTAGCATGTCGCCAGCATATTTTAGGAAACAGTGTTATCAAGATGTAATTCACATAGCGTAGAATTCATTCATTTGAAATGTATAATTCAGTGGTTTCTGCTGTATTCACTGTGATATGCAACCATGACCACAATCAATTTTAGAACATTTTCATCACCCAAAAAGAAACCCCAAAACTATTGACAGTCACTCTTCATTCTCTCCTTCATTGGCCCTAGGCAACTCAAGCACTAATCTGTCTATTTTCTATACCTATACTGTACATTCCATATAAATGGAATCATATACTGTATGGTCTTTTGTAATTGGCTTCTTTCATTTAATATGTTTTCAATCAAGTAATCATTAATAATCACAAAAAGTACACAAAAAAGTCACAAAAATGTTTTCAAGGTTCAGTCAT
>NW_003852426.1:5530064-5531910 GCF_000181295.1 Otolemur garnettii
AGAGTCCTGTGGTGTCACAGCTCACAGCAACCTCCAGCTCTTGGGCTTAGCCAATTCTCTTGCCTCAGCCTCCCAAGTAGCGGGGACTACAGGCGTCTGCTACAACGCCCAACTATTTTTTTGTTGCAGTTTGGCTGGGGCTGGGTTCAAATCCGCCACCCTCGGTATATAGGGCTGGTGCCCTACTTTATTCCTTTTTATGGCTGAATAATATTCTGTTGTATGGATATATCAACCTTTTTTTTTTTTTTCCTCTGTTGCTGTGGCTAGAGTGCCATGGTCTCAGCCTAGCTCACAGTAACCTCAAACTCCTCAGCTTAAGGCCCAGGGGTCCTCAAACTTTTTAAACAGGGGGCCAGTTCACTGTCCCTCAGACCCTTGGAGGGCCGGACTGTGGGCCCTGGGATGAATCAGCTGCTAAGCAGGACAGGCAGTGGCAGTGGCAGTGGGCTGGATAAATGTCCTAGGTGGGGGACATGTGGCCCGTGGGCCATAGTTTGAGGACCCCTGGTAAGCAGTCCTCCTTCCTCAGACTCCTGAGTAGCTGGGACTACCAGTGCCTGCCACAGTACCTGGCTAATTTTCCTATTTTTGGTAGAGATGGGGTTTCTCTCTTGCTCAGGCTGGTCTCAAACTCCTGAGCTCAAGTGATCTTCCCACCTCGGCCTCCCAGAGTGCTAGGATTACAGGCATGAGCCATTGTGCCTGGTCTAGATATATCACATTTTATTTACTCCTTCATATCACATTTTATTTACTCCTTCATCAGTTGATGTACTGGGTTGTTTCTCCTTTTTTTGTTAGCATATTTGGGATCGAGTCCTAGAAATGAGACTAGTGGATTAAAGGGCCAATGTATGTGTTAATTTTACTAAATACTGCTGTATAAGAGAATTCTTTCTCAGAGCCTTGCCAATAGTGAATATTGTTAAACTTTTAAGATTTTTTTATAATCTAATAGATGATATGATACCGTAATGCAGTTTTTTGGTAAGTTATATTGAAGTGTGACATATTGAGATACACAAATCATAAGTTCAGTGATTATTTACAAAATTACATTAAAGAAACAGACTAATTCTAGATTCACAGAAGCCTCTTATGCTCTTTGTAGTCATACTCATTCCCAAATACTGTGTAACTTTTATCCCGGTTTCATACATCATAGATTACTTTTGTGTGTTCTTTTAAAGTTATATAATTGAAATGTATAGAATGCAGTCATTTGTGTCTAGCTACCTTAGTGCAAGGTGTTTGTGACAGTCATCCATCTTGTTACATATATTTGTAGTTCATTGATCTTGACCACTGTGTAGTAGTCTATTACATGAATATGTCACAATGTATCCATTCTGTTCTAGATGGACATTTGGTGTGTTTCTAGTTTCTAGCTATTAAGTGTAATGTTGCTATATGAAACTGTTCTCTGTCCTGACTGTGGAGGTTAATACATGACTGTACTTTTTTTTTGCCGTTTTTGGCCGGGGCTGGGTTTGAACCTGCCACCTCCAGCATATGGGACGGGTGCCCTACCCTTTTGAGGCACAGGCACTGCCCTGACTATATCATTTGTTATAACTGATAGACCCATACACCAAAGAATAGTGCTGCTATGAATATTGTTGTATATATTGCTTTGTGAACATATGTGTACATTTCTATTTTATATATACCTAGTATAGACTTGCTGGGTGTAGGTTCTGCTTTCATAGATACTTCTAGACAGTCATAGTGGTTTTTCTGCTTTTCCTGTTGGTAGTGCATAGAAGTTCTAGATGCTTTTATCCTTGGTAGCACATAATATTGTCTATCTTTTTATTTTTTATTTATTTATTTATTTTTTTTT
>NW_003852426.1:5532093-5534322 GCF_000181295.1 Otolemur garnettii
GTCCGGGCTGGGGATTCGAACCCGCCACCTTAGGTGTACGTGGCTGGCGCCTTAGCCGGTTGAGCTATAGGCGCTGAGCCGTATCTTTTTATTTTAGCTGTTCTGATGGGTGTATACTTATATCACATTATAATAGTTTGCATTTTTCTGATGATTAGTTTGTTGCAGTTTTGGCTGTTTTCTTTCATAAAGCACCTGTGTGTTTTCTTCATTTGTCTTTTAGGTTGTTTGTCTTTTTCCTATTAATTTGTAGTTTTAAAATATATTCTGAAAATAAGTCCTTGGTTAGATACATGTATTGCAGGTATCTTCTACTTTGTACAGAGTAGAAGATATCTGTCACTTTTTTTTTTTTTTTTAGAGACAGAGTCTCACTTTATCGCCCTTGGTAGTGTGCTATGACATCACAGCTCACAGCAACCTCCAGCTTTTGGGGTTAGGCAGTTCTCTTGCCTTAGCCTCCCAAGTAGCTGGGACTACAGGTGCCCACCACAATGCCCAGCTGTTTTTTTATAGTTTGGCCAGGGCCAGGTTTGAACCTGCCACCCTTGGTATTTGGGGCCGGTGCCCTACTCACTGAGCCACAGGCACTGCCCGATATCTGTCACTTTTAATGGGTTTTGTTGTTTTTGTTGAACAGAAATGATTGATTCTAATGTAATTCAGTATATCTTTTTTCCACTATTGTAGTTAGTACCTCTTGTATGTAGTGTCCTGTTTAAGGAATCTTTTCCTATCCTAAGACATAAAGACATTCTTCTGTGTTTTCTTCTAAAAGCTTGATTGTTTGACTTTTCACTTTTAGATCTCCAATCCATTTTGAAACTGGTTTTGTTTTTTCTGAGGTAAAGTAGGGGTTTTCTCTTTATTGATATTCCCCAAATTAAACATGCACCATTCGTTGAAAAGGCCATCTTTTTCCCCACTGTACTGTCACCTTTGTCATAAATCAAGTGATTCTCAGTGTAGTTTTGATTTATTTATAAATGAGATTAAGCACCATTTTATGTTTGATATCTACTTGCATTTATTTTTTTGTGAATTGTCCATACTTCGTCCCATTTTTATTAGGCTCTTAGTCTTTTCCTTCTCAGTTTTTTGAAGTTACTTATACATGAGGGATATTAGTTCTTTGTGTTACAATTGCAAATGTAGGTATATTTTTCACTTTGAATTTCCAGAACTCTTTTTATCTCTTGTAATGAGAAGTGATTTAACCTACATGACAAGAATTGCTGTATTTTCTGCATCCAGAGGGCCTTTAAGATGTCCTTTGTTCCTTTCCCTTTGGCATCTCTGGCCTCTTACGGTAGAAGTATAGCTATACTCTTGGGGAAGTACAGTTGACCCTTGAACAACACATGTTTGAACTGCTTGGGTCCAAGATGGATTTTTCCAACCAAATTATGATAGAAAATATTGTGGACAGGAGGGTACAGTGGTGGTGGTCACTAGAAACCACATACTTGGAAGGCCAGCTTTTCCTGTACATAAGTGTATGTGTGTGTGTGTGTGTGTGTATATATATATATATATGGATTCCTTATATATATATAGATTCCTCAGGGCTGACTGTAGACTTGAGTATGTGCAGGTTTTCGTATATGCAGGAGTGGCAGGCAGGGGGTCATATCATGTAACTGATCCTCCCCCATCCCCACACTGAGAGAGGACTATATTTGACAGTGTAGAGGTGGGACTGGCTTGAGTAGATTTTACAAGTTTTTTTGGGGGGGGGGCGGGTTGCAGTTTTTGACTGGGGCCGGGTTTGAACCCACCACCTCTGGTATATGGGGCCAGCACCCTATAAGATTTTACAGTGTGGCTTGGCGCCTGTGGCGCCTTAGCTCAAGTGGCTAAGGTGCCAGCCACATACACCTGAGCTGACAGGTTCAAATCCAGCCTGGACCCGCCAAACAACAATGATGGCTGCAACCAAAAAAAAAAAAAGTAGCCAGGCATTGTGTCAGGCGCCTGTAGTCCCAGCTACTTGGGAGGTGGAGGCAGGAGAATCCCTTGAGCCCAGGATTTGGAGGTTGCTGTGAGCTATGATGCCACGGCACTCTACCCAGGGCGACAGCTTGAGGCTCTGTCTCAAAAAATAAATAAATAAAAAAATATATATTAAAACAAATATTTTACAATGTTAAATCCCTTTTTTTTGAGACAGAGTTTCACAGTGTCACCCTCAGCAGAGTGCTGTCACATCACAGCTCACAGCAACCTCCA
>NW_003852426.1:5534788-5549126 GCF_000181295.1 Otolemur garnettii
GGCTGGGGATTCAAACCCGCCACCTTAGGTGTACATGGCTGGCGCCTTAGCCGGTTGAGCTATAGGTGCCGAGCCTATTTATTTATTTTTAGAGACAGAATCTTACTTTATCACCCTCGGTTGAGTGCCGTGGTGTCACAGCTCATAGAAACCTCCAGCTCCTGGGCTTAGGTGATTCTTTTGCCTCAGCCTCCTGAGTAGGTGGGACTACATGCGCCCACCACAATGCCCAGCTATTTTTTTTGTTGCACTTTGGCCAGGGCTGGGTTCTAATCCACCACCCTGGGTATATGGGGCCAGCTCCCTACTCACTGAGCCACAGGCACTGGCCTGCCTGTACTTCTTTTATCTTTCCACTACCTTTGCAGAGTGTGCTCTGTCTTTGAAGATGTTACAGAAACCTTGTGTCTCCTTTCTGGTGTTATATTCATAGCCCATATCCAAATATTTATTCAGGTAGTTTGTAAGCTAGAAAAAACTATAAAATTCAACATAAAAAAAAGCTATAAAGTTCTTTCTTTCTGATAGGAAGGAGATTGTTTTTAGGTCAGCACTTTTTCTTTTATTGCATTCTTTTTTTGGGGGGGGGAGTACAGAGTCTCAAGCTATTGCCCTGGGTAGAGTGCCATGGCGTCACAGCTTACAGCAACCTCAAACTCTTGTGCTAAAGCAATTCTCTTGCCTCTGCCTCCCAAGTAACTAGTTCTGCAGGCACCCACCACAATGCCTTGCTATTTTGTTGTTGTTGTTACAGTTGTCATTGTTGTTTTAGCTGACCCTGGCCGGGTTCAAACCCACCATCCTCGGTGTATGTGGCTGGTACCCTACCCACTGAGCTACTGGTACTGCCTTATTCCATTCTTTTAAAAAAGAAAATTCCAATTAAAAAGAGTACTATAGGCTCAGCACTTGTAGCTCAGCTGCTAGGATGCCAGCCACATACACTGGAGCCGGTGGGTTAGAATCCAGCCCAGGCCTGCCAAACAACAGTGACAACTACAACAAAAAAATAGCCAAGCATTGTGGTGGGCACCTGTAGTCCTAGCTACTTGAGGAACTGAGGTAAGAGAATCATTTAAGCCCAAGAATTTGAGCTTGCTGTGTGCTGTGATGCCATGGCATTCTACTGAGAGCAACATAGTGAGACTCTGTCTCTCCAAAAAAAAAAAAAAGAGTACTGTAACTGGGTGCAGTAGCTCACACCTATAATCTTGGCAACTCAGGAAGCTGAAGTGGGAGTTTATTTGAGCCCAAAAGTTCGAAACCAGCCTGGGCAACATAGTAAGATCTTGTCTCTACTTTTTTTTTTTTTTTTTTTTTTGAGACAAGAGTCTCATTATATTGCCCTTGGTAGCGTACCATGGCATCACAGCTCACAGCAACCTCCAGCTCGAGGGCTTGTTATTCTCTTGCATTAGTCTCCAATGTAGCTGGGACTACAGGTGCCTGCCACAACTCCCAGCTATATTTTGGTTGTAGTTGCCATTGTTTTAAGCAGGCCCAGGATGGATTTGAACCTGTCAGCCCTGGCGTATGTGGCTGGCGCCATAGCCACTGAGCTTATGGGTGCCAAGCTTCTACATTTTTTTTTGAAACAGGGTCTCTGTTGCTCTGGGTAGAGTGCTGTGGCATCATAACTCACAGCAACCTCAAACTCTTGGGCTCAAGCAATTCTCTTGCCTCAACCTCTGGAGTAGCTGGGACTATTGCTTCTGCCACAATGCCCGTCTAGTTTTTTCCCTATTTTTAGTAGAGATGGGGTCTCAGTCTTGCTCAGTCTCGTTTTGAGTTGCTGACCTCAGGCAGTCCTCCCACCTTAGCCTCCTAGAGTGCTGGGATTACAGGCATGAGCCACCATGCCCTACTGTAGTGAGACCTTGTCTCTAGAAAAATTAGCAGGGTATGATGTCATGCACCTATAATCCTATCTACTTGGGAGGCTGAGGAGAGTGGATTACTTGAACCCAGCCATATGACTGCACTGCAGCCTGGGTAACAGAACATTGTTTCTAATTTGGGGAAAAAAATTAGAAATTTTATAAATATAAGAAATAGAAAGAAAAATAATCATCCATAGTTCTAACACCCAATAACTTAAATTGATGTCTTCCAGTGTAAAAACTATGCATAAAGTCTCAAATGATTCTGATCATTGGTCTTCCTTATTTGTTGTAGTGAATATGGCTTTGCTGAAAAGGTGGTGGAAGGAATGTTCATCATTGTCAATTCCATCACCATCAAGATTCATTCTAAGGCCTTCCATGCTTCTTTTGAATTGTGGCAACTCCAAGGGTATAGCGTCAACCCCAGCTGGCAGCAGAGTGATCTACGCCTCACTCGAATCACTGATCCCCACCGAGGAGAGGTAATAGCTAGTCACTGTCAAGGTAGAGTAGGGAGGAATTCAAAGTAGAATTAATTCTTAAAGGTATTATTCCTGCTTTGGGGATTTCCTTAAATGTTCCCCATTCCTGGGAATTCCAGAATCCTTTTCGTTCAATGTTCCTGTTACATCGTTTCCTCACTTATGGATTTTGATGCACTGTTTCCTATTGTTAGGATTACAACTGGGAGTGGTGGTAGTGTCTACCTTACCAGTGCTTTTCCCTTGGTCTTCCTGCCTCTTAACTAATTTCATCCACAGAATTAAAGAATTTTACTTTCTTTCCTACTAGGTTTTAACATTTAAGGAAATAACTTGGCAAACACTTCGAATTGAGGCAGATGCTACAGACAATGGTGATCAAGACCCAGTAACCACTCCATTGAGGCTTATTACCAACCAAGGCAGAATCCAAATAGCCCTGAAGAGAAGAGTAAGTATTTTCTGTGTTGATGAAAATGTCTATCTTTCGTTCTCTTAGGCGCCCTGGGAATTGGTATTCTTTCACTATTTAGTATGTTATTGACCTCTGGAATGACAGTTGAAGTGGGAGGGCCTAATATCCACTAGCGAGAGAACATTTCTACCTCCCTGTCTTTTTAGTTTTAGATACCACTTTTTTTTTTTTTTTTTTTTTTTGAGACAGAGTTTCATTTTTTGCCCAGGCTAGAGTGCCATGGCTTCAGCCTAGCTCACAGCAACCTCAAACTCCTGGATTCAAGCTATTCTCCTTCGTTAGCCTCCCAAGTAGCTGGGACTATAGACACCCACCCAGTGTCCGGTTCATTTTTCTATTTTTAGTAGAGATAGGGTCTTGCTCTTGCTTAGGCTGGGTCTCAAACTCCTGAGCTAAAGGGGTCCTCCCTCCTTGGCTCCTCAGAGTGGTAGGATTACAGGTGTGGGCTGGAAACTGATGCTGGCTGGAAACCACTTTTTTTTTTTTTTAGAACAGAGCCTCAAGCTGTCCCCCTGGGTAGAGTGCCGTGGCATTACAGCTCACAGCAACCTCCAACTCCTGGGCTCAAGCGAGTCTCCTGCCTCCGCCTCCCAAGTAGCTGGGACCACAGGCGCCTGCCACAACGCCCAGCTATTTTTTGGTTGCAGCCATCGTTGTTGTTTGGTGGGTCCGGGCTGGGGATTCGAACCCGCCACCTTAGGTGTACATGGCTGGTGCCTTAGCCGGTTGAGCTATAGGCGCCAAGCCAGGAAACCACATTTTTTATCCATATGTAGGGTCACTGACATAGACAGTTAACTGTGACTGCTTTTTTTTTTTTTTTTTGAGACAGGAGTCTCACTATGTCACCCTGGGTAGAGTGCTATCATGTCACAGCTCACAGCAACCTCAAACTCTTAGACTTAAGTGATTCTCTTGCATCAGCTTCCCAAGTAGATGGGACTACAGGTGCCAGCCACAACACCCAGCTATTTTTTGGTTGTGTTGTTGTTTGGCAGGCCCGGGCTGGATTCAAACCCTCCAACTCCTGTATATGTGGCTGGCACCCTAGCTGCTGAGCTACAGGCACTGAGCCTACTTTTTGTTAATTAAGCAAACTTCAGTAGTTTTGTAAGAAATTGACTCTACAAGGTGCTTGATGCTTTCCTTTCCCATACTGGAGATTGAACAGCCACCTTTGCAACTTATTGTGCATCAGTCACTTTGAGAAGCTGGAATGATACAAGGCAATAAACCTTATGTTCAGCCGATCGTGATCACGCTTGTAATCCTAGCACCCTGGGAGGCCAAGGCGAGTGGATTGCCCTGAGCTCAGAGGTTCGAGACCAGCATGAGCCAGAGTGAGACTCCATCTCTACCAAAAATCGCTGGGCGTTCTGGCAGGCGCCTGTAATCCCAGCTACTTAGGAGGCTGAGGCTAGAGAATCACTTAAACCCAAGGACACAAGGGTTGGTGGAGGTTGCTGTGAGCTATGATTTCAAAGTACTCTACTGAGGATCACAAAGTGAGACTCTGTCTCCATTAAAAAAAAGGAAATGAAAGCAAAATTAAAGGCTCGGCGCCTGTGGCTCAAGTGGCTAAGGTACCAGCCACATACACCTAAGGTGACGGGTTCGAATCCAGCCTGGGACCGCCAAACAACGACGGCTATAACCAAAAAATAGCTGGGCATTGTGGCGGGTGCCTGTGGTCCCAGCTACTTGGGAGGCTGAGGCAGGAGACTTGCTTGAGCCCAGGAGTTGGAGATTGCTGTGAGCTGTGATGCCATGGCACTCTACCCAGAGGGATAGCTTAAGGCTCTGTCTCAAAAAAAAAAAAAGAAAGCAAAATTAAAAAAAAATAAACCTTATGTTCTCTGTGGCCTGTATAGACCAAAGATTGCAATGTGATAGCCTCCAAGCTGATGTTCCTGTTGGATGACCTGCTCTGGGTGTTGACTGACTCACAGCTCAAGGCTATGATGAAGTATGCAGAGTCGCTGAGTGAAGCCATGGAGAAGTCAGCCCAACAAAGAAAAAGCCTGGCTCCTGAACCTATACAGGTTATAGACAAAACAGACACCTTTGGTGGCTAGAGAGACAATAAACCAGACCTAACTCATACCGATATAGGTGGGATCTAGACTTTATTTGGGGGAATTGTCGTTCACTTCTCGGCATTTATTGGCCATGTTTGCATCTCTAGATTTTCATTCTGTTCATTGGGTGCCTCCAGTGTGTTAGGTATACAATACTAGCCACCGGAGAGGAAAAATGGAATAAATTCTTGTTCCTGTCTTTGAGGCTCTCACTGCTTTGAAAGATGGACCATAAATGAGTTATTACAACATGGTCTGATAAGGGACGTAATAGAGGTAAACACTATGCCATGAGAGCACAAAGAAGAGAGGCATCTAACTACTTAGGCTGAAAGAGAGCATTTAGGGAAGACTTCTTAGAAGAGGCGTTTTAGCATCAGTCAACTAAGTCCTGGTGGGTGAGAGGTTGGAGGGCAATTCAGACTTCAGAACAGTACTCTGACAGTTACTAGAGTAATTATAATTAGGCTTTTTGGAGTTTGTGTTATTTAGTTGGAATAAACCTAAGTGAGCTGCCAGGCAAACACCTATGAGAGGGAAGGGGCAACTTCCTAAATTGTGATTTTTTTTTTCAGGCTAAACTAAAGCTTGAAACCTACAGAGGAGACTTTCAGGTTCTGGAGTTCTTGTTTTTCTCTCTTAAACATGTAGATTACTCCACCTGCTCCCAGTGCTCAGCAGTCCTGGGCCCAGGCGTTTGGTAGCAGCCAGGCCAACAGCAATAGCAGCAGCAGCCGCCTCAGCCAATACTTTGAGAAATTTGATGTGAAAGAGTCTTCCTATCATCTGCTTATCTCCCGCTTGGATCTGCACATTTGTGATGATAGCCAGTCACGAGAGCCAGGTACCTACCGAATGAGGCCTGAGCCTGGGCTTGGTGGTCCACATCACTGTGTAGCTCTGGGAAAAGCTTAGAAATGAAGTCTCTTTTCCAGAGTGGGTTGGCTTCCCTTAATTATAGGCATTCTTGGACTTCAGCTTTCTTGTAGTTGCTCTCTCTGTTAGTTTAAGGAAGTGCTCTTCAGCCTTTAGGATACAATAGAATCATTTGTCATTTTTAATAACATACAGATGTTAGGCCTCTCCCCAAACCTCACTGAATCAGAATCTTTAATAGTAGTGTTCAAGTGATGGTAGAGTGAACTTATTTTTTCTCTCCCCAGAGTCTCTTGGGCAATGCTAATAATTGCCAGAGGTTGAGAACCACTGGAATAAGATTTTAGGAAAGTTAATTCAATTATATTTAAACCTCAGAATTTTCAGGGTTTTTTTTTTTGTTTTGTTTTGTTTTGTTTTTTGAGACAGAGCCTCAAGCTGTCGCCCTGGGTAGAGTGCTATGGCATCACAGCTCATAGCAACCTCCAACTCCTGGCCTCAAGTGATTCTCCTGCCTCTGCCTCTCAAGTAGCTGGGACTATAGGCACCTGCCGCAATGCCTGGCTATTTTTTGCAGTTTTTGGCCAGGGCTGGGTTTGAACCCACCACCTCTGGCATATGTGGCTGGTGCCCTACTCCTTTGAGCCACAGGTGCCACCCAGCAGCCATCATTGTTGTTTGGCGGGCCCAGGCTGGATTCGAACCCACCAACTCCAGGGTATGTGGCTGGTGCCTTAGTCACTTGAGCCACAGGTGGCAAGCCGAATTTTCAGAGTTTTGAGTCATTTAAAATATTTATTGTGTGTCAGTGTGCTCTCCCTAAGCAGGGAGGTTATTCTGTTTGTGTTCTTGTCATACTCAGAGCAATTGGTATTATATACATACATACATTTATTCAAAATGGAAAAAAATGTAATTGACTCCTTTCTTCTGAGCCTAGGGAAAATCATTTAAGCTTTATCAGTTTCCTCATTTGTGAAGTTGAGTTAAATCGTATCTTACTTGTTCACTTTGAAGATCGAATCAAATCATATTTTATTCATTTATCTTACTAGGTTCAAATGAGATACTAAATTTGAAATGGCAGATATTAGGCATTATTACTCTGTTGCTTCTTCTTTCCATACTGTCTCTGATCTTTTTTTTTGTTTCTTTCCTTTGTTTAGAAATAGTGTCTTGCTCTCTTGCCCAGCTAGAGTGCAGTGGTACAATCATAGCTCACTACAATTGTGAACTCTTGGGCTTGATTAATCTTCCCACCTCAGCCACCTGAGTAGCTATAGGTGTATGTCACTACACCTAGCCAACTTTTTAAATTTTTTGTAGAGATAGGATCTTGCTATGATGTCCAGGCTAGTCTCAAACTATTGGCCTCAAGTGATCCTTGGCACCCTCAAGGCTGAGATTGTAAGTGTGAGCTAACATGCCCAACCTTTATGTTCCTGTTATACTCCCCTTCGTCACCAGCTCTTGGTTTCGGTGCTCACATATGGTTGCTTTTTCCCTTCCTGCCTTATCTTCTCTGAAGGCTGTTTGCCTCTTAATAAGACCTTAATAAGACCTCAATTTCCTTGGGGGACCTACCTATTCTTTTCCTTTTTTCCAGGGGGTACCAAGCAGCACTGCCTCTGCTTAGCTATTCCTTGATCTTGAAGTAATTTTAACCACTCTCTACTCTCATTCTGAGAGGGAAGAAAGGAGCAATGACAGCATAAAGATTACTTCTGCCTGGGGCCAGGCACAGTGGCTCATGCCTATAATCCTAGTACTCTGGGAGGCCAAGGCAGGTGGATTGCTTGTGCTCAGAATTTTGAGACCAGCCTGAGCCAGAGCAAGACCCAGTCTCTAAAACTAGCCAGGCATTGTGTCAGGCACTTATAGTCCCACCTACTTGGAGGCTGAGGCAGGAGAAATCACTTCAGCCTAAGAGTTTGAGAATCCTGTGAGCTGTGACACCACATTACTCTACTGAGGGTGGCAAAGTGAGACTCTTTCCCCAAAAAAGAAAAAAAAAGATTGCCTTCACCACCACAGTAAATAATCATCACTCACTCATTTAGGAAGTTCATTACTAAAATGATTATTATTTTATTTGGTCATTTCATCAAAAAGTTACATGAAGGCTTTGGGTGTTTGGTTGGCTGGTTTTGTTTTTAATCCTTTCAGAAGTCTAAATTAAGAATACTTTTTTTTTTGAGACAGAGCCTCAAGCTGTCGCCCTAGGTAGAGTGCTATGGCATCACAGCTCACAGCAACCTCCAACTCCTAGGCTCAAGTGATTCTCCTGCCTCCGCCTCCCAAGCAGCTAGAACCACAGGCGCCTACCACAACGCCCAGCTATTTTTTGGTTGCAGCCTTAATTGCTGTTTGGCAGGCCTGGGATGGACTCGACCCGCCAGCTCAGGTGTATGTGGCTGGTGCCTTAGCTGCTTGAGCCACAGGCGTGAGCCAAGAATACATTATTGATGAGCAGTGTCTGTGGCTCAGTGAGTAGGGCACCGGCCCCATATACTGAGGGTGGTGGGTTCACCCTGGCCAAACTGCAACAAAAAAATAGCCAGGTGTTGTGGCGGGTGCCTGTAGTCCTAGCTACTTGGGAGGCTGAGGCAAGAGAATCGCCTAAGCCCAAGAGCTGGAGGTTGCTATGAGCTGTGACACTATGGCACTCTACTGAGGGCGACAAAGTGAAACTCTATCTAAGAAAAAAAAAGAATGCATTATTGAGAGTTTTATCCTTTTGCCTCATGAAGGGTATATAGTACTGTTTTCAAGTGCCAGGGTCCTGTAATTCCTGTAAGCACCAGTGAATGAATAGCTATAGCATTTATTAATTAAACCAAATTAGTCTACTTATGGAATTTAAGAAAGTTTTTGATGAGATATTTTAAAATGCCTACTATATCCAGGTATGGTGTATTACTTGTGAAGGGTCAGAGAACAGGGGGAATTCTTATAATTTTGATTCTTCCCCTTGGATCTGGAGAGAAAGGGAAAGGGAGAACTAGGTGGTACAGAAAGAGCTTTAAAATTCTCTGGAGTTGGCAGTGCCTGTGGCTCAGTGAGAAGGGTAGGGGGTTCAAACCTGGTCCCGGCCAAACTGCAACAAAAAAAATAGCCAGGCGTTGTGGTGGGCACCTGTAGTCCCAGCTACCCAGGAGGCTGAGGCAAGAGAATCACCTAAGCCCAAGAGCTGGAGGTTGCTGTGAGCTGTGACGCCATGGCACTCTATCAAGGTTGACAAAGTGAGACTCTGTCTCTAAAAAAAAAAAAAAAAAATTCTCCAGAGTTGTTCTGTCCAGTGCAGTGGACGCTAAGTCACATGTAACAATTGAGCACTTAAAATGTGGCTGATCCAAACTGAGATGTTGGATTTATAAATACATGTTGGATTTCAAAGATACGGTATAAACAGAAGGTGTAAAATTCCTCAGTAATTATTTTCATATTGATTACATATTTAAATAATATTTTGGGTATATTGGTTTAAAGTATATATTATTAAAATTAATTTGACTTTTGAAAACCTTTTTCATGTAGCTGTTACGTAATGTAGGTTGGGTGTGGTGGCTCACGCTTATAATCTGAGTACTCTGGGAGACTCAGGTAGGAGTATCACTAGACCTCAGGAGTTAGAGATCAACCTAAGCAAGAGTAAGACCCTGTCTGTACTCAAAATAAAAAATTTAGCTTTATGTGGTGGCATGCATGTAGTCCCAGCTACTTGGGAGGCCGAGGCAGGAGGATTAATTAAACCCAGAGGATTACTTTAGCCCAGATGTTTGTGGTTGCTGTGAGCTATGATTATACCATTGCACTCCAGCCTAAGTAACAGAGTGATACTTTGTCTCAAAAAAAAAAAATTTTTACTTATATGGCTCACATTACATTTCTTTTTTGGTATTTTTTTTTTTTTTTTTGCAGTTTTTGGCCAGAGCTGGGTTAGAACCCCCCACCTCTGGCATATGGGGATGGCGCCCTACCCCTTTGAGCCACAGGCGCTGCCCCACTTTTTTTTCTTTTTGCAATTGAGTCTCACTGTGTTACCCAGGCTGGTTTCAAATTCCTAGGCTCAAGTAATCCTTCTGCCTTACACTCTTGCATAGCTGGGACTACCGGTATGTGCCACTGAGCCCAGCTCATATTGTATTTCCATTAGATAAAATTGCAGTAGAGTTGTCTGTCCAATATGGTAGCCACTAGCCACATGTGGCTATTAAAATTAAAATGAATTAAAATTAGTTCATCTGTGCTAGCCACATTTCAAGTGCTCAGTATATAATATATAAGCCATGGAACATGTTCATCATCACAGAAAATTCTGTTGAGCAGAGCTGCTCCAAGAACTACTTGAAAGCTGCATCTACTGTTTTTTTTTTAATAAGGGATATGATAGCTGAGATCTTGGGACTGCCAACTAACACATGCTCACTTACCCATGGTATTAGAGGTGAATTGATTGGAAATTTGATAGATCATTGGTGTTAGATTGGCTTGAAGTGGGATAACACTGTTTCTTAAAGCCAAACTAACGCAGCTTAGACTTCAGGCTTCTGAGAGGAGGTTGGTAGATTGATGGGAAAAAGTATCACCTGCCTTTTTTTTTTTTGAGGCAGAGTCTCAAGTTGTCGCCCTTGGTAGAGTGCTATGGTGTCACAGCTCATAGCAACCTCAAACTCTTAAGTGATTCTCTTGCCTCAGCCTCCCAACTAACTGGGAGTACAGGCGCCTGCCACAACGTCCGGCTATTTTTTGGTTATAGTTGTCATTGTTGCTTGGCAGGCCTGAGCTGGATTCGAACCCACCAGCTCCAGTGTATGTGGCTGGTGCCCTAGGCACTTGAGCTATAGGTGCTGAGCCTTTTTTAACCTTTCTTCAAGATAAAGTCTGTGAGTCAAAAACTTGCATTATTTCTCCTCCCCTCCCTCTCCCTTGTCTTTTCTTCTCTTTTTTTAATTTGAGACAGTATCTCTTTGTCATCCAGGTTGGAGTGTAGTGGTGTAGTAATAGCTTGCTGCAGCTTCAAACTTCCATTATAAAAAAAGTGTCTAGGGGCGGCGCCTGTGGCTCACAGGAGTAGGGCACCGGCCCCCGTATACCAGAGGTGGTGGGTTCGAACCTGGCCCTGGCCAAAAACTGCAAAAAAAAAAAAAAAAGTGTCTAGGGGTGGTGCTTGTGGCTCAGTAGGTAGCGTGCTGGCCCCATATACTGAGGGTGGTGGGTTCAAACCTGGCCCTGGCTAAAATGCAACCAAAAATAGCCAAGTGTTGTGGTGGGTGCCTGTAGTCCCAGCTACTTGGGAGGCTGAGGCAAGAGAACCGCCTAAGCCAAAGAGTTTGAGGTTGCTGTGAGCTGTGACTCTACAAGCCAAAGAGTTTGAGGGTGCTGTGAGCTGTGACTTTATGGCAGTCTACCAAGGTCAATATAGTGAGACTCTGACTCAAAAAAAAAAATGTGTCTAGGCTGGCATTGTGGGTCACACCTGTAATTGTAGCACTCTGGAAGGCTGAGATGGGTGGATTACTTGAGTAGAGGAGTTTGAGACCAGCTTGAGCAAGAGTGAGACCCCATCTCTACTAAAAATAGAAAAACTATTACCTGGGTGTTGTGGTGGGTGCCTGTTGTCCCAGCTACTTGAGAGGCTGAGGCAGGAGGATTCCTTAAGCCTAAGAGTTTGAGGTTCCTGTGAGCTATGATGAAGCCAGGGCATACTACCCAGGGCAACAGAGTGAGACTGTGTCTCAAAAAAAAGAAGAAAAGAGACTGGGCATGGTGGCTCATGCCTATAATCCTAGCACTCTGGGAGGATGAGGCAGGTGGATTGCTTGAGCTTAGAAGTTCATGACCAGTCTGAGCAAGAGCAAGACCTCATGTCTAAAAATACGTGGGCATTATAGCAGGTGCCTGTAATCCCAGCTACTTGGAGGCTGAGGTAAGAGTATCAGTTGAATCCAAGAGTTTGAGGTTGCTGTGACCTGTGATGCCACAACATTCCACCGAGGGTGACAAAGTGAGACTCTGTCTCAAAGAAAAAAAATGTCTAAAAAGGTTCCCGGGGTGGGGGTGATTATGAAGAAAAGGTTAAGAAACAGAAGCACTTGTGTAAGTGAATCTCTTGATAGGAAGATTATTAGTCCAGAATTTGGGATGGCAAAATCTAGATTAAATGGAAATGACACTAATGGGTGGAAATATACCAACTGACACCTAGAGGATTCCATAGTATTTACTTTCCTTCATTTCTGTGGTGTTTGCCCTTGTATACACTAGTACGGGACAGGTTGGAAATACAGAATAGTGTGGTGTAGACAATACACATATGTAGAAGAAATAGTGCCAGCTTTTACAATCCTTTAGTCTAATTGGAGAGATAAGATAGAAACATTGGGCTTGGCACCCGTCGCATAATGGTTATGGCGCCAGCCATGTACACCGAGGGTGGCGGGTTTGAACTGGCCTGGGCCAGCTAAACAACTGCAACAAAAAAAATAGCTGAGTGTTGCAGATGCCTGTAGTCCCAGCTACTTGGGAGGCTGAGGCAAGAGAATCGCTTAAGCCCAAGAGTTTGAGGTTCCCCTGAGCTGTGATGCTATGGCACTCAAAAGGGTAGGTCGCCGGCCCCATAGCACTGAGGTGGTGGGTTCAAACCCAGCCTAAAACTCAAAAAAAAAAAAAAAAAAAAAAAGATAGAAACATGGGAAGTTCATTTATTAAGTAAGAATTAAATGTAAATTCAAGATAAACATAATGTAATATTTGACTTACTGCTAAAAATCCAAATTTACTTCCAATTTGCTATATGTTTATTTTATAATGTCCTGTGTATGCAGTGCTTTTAGTACATGTAGTATATAATGATTGTCTAATATTGCGGCTCTAACTCTGAGGACAAGACATGAAAGGAAGTCTTATGAGTTTTTATTTTTTGGTAATTTAGGTTATACTTCTTTAGCTGTTGTGTTGAAGGATGTTAATACTAGTACTATGAGGGTTGGGGGAACTGGTCAGTCAAGATCAGGATTCCTGAATCCTGAGTTTTGTAGTTTCTTTTGTGTTCCTGAAAATATAGCAGTCATTTACAGAGATAATGGAATATACTTCCTTTTAGATTTTTTAGAGCATGCTTATTTGCTATTGTAACCCAAAAGAAGGGGCCCTCAGCTTTGCAAACCACTTGACAGCAGGGCCTTTTAGCTGCACTGTGTTATCAGCTGCTTCAATAGGACTTTTCATTGCTACAGGTGGTGTTTTGGCTGTTCTTCCACTGCTATTCATCTATATTTTTTTTTATAGGTGTCTCTGCAAACAGACTCACAGGTGGTGCCATGCAGCTTACCTTCCGCAAGATGGCATTTGACTATTACCCCTTCCACTGGGCAGGTTAGGAGAATTCTGGATGGGGTCAGTTCTAGCATAGTCAACATAGTGATGGCAGACTCCTGGGTTTATCCCTGACTGCTCAGTAGGAGGCTGCAAGGAATTGCAGCATGCTCAGAGAGGTATAGATAATACTCCTCTTCAAGAGGACATCTTCTAGAAACCTGCAGGGTCCACTACTAATGATTCTTTATCAGTGATAAAGGAAATGATAAGAGGAAGTGGGAGGAGAGTTGTTCCTGAGATGTTGCATTTGAGTCTACTCTCAACCCTGCACACTCACTAGTTTTAGAACCTCTACTGTAGTTCATCGTCAAAGATGGCAGCAGTCAGTAGCTGGCCTTTAGGGAGCCTTATGGGAAAAAATTACATATGGAATTTAGAAGAACTTGGGAACTCTCATTGTATAATTTTGCTTTATCCAAGAGATTTCTGGTTTGGGGGTGAGGAATCAGATTCTGGACTATACTGGCAGAGGGAAAAATTGGAACATTGGATCATGATCTTGGGCTAAAATTCTTTTGCTTCTTTGTTGACTAGGTGATAGCTGCAAACACTGGGTACGGTACTGTGAGGCCATGGAAACTCGAGCCCAGTGGGCCCAGAAGCTGGTGATGGAATTTCAGAGTAAAATGGAGAAGTGGCATGAGGAGATGCATCTGAAATCACCCTGGCACCTGGGGGTAGACTCTCCCTTCCGGAGGAAAGCAGGTTGGTTATGAGAAGGGAGGATTCCAGTTACTTAGCCCCTTACTATTTATCTTTTTTTTTTTAATTAATTTTTTTTTTTAATAGTAAAAGGGTCTTGCCCTATAGTCTAGGCAGCAGTGCAGTGCATGGTTGTAGCTTATTGCAGCCCTGAACTTCTGGACTGAAACTGTCCTCCTGCTTCTGTCTCCCAGGTAGTTACAACTGCAAGTACATGCCACTACATCCCAGTAATTTTTCTATTTTTTTGTAGGAAAGAGGTCATCTTGCTGTATTGCTCAGGATAGTTTTGAACTACTGAGCTCAAGTGATCCTCCTGCCTCAGCCTCCTAGGGTGCTAAGCCACATTGTGTAATTATTATCTTTGAATAACCAATGGAGATACAGCGGTAAACTAGCTAATAACTCCAACTTTACCTCATGGAGAGACATCAGTGACTTTTTTTTTTTTTTTTTTTGAGA
>NW_003852426.1:5549326-5562077 GCF_000181295.1 Otolemur garnettii
CCCCCCCCAGGTTTATGTGGCTGGCACCTTAGCTGCTTGAGCCACAGGTGCTGAGCCAATCATCACTGACTTTTTTTCTTACAGAGACTGCTTTATCCTCAGGTATACCTGTAATGTTGTAGTGAAACTGTCATCATCTCGTTACCTTGGTTTGAAGGAGAATATAATTTTTTAGTTTCATATAGAAGCTAGGCAATGTTAAACTTTCTTTCCTACATATAGCATTAATGAATTTAGGATTTTTGGCTGGGCACAGTGGCTCACACTTACAATTCTAGCACTCTGGGAGGTCAAATCTAGTGGATCACCTGAGCTCAGGAGTTCAAGGCCAGCCTGAGCAAGGAGGAGACCCTGTCTCTACTAAAAATAGAAAAACCTAGCCAGGTGTTACAGCAGGTACCTGTAATCCCAGCTACTCAGGGGGCTGATGCAAGAAGATTGCTTGACCCAAGAGTTTGAGATTGCTGTGAGCTCGACGCCCTGGCACTGTACTTATGGTGACAGAGTGAGACTGTCTCTAAAAAAAGTTAAAAAAAAAATTTAGGATTTTTACTTTCCTGATTCTATTAATAATGGAGTTGAATATATTTGCTACTCTTCTTTCCATCTTCCTTTTATTTAGATCCTCTCTCCAGTCCTCGAAAGAATTCTCTTGAGAGAAGCCCCTCTCAGAGCCGCCAGGCTGCCTTTTGGCCTCCAGCATGGAATCGCTTGCGCTCAAGCTGCATGGTAGTACGGGTGGATGACCTGGACATCCACCAGGTGAGGACATGAGGAAACATAGTTGGAAAAGGGCAGAGCAGTTCACTTGGAAGACATCTGGAATAGTATTATCAAAGTTTGTGAATTCAGGCACTGTACCTTACTTTAGGGTAGGTTGACAATTTGATCTGTTTCTTTCTGAGCATGTTGAGATCAGGACTGGGAATTCTCTCAGTTTTCCTCTGAATGTGTTACCTTCTCCTGAAAAAACTAAATTGTAGATAGTGTGAGGCAGGTATGAGAATGCCTGGAATATGATGAAAAGCACTGTACTTCCTTTGACAGCTTTGGAAGAATGGTACAGGCCTATGCTTCCTAAGCAGAAATGGAATCCCATTCTGGATATTGCTATAGATGCTAACAGTAAGTTGTGATTGTTTAGGTTTCTACAGCTGGACAACCAAGTAAGAAGCCATCTACACTCCTTTCCTGCAGTCGGAAACTCCACAACTTACCCACTCAGGTCTCTGCCATTCATATTGAGTTCACAGAGTATTACTTCCCAGATAATCAGGAGCTTCCAGGTAAACAAAAGAGCTGAACATTTCTTTTCTCTAGCTAATTCTTTTCATATTTGTCAGCTTTGGAGTCACTGCTTATATTTTCTTTTTAAAGAGTTTTAGGTATTTGAGTTAATTTAGCATACTTTTGTTAAAAACTCTGCCCTGTGGCTCGGCACCTGTAGCACAGTGGTTACGGCCACTAGTTATATGCACTGAGGCTGGCGGGTTTGAGCCTGGCCTGGGCCAGCTAAAGAACAATGACCACCACAACAAAAAATAGCCAGGTGTTGTAGACGCCTGTAGTCTCAGCTACTTGGGAGGCTGAGGCAAGAGAATTGCTTAAGCCTAGGAGTTTGAGGTTGCTGTGAGCTGTGACAGCATGGCACTCTAACCAGGGCAACATACTGAGACTCTGTCTCAAAAATAAAACAAAACAAAAAAACCCCTAAAAAACACCTTTGCCCTGTATAAATATGTATCTTTGCTCTCTTGATTATAAAATAAATATATTAGACACTAAGAGTCTACCTGTTGCTTTGTATATGATGATTCTTTTTTTTCCCTCTGCTTTTATAGTTCCTTGTCCCAATCTGTACATTCAATTAAATGGTCTGATGTTTACTATGGATCCTGTCAGCTTGCTCTGGGGAAACCTCTTTTGTCTGGATTTATACCATAGCTTAGAGCAGTTCAAAGCTATCTACAAGCTGGAAAATTCAAGTCAGAAAGATGAGCACTTGGACATCCGACTGGATGCCTTTCGGTTGAAGGTAGGGAGAGAGTGGAACTTTTGTCCCCTGTTGGTAGCCACAGCTGAATTCTTGCAATTGCTATATTCCACAGTTCTGTTCTGTTTGGTAGAAGTACGAAAACAGTTCTACAGCCCAAGTGGTCTTGCATATGTGTGTTAATAGTAGTGTTCTGAGATACTCAGATGGCCATTCTGAATTGTGTTTCATTTTTTCTTTCAAGGTGAGCTTTCCACTGGAAAAGAGAGAACAGGCAGAGTTGCATCGTCCCCAGGCCCTTGTCTTCTCTGCATCAGGCATGATTGCCACCAATACACGTCATGCCCCAAATTGTGGCTGTTCAGACCTCCAGAATCTTTTCCGGGGTTTTGCTGCTACTGAGTTCTTTCATTCCAATTATGATCACTTCCCTAAGGTTCCAGGTGGCTTTAGCCTTCTGCACATGCTTTTTTTGCATCATGCCTTCCAGATAGATTCCCACCTGCTTCAGTCGAGTACTATCCCTCCCCAGAGGCCTAAGGCTTCCCAAGATCTCTGGTCTATCCACTTCACCCAGATCTCCTTGGACTTTGAGGGAACAGAGAACTTCAAAGGCCATACTTTAAATTTTGTGGCCCCCTTCCCCTTGTCCATTTGGGCCTGCCTACCCCTCCGCTGGCAGCAAGCTCAGGCACAGAATCTCCTTTTGGCCTCAGAGGGGAGACTGAAATCATCAGCCAGTTTTGGTAGTCCTGTCCAGTCTGAGGTCATTGCCTCTGACTCTGTACACCATCAGAGGTCAAAGACTGAGCATGATTTGAAAAGTTTATCAGGATTTCCGGAAGTCATGAAAATTCTGAGAGAAGACAGTAGTGTTGTGGACAACAAAGGGCCCCTGACAGAGCTGGAGGATGCAGCAGATATTCACATGCTAGTACACTCCCCATCCCATGTCTGCGTAAGGCTTGACCACTACCAATACTTGGCTCTGCTCCGCCTGAAGGAGGTGCTGCAGGGGCTTCAGGAGCAGCTGACTAAAGATACAGAGGCCATGACTGGGTCTCCCCTGCAGGACCCAACAGCTTGTATTGGAGTCTTAATTCCCAGTGCTGAGGTGGCTCTGCTTATGCATCCTGCTCCTGGGGCTGTTGATACTGACTCTGTAGGTTCAGATAGCACCAGTCTCGTAGGTTCAGAATTGTCTCCTTCAGATGATCGGGAACTAAAGTCTGATGCCTTCTCAGATCAGGGCCCAGCAAGCCCGGTGAAGGTCCCAGAGGATAATAGCATTGAAAATCTGGATGCATCTCAGGGGAGGCCACATAGCAATGGAGAACTGCATGACTCAGGCCCCCTGGCCCAGCACTTGGCAGGGAAAGGCCATGAGGCAGTTGAGTCCCTAGAGGCCAAAAGACTGAGCAGAACCCAAGCCGTCAGCTCACCAGCTATGTTGAAGCCCCCAGCTGGCCAGGATACTGCTGTGAATGGACAGGGTGAGCTCATCCCTCTGAAGAACATTGAGGGAGAATTGTCAAGTGCTATTCACATGACTAAGGGTGCCACTAAAGAGGCTCTACACGCCACTGTGGACTTCACCAAGGAAGCTGTATCTTTGACTAAGGATGCCTTCAGTCTGGGCAGAGATCGAATGACCTCCACCATGCACAAGATGTTGTCTTTGCCTCCAGCCAAGTAAGTGGTTATTTGCCTCCTTCAGTTGCCTCATCTCTTCCTCCTACTTCTGACCATTCAGTTTAAGGCAGCAGTTCTCAACCTGTGGGTGGTGACCCCTTTCTAACAATGAAAACACATCCTGCATATCAGATATTTACATTACGATTCATAACAGTAGCAAAATTACAGTTATGAAGTAGCATTGAAAATAATTTTATGGTTGGGGGTCACCACAACATGAGGAACTGTATTAAAGGGCTGTGGGATTAGGAGGCATTAAGAAGATTGAGAACTACTGGTTTAAGGCCTCTGCTGTGTATACTTTAGATGGGAAGCACCATGTAGTCCAGGAGAATGCATAGAATGGCTTATTTATTTATTTATTTTATTGAGACAGAGTCTCACTCTGTCACCCTGGGTAGAGTGCCGTGTTGTCACAGTTCACAGCAACCTCAAACTCTAGGGTTCATGTGATTCTCTTGTGTCAGCCTCCCCTGAGAGCTGGGACTATAGGCGACTGCCAAAGTGTCTGGCTCGTTTTTTCTATTTTTAGTAGGGATTGGGGCTTAGTCTTATTCAGGCTGGTCTTGAACTTCTGAGCTCAAGCAATCCAGCCACCTTAGCCTCCAGAGTGCTAGAATTACAGGTATGAGCCATCGGACCCGGCAAGAATGGGTTACTTAATAGCATTTTTCAAATCAACATTTATTGCTTCTTCTTGTCAGATTATCTCCTCTTTATCGGACTCATTGTTGCAACAGATGTGCTATACCAGAATAATAATACCTGAAATCTGTATGATATTCTTTTCAGAGGGTTTTCATATAATTTTTGGTCTGATCTGATACCCACAGCAGACAGGTATGGTTGCTTAAGATGTTTGTATCTTCAGTTTATAGCTGAGGAAACTGAAGCTCTAGAAAGGATGAGTGCTGCATCCTGTATCTTGCAAATAGAATAGTTGGGCTTTGAACTTGCTCTTTTTGGTACCTTATCAATGTCTACCAGAGTAATAGAGAAGGAAGAATTGCATCCATTCTTTCAACAAATATTTTTGAGCCCTTACTGTGTTCTGGGCTTTGTGTTAAGCAGTGGAGATGCTAAGTAGGGAGTTAGCGGAGAAACACAGAAATGCATAGTCAGTAGAGTAGAAGAGTATGGCTTTTCCCATGGGTGCCTTGTGGTTTTAGGAAAGGTAGTGAAGACTAAAGGAAATCTTTGCTGGGACACTTTGTGGTTTAGAGACTGTGGTATGAAGATGAGTGTTTTGAAGCTTTTGTTTAAATGGATTGGCTTATATAGGTCTCTAAGCAATACCTGTGGGTATGCTAGTACCTGCTGTGATAGGCAGCCAAGGAGAAAGGAAAGAGGAAAACTTAAAGGGGTGAAAAGTATAATGCTAGCCAACATTTATTGAGTCCTTCCTAGTGCCTTGTCAAGCACTATTCTAAATACTTAAAATAGTAATACACTGAATTCTTGTTTTTTTTTTGTTTTTCGTTGTTTTTTTTTTTTTTGAGACAAAGTCCCAGCTGTCACCCTGAGTAGAGTGCTGTGGCGTCACAGCTCACAGCAACCTCCAACTCTTAGGCTTAAGCAATTCTCTTGCTTCAGCCTCCCAAGTAGCTGGAACTACAGGTTCCCTGCCAGAACTCCCGGTTATTTTTTTGTTTTGTTGCAGTTGTCCTTGTTGTTTGGCAGGCCTGGGCCAGGTTTGAACCTGCCAGCCTTGGTGTATGTGGCTGGCGCCATAACCACTGTGCTATGGACACTGAGTCTATACTGAATTCTTTTTTTTTTTTTTTTTTTTTAAGACAGAGCCTCAAGCTGTTGTGCTGGGTAGAGTGCTGTGGCTTCACAGCTCATAGCAACTTCCAACTCCTGAGCTCAAGCGATTGTCTTGCCTCTGCCTCCCAAGTAGCTGGGACTACAGGTGCCCACCACAATGCCTGGCTATTTTTGGTTGCAGCCGTCATTGTTGTTTGGCAGGCCCAGGCTGGATTCGAACCTGCCAGCTCAGGTGTATGTGGCTGGCGCCTTAGCCACTTGAGCCACAGGTGCCGAGCAATACACTGAATTCTTATAACAGCCCTATGAGGCAGGTACTAATTTTACTCCCCATTTTACAGATGAAGAAACTGAGGCTCAAAGAGGTAAGAAACTTGCTCAAGATTATGCAATTAGTGAGCGATGGGCAAGGATTGAAAACCTGCTTCACTGGGTCGGTGCCTGTAGCTGAAGCAGCTAAGGTGTCAGCCACATACACCAGGTTGGCAGGTTCGAACCCAGCCCAGGCCAGCTAAACAGCAATGACAACTGTAACAAAAAATAGTTGGGTGTTGTGGTGGGCTCCTGTAGTCCCTACTACTTGGGAGGCTGAGACAAGAGAATCGCTTAAGCCCTGGAGTTGGAGGTTGCTGTGAGCTGTGATGCCACAGCACTCTACCCAGGGCGACAGCTTGAGGCTCTGTCTCAAAAAACAAAAAAAGAAAAGAAAAGAAAACCTGGCCTACTGATCACAAATGTGCTGCTTTTTCTAAATGGAGATGAGTAAGGGAGATGGGAAAAGAAGAAAGATGAAAAAGAGAAAGGTGTGTGAAATAGTTCTTTAGAAATACTAGCAGTGACTTCCTAACTGCCCAAGCCAGTGGCCTTTTCTCAGTCTTTCTTCTTCAGGACTCCTCTGTGATAGTTTACTTGGCTTATCTATTCATTCTGAGCATTTGTAACTCTGCCCAGTTATTTTCACTTCTCTGAAGGAGTCTTCTCTTTTTCCTTGGCTGCTCTCTTCTTCCTTTTATCCTATACATGTAAGTTTTCCAAGAAGCTAGGCTGTACATACTCTTTTCATTTTGGTTTTAATTTTAAGATTTTTAAATTATAAAAATGGCTTGTCCTCATTGAGTTGACTGTGCAAGAAATAGAACAATAAAGAAGAAAATGTAAAATTTACTTGTAATGATATTATCCTCAGATAAATTTTATTTATATCTGAGTCAATTTTCTGCCAGTCTTTATGTGTCTGTTTGGGTGCTTGTGCATCTTTATGCATATGATATACACAGGTATTATTTTTACAACAATAATATAATGAAGGATTATATTATTTCTCCTATGTTAATATCCTGCTTTATTCATTTACTGTTTTATTGAGAATATTTTTCCATTAGGTATTTGAATACATGATTTTTAATTTATCTGTTATAGTTTATCCAACGGATATATGATGTCTAACAATTTGTTTGTGAACTCATCCTAGAAAAAGTGCTACATACCTGATTGCTGAATAGCACTTTAGTCACCTTCAAAGTACTTCCCTTGGGAAGCCATGCACCAATGCCAGTGCCTAGTCCGCTCTTCAAAGCACTTTTGGAAATCTTTTTCTGGAGTGACCATCAGAACTGTTGTCATAACAGCACACAAAACCCCACAACAACAATAATGAATGCCACTTAGCAGTACATTGCCAGGGGAGAACACAAACAGCTATGAGACAATGATATACCAAGGTTGTGAAACCCTCCTGAGTTTTTTGTATGATGCTGCTAACGTAAGTGCATGGTTGCAAGTTTGCAAGCTTATTGTCATCTTTGTACGATGACAGCTCTGATGGTTTTTACAGAAAGAATTCTGAAATTCACTCTATCAACCATTTATTTGTTGGGTTGTCAGATTATGTATGTACAAAATAATCTGTTTCAGCTTTCAAATATTCTGAATAAAATTTTTGTTACTTCCAGTTCTATCATTGGGGAAGAGTTTAAGGGCAAAGATTTTTGGCAGTTTGTTTTCAAGGTAGTGTTATCTTTTGAATTCTTGATAAAGTACCACACTTTTTTCCTACCCAATAACTAGTTAACAAAATGTCCATATTTATTGACTAAAATGTGATTGCCTAATTCCTAAAAAAAAAAAATTTCCAAAATTGCTTTATAGCACTTTTTTCTAGATGAGTTTGAATATTTGTCAGACCTTATATCATAATTTATTCATTCATTCCACTCTTTGGGGAGGGTGTCATTTAGTCTGTTTCTAGTTTTTCTCAAGTAGAACCAATGCTGTGTTAAATGTCTTTATTTTTGTGAATGTTATCTTTCTGAAAATTGTATGTATCTCAATCAGTCTTTTTTTTTTTTTATTTTGAGACAGAGTCTTACTTTGTCACTCTTGGTAGAGTGCTGTGGTGTCATAGCTCACAACAGACTCAAACTCCTGGGCTTCAGTGATTCTCTTGCCTCAGCCTCCCAAGTAGCTGGGACTACAGGCGCCTGGTACAATGCCCAGATATTTTTTTAGAGACGGGGGGTCTCACTCTGGCTCAGGCTGGTCTCAAACTTGTGAGCTCAGGCAATCCACCCACCTCAGCCTCCCAAGTGCTGGGATTATAGGTGTGAGCCACCGCACCCGGCCATACCTAAGTCTTTCTTTTTTTTTTTTTTTTATCTGTAGAGCCAGGGTCTTATTTTATTGCCCTCGGTAGAGTGCCGTGGTGTCACACAGCTCACAGCAACCTCCAACTCCTGGGCTTAGACAATTCTCTTGCCTCAGCCTCCTGAGTAGCTGGGACTACAGGTACCCACCACAACACCCAGCTATTTCTTTATTGCAGTTTGGCTGGGGCCGGGTTTGAACCTGCCACCCTCCGTATATGGGGCTGGTGCCCTACTGACTGAGCCACAGATGCCGCCCATCTAAATCTTTCTTTAGAATAAAAACCTAAAAGTAAATTTACTGGGTAAAATGCTATGAACATTTTTATTTATTTATTTAATTATTATTTATTATTGTTATTTTTTTTTCTTGCAGTTTTTGGACAGGGCTGGGTTTGAATTTACCACCTCTGGTATATGGGGCCAGCGCCCCACTTCTTTGAGCCACAGGCGCCCCTCTAATTATTTTTTTGAGACAGATTCTCACTCTGTCACCTGGGTAGAGTGTGGTGGCATCATAGCTCACAGCAACCCAAACTCTTGGGCTTGAGCAGTCCTCTTGCCTCAGCCCCCTGAGTAGCTGGGACTATAGCCACCTGACACATTTGGCTAGGCTTTTTTGTTTTTTTAGTAAAGATGGGGTCTCACTCTTGTTCAGGCTGGTCTCAAAGTTCTAGTTCAAGCAGTCTACCTGGGTCAGCCTCTCAGAGTGCTAGGATTACAGGCATGAGCCACTATGCCCAGCTGTTATGGACAATTTTAAGATGATGATGATGATGATGATGATGATTTGAGACCGTCTCAAGCTGTTGCCCTGTGTAGAGTGCTATGGCTTCATAGCTCACAGCAACCTCCAACTTGGGTTGAAGTGATCCTTTTGCTTCAGTTTTTCTATTTCTAGTTGAAATGGAGTCTTGGTTTTGCTCAGGGTAGTCTCGAACTTGTGAGCTCAAGCAGTCTACCTGCCTTGACCTCCCAGAGTGCTAGGACAGTTTTAAGATTATTGATACATTTGCCAAACATTCAGTTTTATATCAGTGTATGCTTTTTATTTTATATTATTATTTTATTTTATTTTTATTTATTTAATTTTTTAATTTTTTAATTTTTGAGACAGAGTTTCACTCTGTTACCCTGGGTAGAGTGCGGCGGCTTCATTATAGCTCACTGCAACCTCAAAGGCTCCTAGTAATCGTAGGCTCAAGTAATCCTCTTGCCTCAGCCTCTGAAGTAGCTGAGACTACAGATGTGGCTAGGACACCCAACTAATTTTTCTTTTTTTTTCTTTCTTTTTTTTTTTGTTGAGACAGAGTCTCACTATGTTGTCCTGGGTAGAGTGCCATACGTCATAGCTCACAACAACCTGAAGGTCTTGGGCTTAAGCTATTCTCTTGCCTCAGCCTCCCAAATACCTAGGACTATAGGCACCCGCCACAATGCCTGGCTATTTTTTGGTTGCAGTTGTCATTGTTGTTTGGCAGGCCCGGGCTGGATTTGAACCCACCAGTTCCAGTGTATGTGGCTGGTGCGCTAGCTGCTGAGCTAGAGGTGCTGAGCCCCAACTGATGTTTCTATTTTTACTAGAGATGTTGTTTCCCTCTTGCTCAGGCTGATCTCCTGAACTCAAACAATCCTCCTGCCTTATCCTCCCAGAGTGCTAAGATTACAGGCCTGAGCCATCACAGGCCTATAATCTGGCCAGATTGAACCACATTGGCCAGTCTACTGTTTTTAATACTTTGTAGGCTATTGTCTCTACTTCTGCTGTAGTCCATATTTTCAACCCTAACTTCCCTCCCCCACCCTATTCTTCATTTAAAAATATTTAAATCTACTAGACATAGCTCCACCTGGATCTCTCAGGAGTGCGTTACAACTTACATATATAAAGTTAAATTCCTTGTCAGATTTGTTTGTTCTTCCTTTGTTTATAGCATTCTACTACTCCTTCAAACTCTACACCGTAATTTAGGTCTTTTCCTCATATTTGTCATGTTTTGACCATAATTCTTAGATCAGAGATTCTCAAATTTGAGTGTACATCAGAGTCTTCTAAAGGGCTTATTAAAATGTAGATTGCTGAGCCTTACCCACTAGAATTTCTCATTCAGTAGGTATGAGGTTAGGCCTGAAAACTTGCATTTCAAACAAGTTCTCTGTGGATGCTGATGCTGCTACCAGACCATACTTTTCTACGGAATCACACATTAGTTTTTCCTGTCCGTTCCTAGTTGTGGAATTTTAATAATTAATTGATTTAGATATTAATTGATTTCTGCATCAGGGGTCTTTTTGTTTGAAAAAGTTAGATCAAACTTCCCAAATCACAGTTGTGACCTTGTTATTTTCCTACTCTAAGACCTTCAGGCTTTTTCTCGAATTTAGTTTGGACTTATATTTATTTATTTATTTAGAGACAGAGCCTCAGACTATCACCCTAGGTAGAGTGCCGTGGCGTCACAGTTCACAGCAACCTCCAACTCCTGGGCTTAAGCGATTCTCTTGCCTCAGCCTCCAGAGTAGCTGGGACTACAGGCGCCTGCCACAATGCCTGGCTATTTTTTGGTTGTAGTTGTCATTGTTTGACAGACCTGGGCTGGATTCAAACCTGCCAGCTCTGGTATATGTGGCTGGTACCTTAGCTGTTTGAGCTATGGGCACCACCCCACTTATGATATATTCATATAGCACTTTAAAGATTTCAGAGTACTTTAATATATAATCTTTTATTCAAGATTTTCTATCTCTGGCTGTAACTCATGAAAAAGCACTAAGTGGGGGGCGGCGCCTGTGGCTCAGTGAGTCGGGGGCTAGCCCCATATACCAAGGGTGGTAGATTTGAAACTGACCCCGGCCAAACTGCATCCAAAAAAAAAAGAAAAAGAAAAAGCACAAAGTGGAAAGTTAGGAGACTTGGGGTTTTTTATTCCACATTTATTTATTTATTTATTATTTATTTATATTTTAAAGACAGAATCTCACTTTATTGCCCTCAGTAGAGTGCTGTAGCGTCATAGCTTACAGCACCTCCAACTCCTGGGCTTAGGCAGTTCTTTTGCTTCAGCCTCCCAAGTAGCTGGAACTACAGGTGCCTGCCACAATGCCCAGCTATTTTTTGTTGGAATTTGGCTGGGGCTGGGTTTGAACCTGTCACCCTTGGTATATGGGGCCAGCGCCCTGCCCACTGAGCTACAGGTTCTGCCTTATTATTATTATTATTATTTTTTGAGTTAAAGTCTCAAGCTGTTCCCCTGGGTAGAGTGCCATGGTGTCACAGTTCACAGCATCCTCAAACTCTTGGGCTTAAGCAATTCTCTTGCCTAAGCCTCCGAAGTAGCTGGGACTACAGGTGCCTGCCACAATGCCCAGCTATCTTTTTGTTGAAGTTGTCATTGTTGTTTTAGGTGGCCCAGGCCAGGTTCAAACCCACCAGCCTGTGGCTGGCACCCTAATCACTGAGGTACGGGTGCCGCCCTTTCATCTCACTTTGAACCATGACCTTAGGTCAATTTCTTTATCTATAAAAAGGGAGGATAGGATAAAGAGGTCTTTATAGATTTGTTTTCATTGTGTTGTGCCTTTCTAACTTAACTTCCATTGTTCTCCCCAACAAAACTTATGCTTCATCTGGTCTAAGCTACTTAATATCTTTTTGTTTCCGGCTGTGTGCCTTTATATGTGCCTTTTCTTCCCATTAGGATGCCCTGTTCTCTATTTCTTTCACAGTCCTTAAAGGACCACCTCAAATGCCATCTCCTTCCATAGAGCTATTCTTGGATCTCCTTTCTTCTTTGATATTGTCTAACCTTTGGCCTTGTGCCTCGGTCCTTCTCTTATTTTAAAAAGTATAAACATTTTTGTATATGTACCTTGAAACATGTTGACTTATACATAATGTTTAGTCCTTGAGAACAAAGGATGTTTTATTCATCAAATTATCCACCTCACTCACTCCTGCTTCGTGTCTATTATGGTGTCTTTCATATAGAAGCTATTTAGTAAACTGTTCTGGAATGAATGTAGGTGGCTTCAGGTACCATTCATTAGCACCTCTGCTGTAGTTAGTTGGTCTAGGTGATGTCAACAAAGTATATATTCACAGTAACTGTCTGAGCTTAAGGAGAATAGTATTGGAAGAGTGGGTACAAATATGTCTGCAAAGCCACATTTGTATTTTTTTTTAATTTTTAAACAGGGAGCCCATGGCCAAGACAGATGAGATTGTGGCAGCGCCAGTGAGTGGAAGTGCTGCTCGACTCCGATTTTTCTCCATGAAGAGGACAATATCTCAACAGTCATTTGATGGTGTCTCATTGGATAGTGGTGGTCCTGAGGACCGGATTTCGGTGGACAGTGATGGCAGTGACAGCTTTGTGATGCTCCTGGAGTCTGGTATGTGGGAGGAGAGCCAGGCAAAGTTGCAGAAGTCCAGAAGGGGCTTTCTCTGCTGCCTGTATTCACCTTGGCAGGATTTGAGAGGAGCTGAGATTTGACAATTTAGATGTTTTTATAATCGAAACAAAAGAAGATTAAGAAGTTGTAGTGGATTGGTGGCTTTGGCTTTATCTCCATATCCTCTAGACCAGTGATTTTCAACCATTGTGCCTTGGCACACTTTAACTATTTTTTTTTTTTTTTTTGAGACAGAGCCTCA
>NW_003852426.1:5562313-5564646 GCF_000181295.1 Otolemur garnettii
TTTTTTTTTTTTTTTTTTTTTGATCAATATAATTGATGTGGGCTGCAGAAGTTTAACTATAAGGTTCAAGTGTGCTGTGAGATAAGAAAAGTTGAAAAACACTTCTCTAGATTATTGGTTTATACTTGTCTTTTATCACAGGAAGAAATTCAAACCAAAGGATAGAGTACTAGTCTTACAGCCATATAATAAGTACATCAGTGGGATTAGTTTCATTAGTTTCATGGTATCAATGGTGTATGTTTCTTTTTTTGCCTGTGTATTTTATTGTTGGAAAATAAGTAGGGTAATTAAATAAGTCAACTCTAAAGTTATACCAGTGGTTCTTTCAGCTTATTGAAATAGAAACCTATTAAATGATCTCTTAAGAATATCTAAAAAGAGAGTTCAGAAGAGTTTTTTGTTTGTTTTTTTAGGAGACATGGTCTTGCTCTGTTACCCTACTTGTCAGCCTACTTGCTCTGTAGGCTGGAATGCAGTGGCATGATCATAGCTTACTGTAAGCTCAATTTCATGGGTTCCAGTGATCTTTCCACCCCAGCCTACTAAGTAGCTAGGACTATAGGCATGTATTCTACCACATCCAGCTAATTTTTTTTTTGTAGAGATGGACTCACTAGGTTGCCAGGCTGGTGTAAAAATCTTGGCTTTAACCAATCTTCCTGAGTAGGCCTCCCATGTCTGGGATTAGAGGCATGAGCCAGTGCATCCAGCCTTTTTTATTTTTGTATTGACAAATTATAATTGTATATATTTGTGTGGTACAAAGTGATGCGGTGATATTTGTATGCAATGTGGAGGTTTCTTTTTTGTTGTTGTTTTTTGTTTTGAGATAGTCTTACTTTGTTGCCCTCAGTAGAGGGCTGTGGTATCAAAGCTCACAGCAACCTCAAACTCTTGGACTTAAGTGATTCTCTTGCCTCAGCCTCCCGAGTGGCTGGGACTATAGGTGCCCACCACAACGCCTGGCTTTTTTAGAGACACGGTCTCATTCTTGCTCAGGCTGGTCTCAAATCCATGAGCTCAGGCAATCCACTTGCCTTGGCCTCCTAGGGTGCTAGGATTACAGGTGTGAGCCACCGCACCTGGCCCAAGGTGGAGTATTTTTGAGCCAAACTTATTAACATATGCATCATCTCAAATACTTATCATTTATTCCTCCTGTCTAACAGAAGCATTGCACCCTTTGACCAACATCTCCATCTCCCTCCACCTTTTCTAGCCTCTAGTCACCACCATTCTGCTTTATGCTTCTATGAGTTTGATTGTTTTAGTTTCCACATGTAAGTTAGAACATGCAGTTTTTATCTTTCTATATCTGGCTTATTTCACGTAGCATAGTGTCCTCTATGTTCATCCATGTGATAGGATTTCCCCTTTTCTTTGAGACAGAGTCTCACTTTGTTGCTCTGTTAGCGTGCTGTTGTATCATAGCTCATGGCAACCTCAAACTCTTGGACTCAAGTGAGCCTCTTGCCTCAGACTATTTAGCAGCTGGGACTATAGGATCCCACCACAACCCTTGTCTAGTTTTTTTTTTTTTAGAGACAGGGTCTCGCTCTTGCTCAGGCTGATCTCGAACTCCTGAGCTTAAGCAGTTTGCTTTCCTTGGCCTCCCAGAGAGCTAGGATCACAGACATGAGCCACTACACCCAGCTAGGATTTCCCTTTTTTCTAAGGCTGGATAGTATTCCATTGTTTATATATACCATGTATTTGCTGATGGGCACATAGGCTGATTCCTTAATTGGGCTATTTTGAATAATGCTGTTTTAAACTTGGGAGTACAGATATCTCTTGAAAACTAATTTCAAGTCCTTTGGATATATACCCTCAAGTGCATATGGTAACTGTGTTTTTAATTTTTTGAAGAACCTACATATAGTTTTCCATCATGGCTCTATTAATTTACATTCTTACCAACAGTATACTAGGTCCCTTTTTTCAACATGTTATTATTTTTTTTTTTTCTGCTTAGCAGGCCCGGACTGGGGTCAAACCCGCCACCCCCAGTGTACGTGGCCAGCACTCTAACCATTTAGCTATGGGCTCCCAGCCTTAACATATTTTCCATCTTTTTTTTTGAGCTAGAGTCTCACTTAGTTGCCCTGGGGTTATTGAGCTGTGGTGTCATACCTCATAGCAACCTCAAACTCTTAGGCTCTAGTGATCCTCTTGTCTTAGCCTCTGGAATAACTGGGACTACAGGCAACCACTACATGCCTGGCTAGTTTTTCTTTCTTTCTTTTTGAGACAGAATCTCACTTTGTTGCCCTGTGGTAGAGTGCCGTGGCGTCACATCTTACAGCAACCTCAAACTCTTGGGCTTAAGC
>NW_003852426.1:5565482-5583308 GCF_000181295.1 Otolemur garnettii
AGGCGCCCGCCACAATGCCCGGCTATTTTTTGGTTGCAGCCGTCATTGTTGTTTGGTGGGCCCGGGCTGGATTCGAACCCGCCACCTTGGGTGTACATGGCTGGCGCCTTAGCCACTTGAGCCACAGGCGCCGAGCCCATTTGTAACTTCTTATGGAAATTTTCGAATATGTGTATAAATAAATAATGAACCATCATATCCTCATTATCTAGTTCAACATTAGAATTTGTGGTTGTTCTTGTTTCATACACATTACTGCCTATTTCCTTTTATCCCATATTACTATTATTTCAAGCAGTCCCCAAAGATATCCTTTTTTTTTTTTGAGATAGAGTCTAACTATGTTGCCCTCAGTAGAGGGCTGTGGTGTCACAGCTCACAGCAACCTCAAACTCTTGGGCTTAAGCGATTCTCTTGTCTCAACCTCCAGATTAGCTGGGACTACAGGCACCTGCCATAATCCCCGGCTATTTTTTGGTTGCAGTTGTCATTGTTGTTTAGCAGGCCCAGGCCAGGCCCGTTCCCACTAGCCTTGGTGTGTGAGGCTTACTCACTGAGCTACGGGCACCGAGCCGAAAGACCCTTTTGTCCATAAATACTTTCAGTTATGTGTTGCTTTAAAATATAGACTTAAATTTTTTTTTTTTTTTAATTCTGGTAGAAGGCTTGGTGCCCGTAGCACAGTGGTTATAGTGCCAGCCACATACACCAAGGTTGGTGGGTTCGAACCTGGCCTGGGCCAGCTAAACAACAATGACAACTGCAACAACAACAACAAAATAAATAAAAATAAACTGTGGTAAAATATATATAAAAGTTACCATCTTAACCATTTTTGAGTGTATAGTTCAGTGGCATTAAGTACATTCTCATTGGTGTACAGCCATTATCACTGTCTATCTCCAGGAGTTTCGTCATCTTGCAAAAGTGAAACTATACTTGCTAAATACTAACTCCCCATTCCCTGTCCCTCCAGCCCTGGTAACCACCATTCTGTTTTCTGTCTATAAATTTGACCACTTTTGGTACTTCATATAAGTGGGAATCATACATTGTTCGTTTGTAACTCACTCCATTCAATGTAATACCTCAAGGTTTTCCTGTGTTATAGCATATGTCAGAATCTCTTTCCTTATGGCAGAATACTGTTCCATTCTTGGTATTTACCACATTGTGTTTATCCATTCATCCATTAGATGCTTGGGTTGTTTCCACTTAGACTTTTAAAAATGTGACCAAATAACCATTAATTATCATGCTTTAAAAATTAATAGTAATTCCCTAAATTCATCAAGTATCTAGATAGTTTTCAAATTTTCAGTTGTCTTATGAATGCCACATTTTATTTTTACAGTTGTCATTGTTGTTGAAGGTTGGATTTGAACAGAATACAGTAGAACCTCTGTAAGTTGACCACCCCAGGGATTATAATAAGCTGGTCAACATTCATGAAGGTGGTCAACATAAGGATGTAGGCCTGCTGTACTGATATATTTGTACCATGTGGTATATGTATGAAAATTAGGTGAACTTAAGGAGGTAGTCACTGTAGGGAAGTGTTCAACTATGGAAGTTCTGCTATATTTTGAATTTTGAACTCTTCTATCATCTTTTCTCATGCAGAGCCTGGTTCCGAATCTGTCCCACCAGGATCTTTTCCAAATATCTTAGATGATGCTGTTGTTCCACGGACCCCTGTTGTGGATAATTATGACCAAAGGTCACCAGAGGCCAATAGTTCCATTTCACACAGTGGAGAAGACTTTATCTTTCACCCGGTCAGCTGCTCTACTTTCCTTTTTGCAGATGGTAGGCTCTGAGCTGGGAGCTTGGGGCTTGGAACTAAGAGAATCTCCTTTAATAGGTCTCAGTTGTGGTCTTGAAGGTGAATGAGGTGTCTTTTGGGATTGAGGTACGTGGTGACGACCTGTCTGTAGCCCTACAAGCAGAGGAACTGACCCTCCAGCAGCTGGGCACCGTGGGACACTGGCAGTTTCTTCATGGACAGAGCCCAGGTGAGGATGATGGCCATTCCAGAGACCTGGTGGGATTTATGTACTGTGGCCATAGATTAATTTGTTCTTGTCAGTATGTCCTAAGGGTAGTTGCTCTAGTGGTAAGCCTTTGGTCTTTTTCTCCAGCAGCCATTAGGAGGAGGAAAAACCCTAATGTATACTCCTTTTTCCAAAGAACCTTCCAGAGCTCTTTCTGGGGCTTTGCATTCACTGTGCTATTTTTCATTTTTACTTCCTGGATAGTCCTTGAGCTTATATATCAGGACACTCTCTACTTCTTCATTTGTATGGCTGCTAACATAAAATGCTATTTGATCAGGGACCTTTTATCATTTAGACAGTCCTTTGATGTGAATTATCATTTATACTTTAAAAAGATAACTTAAAAAATATGGACTTGGGCAGTGCCTGTGGCTCAAAAGGGTAGGGCACTGGCCACATATGCCAGAGGTGGTGGGTTCAAATCCAGCCCTGGCCAAAAAAAAAAAAAGAAAGAAAGAAAAATATAGGCTTATGTTACATGCTTCACTTAAAAATTATTTTAAAAAAAATTTTTTTCACTCTATCACTGTGGATAGAGTGCCATGTTGTTATAGCTCACAGCAACTTCAAACTTTTGGGCTCAAGAGCTCTCTAGCCTTAGCCTGCAGAGGAGCTGGGATTTTATTTTAGGTGCCTGGCTAGTTTTTTTTGTTCCTATTTTAAGTAGAAGACAGGGTCTTGTTCTTGCTAAGGCTGGTCTCCAACTCCTGAACTCAGGTGATCCACCCACCTTGGCCTTCCAGAGTGCTGGGACTGATAAGAGCCACTGCACCCTGCCTGTTTTTTAAAATATTGAGTAGATACTAAAGAATACTTATAAATACCCGTAAGGCATAAAATGATAACAATACAATGCACCCGTGTACCTTCTACCTTTTGATAAATACAGCAGTATCATTACCTTTGAAGTTTCTGGAAGTCCCTCTCCTGAATTTTCCTGTCTCTCACTTGTCATAGGTAATCACTATCCTGAATTTTGTATTTGTCATTCTCTTGCTTTACTTTATAACTTTTCCATGTTTGTATATTATTTAGCTTTACAGGTTTTTGAGTTTTTTAAATAGAATAATAACTTGCATTATTATTATTATTTTTAGACAGAGCCTTACTTTGTCACCCTTGGTTGAGTGCTAGAGTGTTATAGCTCACAGCAACCTCAAACTTCCCATCTCAGCCTCCCAGAGTGTTAGGAGTACAAGCATTAGCACGGTACCCGGCCTGTATTATTTTTTGATTTGCTGCTTTCATATAACATGATATTCATTAACTTCTTCTAGATTATTGAATTAGCTATGTAATTCATTCATTTTCATGATGAAATAATATTCTATTATATACATACACCACTTTTTGCTTTTTAAAAACAGCTTTATTCTATACTATTAGCATAGTATAGAACTGACTCATTTTAAGTCTACAGTTTGATAAGTTTTAATAAATTTATAGGGTTTTATAACTATTACCAACAACACAATTTTAAAACATTTCCATCACCCTTAAAATATGCCTTGTACCTATGTATTTTCTAAGTCTATTCTGAATAGACATTTAGATTGTTTCCAGTTTTTTTGCTATTCCAATAGGGTTGTTGTGAATATCCTTGTACATGTCTCCTGGTATATATGTTCGAGAGTTTTTCCAGGGCTATAATCCTGAGGATATAATTTCTAGATCATTTGGGTAGGTACAGTTTCAACTTGACTAGATAATCCCAAGTTATTTTCCAAAATGATTTTATCAATTTGCAGTTCCATAAATATGTAAGTTATTCCATATTCTTGGGTACACCTGAGATTGCTATTTTATTTTATAGAGAAAGTCTCCCTCTGTCACCTAGGGTAGAGTGCTGTGGTATCATAGCTCACAGCAACCTCATCCTTTTCCCTCAGCCTCTTGAGTAGCTGGGACTACAGTCACCTGCTACTATCCATGGCTAGTTTACTTTTCTTCTATTTGGGGGTCTTCCTCTTGTTCAGGCTGATCTCAAACTCCTGAGCTCAAGCAATCCACCCAGAGTGCTAGGGATAACAGGTGTGAGCCACCATGCCCAGCCACCTGAGATTGTTTATATGGAGTTTTAGAGAGTTTAGCATAGATTCTGCTTGGCTTTTATCAGTGAGAGATGAGAAGACTAAGACTTGGGGAAAGGAAGAGACATTCAAATTTAGTGGTATTTAGGGTCCTATCTTTTAATGGCCATTTTTGGCCATCAGCCCAGTTTCTCAGATTTATAATAAGTTCAGCTTTTTTCGCCCTTAAGCCTCTCTTAATACCTTGAGAGGAATTACAGCAAAGTAGCTAAGCCCATGAACTTTGCAGTTAGGCTACCAGAGTCCAGATCCTATCCTTGCTATTTACTGTGTTAGTTTGGGCAAGTTATTCTGTGACTCAGTTCATTTAGCTATATGATGGGAGTGATGACAATACTTTTGACAGTGTTGTTATGAATATAAAAGATATGTAAAGGGCTTAAAGTGCTTGGCTGTTAATATGTTTTCCTGTCTTTCTTCACAAAGTTACATGCTTTCAGGAATCCCCAACATTGAAGACTGGGCAGAACAGGCCAGCTGTGGGCCTTCGCTTTGAAGTGGGGCCTCATGCTGCAGTTCATTCCCCCCTGGCCACACAAAATGGCTTCCTGCATTTCTTGCTTCGTGGCTGCAACCTTGAGCTGCTCACTTCGGTGCTCAATGGCCTGGGACCCTTCTTGGAGGATGAGGAGATCCCAGTGGTAGTTCCCATGCAGATCGAGCTCCTGAACTCCAGCATTACCCTAAAGGTAAAAGGAGGCTTGGTGCCTGTGGCTCAAGCGGCTAACGTGCCAGCCACATACACCTGAGCTGGTGGGTTCAAATCCAGCCTAGGCCCGCCAAATAACATTGACTGCTGCAACCAAAAAATAGCCGGGCTCTGTGGTAGGTGCCTGTAGTCCCAGCTACTTGGGAGGCAGAGGCAGAATTGCTTGTGCCTAGGAGTTGGAGGTTGCTGTGAGCTGGAATGCCCTGGCACTCTACCCAGGGCGATAGCTTGAGGCTCTGTCTCAAATAAATAAATAAATAAAGGTAAAAAGAATTTTTGGATTTTGTCAAGCAAGGAATCAGTGACAGCTTTTAACCTTTTCCTTGGCCACTGTGAAATGTGAGGATCAAGACAGGAAGTGCATAGTTATCAGTCTCTGTCAGTGTTATAGTGGTATATAAATATGTGTTTCTGTCAAAAAAGCTAGCATTCAGGTGAGGAGACCTTGTCTCTAACCCTAACGGTATCTTTTTTTTTTTTTTTGGAGACATAGTCTTACTTTGTTGCCCTCAGTAGACTGCTGTGGTGTAGCTCACAGCAGCCTCAAACTCTGGGGCTCAAGTGATCCTCTTTCCTCAGCCTCCCAAGTAGCTGGGAGTACAGGTGCCCACCACAATGCCTGGCTAGTTTTTAGAGATAAGGTCTTGCTCTTGCTCAGGCAGGTTTTGAACTCCTGAGCTCAGGTGATCCACCTTGGCCTCCCAAAGTGCTAGGATTACAGGTGTCAGCCACCACACCTGGCCTTCTCTTTGGCATACAACCTTAACATGCGTGAACTTTCAGGTATCTGATCCTCAGTTTTATAATCTCTAGAATGAGAGAAACTCAAATATTCCTCTCAGACCTTCCAAGGATGTATAGAGAAACAATGGTAGGAGCGTGCATTATATTATCTAAATTCCTCTGAGCTGTTTGGGGGCATCATGTGGTTTCCTTCTTTCCTGCAGGATGATATTCCTCCCATCTACCCAACATCTCCAGGCCCTATCCCCATCACTGTGGCCATGGAACATGTTGTACTGAAGCGGAGTGATGACGGTATATTCCACATAGGCGGTGAGTTGGGCTTATCAGCCTCCTGGCTCTTCTTTTTTATCCTGTTAAGTGAATAGTAGCTACTATTACATGAACTATCTGGGAGTTGACAGCAGTTTGTTACTTGGAATCTTTACTTTTCCCCACAGCTGCTGCTCATGACAGGCCATTGGCTGAAGCACCTAAAAGTGAAAAGAGACAGCCCCCCAAAGAACAGTTGTTTCTTTTGCCCACAGGCAAGGTTTTTGGACAGCAGGTGAGGTCATAACTGAATAATATCTTCCCATAACCTTTACGGGCCATAATTGTGCAGCTGTTATAACTCAGAGTACAGAAAAGGTTGCTTGTGCTACTGGTGGTTTGGGCTCCTCTCACCTAGCAGCAACTTTTAGAAATGCTGAAGATCTAAGGAGCTGGTGCTGAATGGTTGCTGATCATATATTGTACTTGCTAGAACTTAAACGGGAATTAGGCTCTTAGATTTAGTTGAGTTCTTCTCATCATTAAGCTATACCTGTGAGTTTTTCTGTTTGAATTCTTCCTTCTTGTTCCCTTTACTGGCTATTATTGCAGTATGATATTACCATGCTTATTAACTGTGAACTATTTATTGTTCCTCAGGTGAAAGAACTTCCTACCCTACAAAAAGAACTTATAGAAACTAAGAAAGCATTGGCCAGTGCTAACCAGGATAAAGAAAAACTTCTTCAGGAAATTAGGAAATATAACCCCCTCTTTGAGCTCTGATAGCAGTGGCTCAGCCTGTACCAAGGAGAGAGATCACCAGCAATAGCACCACCTAGGACAGAAGGCACCATCCAGCGTTGAGTAAGTCTGCTGTGGATGCCAGAGGAACTGAGGAGTGCCCAATTCATTCGTGTGGTGTGCTTTCTATTAGCTGTTCTGTCTTAGATGGAGGACAGGGCAAAGTGTGACCACATCGCAGGAAATTAGGGCTTGCTTTGTGTCTGGTTTAATCATCATGTCTTGCCTATATAAAGCCTTTTGGCCCTCTTCATACTAGGTGGAATCTTCTTGACACTGTAGGGCCATTTTAGCTCATACTTTCATGGCAGGGACATTTGCTTCCTTTACAGGCTATGTGAACAAGCAGAGTACCCACCTCTCCAGTCATCCAAAGAGCCACCAAAGATTCCATGTTGCAGAGCTTCCTATAGTAGACCTAAAAAGTCCTTGATCTGAACTTTGGCGTTGATAGTGGAATGGATCAGGAAATAGCCCAGCAGAGGCGGGTTGGGAGGTCAGGAGAGGCACAAGAATAAGGGAGACCTGGATTGTGCCTTTTTTGGAAAGGGAAACAAGCTCGTATCATCCTGGCTGATATTATAATCAGATTTTTTAGGGTTATGCTTCCTTTCTGTTATGCTTTCATCACTGTGATGCTGTGGTAGGAAGTAAACACAATAGTGACTCAGCCATATCATCTCTCCCCTCCATAATTTATTTGAAATTACGAAAAATTATTCACTCTGAGGCTGAAAGCATATGGTAGAAATCAATAGAGGAGTTTGCTTCTGAGTCCTGTCCACCACAGGTGCACCTGAGAGGTCCCATCTGCTTTTCTAGCCCTGACTTTCTACCAGTGCTCTCTTCAGCACTGCATGGTTTACAAGCTGAAAATATTTTAAACTTTAATATAAACATCTCAACCTGTTGCCTCTCCCCTTTATCACTGTCTTTTTAAAATCATGTACTTTAGACTTCGGTAAAAAAAAAAACTCAAAACCCTTGAACCCAACTAGGTTTTGCCCTGCCCTGTAACAGCTATTCCCTTTTTTCCCTAATTTTTCTCCAACACTCTACCTGTATTCATACTGCCCTGTGATGCACTTCAAGCTGTGTTGATTGGACAGAAGTTCATCAGCTAACTCACCTTTACTTGGCAAGATGGTAAAATAATGATTTAGTGAAACTAAAGTCTTGATCACAAGTGACCTATTGAAGGAAAAGTAAAAAGGTTTCCTTTATGGGAAATCATGCTTGACTTGCATAGTCTAGTATGTGTGTGTTTGAGACAGAGACTATGTCACCCTCAGTAGAGTGCTGTGACATCACAGCTCACAGCAGCCTCCAACTCTTGGGCTTAAGTGATTCTCTTGCCTCAGCCTCCCAAGTAGCTACGACTACTGGCGCCAGCCATAACGCCCGGCTGTTTTTTGGTTGTAGTTGTCATTGCTGTTTAGCTGACCTGGGCTGAGTTCAAACCCACCGCCATTGGTGCATGTGGCTGGTGCCGTAACCACTGTGCTATGGGTGCTGAGCCTAGTGTGTGTGTTTTTAAGAGATGGGATCTCACTCTGTTGCCAAGGATGAAGTGCAGTGGTAGTCATAGCTCACTGCGGCCTTGAACTCCTGGGCTCAAGTTATCCTCCTGCCTCAGCCTCTCAAGATGGAGGATTTTTTATGAGGATAAAAAGAAACATGTATGTATAAAGGGACATCATCTAGTTTTTTCCAGAATTTTAAAAACACCAGTTAATGTGGGATTGTGGGAACTTGCCATGCTTATGAAACAGAGACTTAGGAATAAAGAAACTTTTTTTCGGACAGAATGTTAACAGGAGAGATTACCTAAGGGTTGATCTTTGTTCAACCTTTAAATTTTTGTATACATGACCTGAAAGTAGGATTTTACAATGAAATTAATGTCACTATTTCCAGGCAGTGAAAGGTATATCAGAAGATGAAATAAACAAAAAACCATAGAAGGGTCACTTAAATAAGCAGGGCTGTGAATTCTCAGAAAAGTGACAGGTGAAATTCAGCATAGTAATAATAAGGTAATGTATTTATGGAAGAATTATCAGCTGATAAAGCAGTGAGCTCTGTTGGAACTCAGGAAAGAGATTAAAGTATTGCTGAAAGGGAGGAGGGATCAATGTCTTGCTGTGGCCAAAAGCCTAACTGCCCTCTGACGTGAGTAAGAGCTTTTGGAGACAACATAAAGTACAGCACTTCATACAAAATCATGATTTTGCCTCCTTTTTTTTAAAAGAGACAGAGTCTCATTGCCCTCTGTAGAGTGCTGTAGTGTCACAGCTCACAGCAACCTCTAGCTCTTGGGCTTAGTTGATTCTCTTGCCTCAGCCTCCTGAGTAGCTGGGACTACATGCACCTGCCACGATGCCCGGCTATTTTTATTGTTGCAGTTTGGCCAAGGCTGGGTTCGAACCTGCCACCTGCAGTATATGGGGCTGGCACCCTACTCACTGGGCCACAGGCGCCTCCCTCATGGTTATGTCTTAACCAAATTATCTGTGTGATTCTAGTGATTTTATTTACAAAATATTTGGTGAAAGGAGGAAAGGTCCAGAGAATAGTGAAAATTATCGTGGGGTGGAGGTACTTCCATATGAGGTTACATCCTTAAAATGTAGATGATAATCTGCAACGAGGAGAACTGATGGGAGTGTTTGATCAAATATCCAGTCAAGAACAAAGACCTGGTACTGAAACACTGGCTCTGGGGCTCAATTTCATAGCCTTAGGTAAAAATCAGAAATGTAAGGAGCTCATTGTCCAAGAGGTGCTAGCAGAATCTTTGTATGATGGCCTCCCCAAAGGAATTACAGAAAAGTAAGGCTACTTGGCTATATATAACTGAGAGGGTTAACTGCATCCCTTCACAAACTACTACTTAGTACTTTTTTTAAAGGCTGAATGTTGAGCTGAAATATGGTACCTCTAATGTTCTTGGAGGTGACAGTGATTTAGTAGCTGAAAAGTTGAGTTATTCCACGTTAGGCTTCCCTGAATTGGTTTAAAATCACATTCTGATTCTCTTCTCATCCCTTTTCCCCCTGCCTACCATATCTATTGGTATACTTCCATGGGAAGACAATGTCTAATAGGCAATTTTGGTCATGCTTTTACCTAAGCTTATACTTGGGGGGAGGCAGTAGAAATATCTACTAAGTACCAAGGCTAACACCTTAATGGTCAGAGCTCAGTCAGGTTTCTGGGCTGTCTGAAAGATTTTAGGACTCTTGTCCATGTAACAAATGGAGCCCTAGAATTTCACTTTCCTATGTGGCAGTTTTGGCCATTGTGTTTTGAAATATATTATGGCAGGAGGCATTATCCCATGAGACTTAGTAAAAATCAGCTTATATAATTTCATGCACGTGTTAATTGGGAGAAAGACTTTTTCATAATGAAGAAATATGAACTGGAAATAGGCCTCATGGTAACTGTAAATGAAAATAATGGAAGCAAAGAATAGTATCAGCCCATTTGGACTACTTATGATTTCTGCCTTGGAGCTATGAGACTCTGAATAAATAACAATACCTCAAGAAAATGTCTGGAGGAATACCTACCACCACTATTCCTCAAAGACTTCAGCCACTGCACATTACCATTTCAGCTGTGAAGCATTTACAATTATGTATTATCTGTGATTGTCTAGATTTCCTTTTTACATGGATGTACTAGGGATATGCTTTAATGTGTCATAGACTAGAGTTTAAATCTTCCCTTCAGCTGGGCTGCAGGGATGGGTATAAATCTCAAATTTTTTTCAACTCACTGGAACAATTGACCTAGTTTCCTTAAACAGGAGCAGATTCTATACACATGATGGCTGGTTTTTACTATATACACATATTACATCTGATTTTCATTTTACCATGGGTCTCAACCTTTATGCCCCCTTTTCATGGTTCTGAAAAGAATGGTCCCTGTGTATGGAATATACAAAAGATAAACACCACCCTTCACAAACCCTATATAACTTAAGTGCTTCCATTTAACTCATTTACATTAGTTTTCCCTTAACGGGTGTGTGTGGAGAGTGGTAGAAAGAAGATACTTTAAAGTATTGCCATATTTACATAGCAACTTTCCATTACAAACCTTTATACCAGGGTTTTTCCCCCTTCTCACTTATTTAATACTTGCCTAAACTAGTAAAATCAGAAAACATGGAAACAATGAACTGCGCTACACAAGTTAGTATGAATGATAGCTGGTTATTTGAGATCTATAAAAGCTGTGTCACTGTAATTTATCAGTCATTAAGGGCCACAGAATTTGGTGTGATGCACTGTCCTTTCAGAGACTAAGGCCTTCATCTGGTTGTTCCCCCATCTTCTGTCACAATAGGAAGATTCCTATTCACCTTTGGATAAGTATAGATAATAGCACTATTATTGGATGCGGATTACTTTCCACCTGACACACGAGAAATATATATATAACCTTTAGCAGTGAGGCTTTGCTAAGTGGCCAGACTCGGGATTTGATCTTTCTCCTTTGTTAAGTTTCAGCCTTATTCCCTATTTCTTAACTGCAATAGAACAGTTCCTTTAACTGTTAAAAAAAAAAATCCCTGAGAGAATATCTTTTTTGTCAGTTTATTAGTTTTTGGTCAAGATTTAGACTGAGTTTTAAGCATTTCTTTATGGAGTGCCTCAAGTGTCTTTTCCACTGGCTAAGTTCATGTTTAAAGCTATGAGTTTTAATGTAAGGTTGTTTGTAAGTCAGACTTGCCCAATTTTCTGAGTCCAAGATGTTTTCCCCACTCAGGGTGCTAAAACAGAATTGGAATCTTTATTAACAGATGCTCAGGAAAGCTTCAAAAGAGAATAGGTTCAAGACCCTTCTCCCTATGACACTGAGGTAGAGATAAAAGAATTCTTAGAGATTGTCAATTATATACAATAAATAGCCTTATTACTTCTAATCACTGTCAAAAAAAGGTCACTCCATTCCTCTCTAGTTGGAAAAAACAATGAGAATGTATCTGATGAACTGGAATCTTGGTCAGTATTGGGAAATTTTAATGTTGCAGTATTTAATTAAACTTTGAGTGTACTGGTTCTGTGAACCACCTGAGAAAAATCAAATTAAACTTATTAAACAAAATTGGTTGTGGTATATCTTTTTATAGGAATCTGAAATACATGGGCTTTTATATTGTTTGCATAGTGCTTGAAGTGCTTTCTTTTATTTCTTTATTCTATATAATTTGTGTCTTTAGTAGAGTATTCTTTTATGAAAAAAATTCTAATGGTTCTGCTAGAAAATGAGAAGGGTTCAAATTTTCACAAAAAAGCCAAGACCAATTTTAATGGGATACCAAAAAGAATAACAAACTTTGCACCATTCCAACCAGCTAGGCAGAAAAAGAATATACATTTGGCAAATTGGAAAACCGTTTAATGATCACTCAAAAAATCCATAAGAGAATCTTAAATCTTTATAAGCACAAATTATTAGTACTGCTACTATCACGTTCCTCATGATAGGGAATCCCAAGTCAAACATTCTGATGGTTTCATCTACTTAAAACCAGACATTGGAAAAAACCTATCTTAGCATCTTAATTTAAGCTTCAATGTGAAACCATCAAAGCTGTCTCAGAAAGGTTTTCTCTCTCTGAAAGCAGCTCTCCTGTCCAGAAGATGGTTAAGGCCCAGGCACCTTTCTTCCAACTAGCCAAGAGAAAATTACCTCAAAATACCATAAGGGGTCCCAAAATTAGTCAAGACAAGTATGAAATAAGCTGTATACTTTCTGCATATACAGATATTAAGAGTTTTGAGAAAAATATTCAAATCATGAAATCCTTGGAGGACTAGAGATACTAAAGCACCAGTGCAGAAAGTCTCATTTAATAGGAAGTCTGGAATGTACTTCTTCTGTCAGTAATAGATATTTCTAGACTTCGGTCTAGAAGAAGATAATTTTCTTGTGCTTCGAGTTAGGGATTTGTCCCTTTGACTTTAACCTTCGAACAGCCTCCCTCATATGTTTGGGTTGTAGTGGTGGCATTTCTCCCCACTTCTCACACACATCCAGGGCTAAACAGAACAAATAGAAAAATTTCATTATCACACAATAACATCACATAATTCTTTTGAGTCTTGTAATTCTTGTTAACCCTTTTTAAGTCTGCTAAGGAAAGCAAGAAGTTTTTCCTTAGTGGAATGCTATAAAATGTATCATGTTAGCTTTAGTATATCTCATTTCATAGTTTAAAACATATCTCCTGCTTGAAAAAATAAAAAGATTTTGGGCGGCGCCTGTGGCTCAAAGGAGTAAGGCGCCGGCCCCATATGCCGGAGGTGGGGGGTTCAAACCAATCCCCAAAACTGCAAAAATAAATAAATAAATAGATTTTTCCAGCTAGAGATTAGTAATGGGAAGCTGCCAGGTTTTTTACTCAATAGACAGGGCAGTTCCCAAGGGTCACACCAAAAGGGATAACTCACTATACCACGCAGGTCATTGCTGGTGATTGCTTTTCTTGTAACTTTTGGCAGCAGAAATGAGCAAAGTCCACCGGAGAAAATACAAAGTCTGCTTCTGTTACCCTGGGCTAAGGATAGGAATCAGGAAGGGGGATTTCCCAGATGGTGCTTTGTCCCACAGTATTGAAACTTTCCAGGAATAATGGTCATGCTCTCCTGAATATGAGGCTCCTTATTTGGTCAACTTCTAGCACTAATGGAAACTCCACAGATGCTTTAAGTTCTGTAATATAAAGACCACTACAGGTATAATAAAGTATTTGTAACCAACACTACTCACCTTCTTCTACAACTTCCCCGACGAAAACCTTGGAAATACCAGACATGGCAATAACAACATTCTGAGACACAGAGGTGCCAGTGATAGACTGGATCAGCTTGAAAGAAGGATAAAGACCGTGATTAAGATAGTCAAAGACTACCTTTGAAACAGAGTACCAGTAAATGAACTCTGCACAGAAACAGTGTTTACTAAAGGTTGCATGCTGAAATTGAAACCATTAAAAACAAGGATACAAGCATGTAATGACTTTATATGTTGAGATACTATCCCTAATATATAAAACTGAAATTGGTCAGATAATTGAAAGGCATATTATTTTTATTTTGCTGTCTAAATAATCCACTGAATTGCCCAGTACTCACTTCAAAATGACAACAGATATACTTTTGGTTTAGTTCTCATATATGATGGAAATGAAGTGTGGTAGTCCATCCTTACCCTTTTTATTTTTTCATCCTTACCCTTTTAATGGCTGCCTTAGGGAAAGCTGACCGGCGATACATTTCATAACGGTTCAGCTGCTCCTCAGAAAAAGAAGAGACCAGGATTCTAAACAAAGATTCAGGTAATTAAATTGGCTTATAAAAATGAATACTTATGACACATTATTAAGTCAATAAAACAAGTCTCAGATAATTAAAGGATGAATTCATGAGAGGTCAATGTCATTGGGCTTGGTACTTATGAGGAATGGAGATAATAACATTTCTACTTTAAGGGAACTTGAAAAAATGTGAAATACAACCTCCTTTTTTATTGAGAACAAAAACTTAAACAATGCTAAGTTACTGTGTCATACAGACTGTGTCTTCAGCTTTAGGCTCTCTTTCCCATAACATATCTCCTGCTTAAAATAAAATATTATTATATTGTATTATAATCAAGATGGGGTCTTGTTTTCCCATAAGAGTATCTTATTGCATTATACATTGATGGTAACAATTTAATATAAAAATTTATATTCGGCTCGGCGCCTGTGGCTCAAGTGGCTAAGGCGCCAGCCACATACACCTAAGGTGGTGGGTTCCAATACAGCCTGGGCCCACCAAATAACAATGACGGCTGCAACCAAAAAAAAGCCAGGCGTTGTGGCGGGCGCCTGTGGTCCCAGCTACTTGGGAGGCTGAGGCAGGAGACTCGCTTGAGCCCAGGGGTTGGAGGTTGCTGTGAGCTGTGATGCCATAGCACTCTACCCAGGGGGATAGCTTGAGGCTCTGTCTCAAAAAAAAAAAAAATTTATATTCAAACCAGTGGTTTTCAATATAACAGATTTAGGGGGAAAATATTTGCAAAATACATGGAGGCTGGACACAGTGGCTCAGGCCTATAATCTTAACACTCTGGAGGCTGAGATGGGTGGATTGCTCGAGCTTAGCAGTTGGAGACCAGCCTGAGAAGGAGCGAGACCCCATTCTCTACTAAAATAAAAAAATTAGTGGGTGGCGCCTGTGGCTCAGTGAGTAGGGCACTGGCCCCATATCCCGAGGGTGGCAGGTTCGAACCTGGCCCTGGCCAAACTGCAAAAAAAAAAAAATTAGATGGGCATAGTGGTGCATGCCTATAGTCTTAGCTACTCCGGAGTCTGAAGCAAGAGGAATGCTTGACCCCTAGAGTTTGACGTTGTTGTGAGGTAGGACACCATGGCACTACACCCAGGGTACAGAGTGAGACTGTTGCCAAAAAAAAAAAAAAAAGGAAAAAAGCTTATAATCTTAAAATTAATTACTTCAAATAAGTAAAAAGATAGCCATATCTGGTGGTGCCCATAGATCAGTGGGCAGGGTGCCAGCCACATACACTGAGGCTGGTGGGTTCGAACCCAGCCCGGGCCAGCTAAAACAACACTACCAAAAATAGCCAAGTGTTATGGCGGGCACCTGTAGTCCCAGCTACTTGGGAGGCTGAAGCAAGAGAGCTTAAGGTTGCTGTGAGCTGTGATGCCACATCACTCTACTCAGGGTGACAGATTGAGACTCTTGTCTCCAAAAAAAAAAAAGCCATACCAATTTTAGAAGATGAGCAAAGACATTAACAGGAAATTTACAAAAATACCAATGGTCAATCAGTTTTTTTTATCTCTAAAAAAATTACCCTTGTTAATGAAAGAAATTCTAAAACAAGATAACATTTTTCTTAAATCTGATAACTTAGAACAGTATTAGTAAAAATGCAGGAACACAAATTCACACATGCTGGTAGGGTGTGAATGAAATGGAACACCTTTTTAGATAGGAATTTGGAAATACAGTCCATCTTCGCTGCATTGACCACCTCCTTAAGTTGACCTAATTTTTACAGACCAGACATGTACTACATGTATGAATTGGTACAGTAGACCTAGTTCCTTATGTTGACCAATTTGTTATAGTCCCTTGGGTGGTGAACTTATACGGGTTCTACTCTATGTATGAAAAGCCTTTGAAAATGTACCAACATGGCTCGGCACCTATGGCTCAACTGGCTAAGGCGCCAGCCACGTACACCTAAGGTGGCGGGTTCGAATCCCCAGCCTGGGCCACCAAACAACAATGACAGCTGCAACCAAAAAATAGCCGGGCGTTGTGGTGGGCGCCTGTGGTCCCAGCTACTTGGGAGGCGGAGGCAGGAGACTCACTGGAGCTCAGGAGTTGGAGGTTGCTGTGAGCTGTGATGCCATGGCACTCTACCCAGGGGGACAGCTTGAGGCTCTGCCTCAAAAAAAAAAAAGAAAGTGTACCAACACAGTAAACATCATATAAAAAACAGGTTACAAAACAGTATTTGAAGCTGAGTGTGGTGGCTTATGCCTACAATCTTAGCACTCTGGGAGGCTGAAGCAGGAGGATCAGTTGAGGTCACGAGTTTTGACACTAGCTTGAGTACGAGCAAGACACCATCTCTACCAAACATAGGAAAATTAGCGAGTCATGGTGGTGTGTGCCAGGAGGCCCAGCTACTCTGGAGTCTGAGGAATTCAGGAGTTTGAGGTTGCAGTAAGCTATGATGAGGCCTTAGCACTCTGGCCAGGGTGACAGAACAAATCTCTTATCTCCAAAACAAAATGGTAATTGTCATTTTTAAAAAAAAATTTTTTATTTGTAGAAATACATGGATAGAAAGTATCTTGTATTAGCAGTGTGTATCTTTTGGTGGTAAGGTGGTGGTATTTATTTATTTATTTATTTATTTTTGAGACAGAGAGAATCTCACTTTGTTGCCCTCGGTAGAGTGCATGGCATCACAGCTTACAGCAACCTCAAACTCCTGGGCTCAAGTGATTCTCTTGCTTCAGCCTCTGAAGTAGCTGGGACTATAGGTGCCGTCCAAAACATCTGGCTATTTTTTGAGACTAGGTCTTGCTCTGGCTCAGTCTGGTCTTGAACTCGTGAGCTCAGGCAATCATCCTGCCTCGGCCTCCCAGAGTGCTAGGATTACACGCGTGAGCCACTATACGCAACCGGTATTTTTTATTTTTACGTATTTATATTTTCTATATTATAACATACTGCACTAATCATTTTGAGCTTAAAAAAGAAAAAAGAGTTTTTTTGGTTTTTTTTTGGAGACACAGCCTCAAGCTGTCACCCTGGGTAGAGTGCTGTAGCATCACAGCTCACAGCAACTTCTAAATCCTGGGCTTAAGAGATTCTCCTGCCTCTGCCTTCCAAGTAGCTGGGACTATAGGTGCCCACCACAATGTCCAGCTATTTTTTGGTTGCAGCCATCACTGTTGTTTGGCAGGCCCAAGCTAGATTTGAACCCACCAGCTCAGGTGTATGTGGCTGGCGCCTTAGCAACTTGAGCCACAGGCGCTGAGCCAAGAAAAAGGAATTTTAAAGGCCAAGAAAATTTTATTAAATTTGTCTGGTGAAGTTCAAGCACTGAAATGGGGAATGGTAAGAAAATGACTTACTGCATCTTCTGAATCTCATCTTCATCCACTTTTTGCTTTTTCTCTTTCTTTTCTTTGGTATCTATTTTCAGTTTTTTGGCTGCAGGAGTTAGTAATGATGAGTCTTCCCTTTCAATTGCTGTTAAATCTGAGACATCATGAGTCTTGAGCTGGGAAGACAGAAGAAACCCTATTATATATTTGACCTACTTTCCAGGCTTGGGTAATATATAAAGACATCATCCTGTTACCAAAGAACAAATCTATTTATTGAGCAGTTTTTTGGTTGTAGACACTGACTGTACTATTAAGTATAAGATATAATATCTCTCCTAAAGGAAGATTATAGCTCAGCTGTGGAAAGAAAACAAGCCAAATATTCCAGTTTTCCAGTTCAGCTATGATTAAAATCTAATATATGTTTACAAAGGCAATAAAATGCCAAGGATCCTGAAAACCACTTCTCTGCATGGCCCACTCTTCTTATCTCATCCTTTTTTTTTTTTT
>NW_003852426.1:5584037-5593071 GCF_000181295.1 Otolemur garnettii
TGAGTTTAAGTGATTCTCTTGCCTCAGCCTCCCAAGTAGCTGGGGCTACAGGCACCCGCCACAACACCCGGCTATTTCTTGGTTGTAATTGTCATTGTTTGGCAGGCTCGGGCTGGATTTGAACCTGCCAGCTCCAGTATATATGGTGGCTGGTGCTCTAGCCGCTGAGCTTTAGGCGCCAAGCCCTTCCCCTCCAACTTAATACAGAATCTTAACCATATTAGAAAACTCATTGAGATTTAATTGTTTCCCTTAAAGAGGAATTCAAGATTTGTGGGGTTGGTGGGAGTAGAGATATATATATACACACACACACACATATATGTATATTTTTGAGACAAAGTCTCACTTTGTTGCCCTTGGTTGAGTGCCATGGCATCATAGTTCACAGCAACCTCAAATTCTTGGGCTCAAGTGATCCTCTTGCTTCAGCCTCCCAAGTAGCTGGGACTATTGGTACCCACCACAATGCTCAGCTATTTTTTTTAGAGACAAGAGTCTTACTCTTGCTGATGCTGGTCTCCAACTCCTGAGCTTAAGCAATCCACCTGCCTCAGCCTCCCAAAGTGCTAGGATTACAGGTGTGAGCCACCACACCTGGCCTAAGTGAAGATATCTTTGACAATCTTTTCAGTTTTTTTCTAGTTACTGATTTATACAAGTTTTCTAATCTCTTTGGCTTCAATTTTAAAGATTTATATTTTCCTTAAATGTCATCCATTTTTTTTAGATTTTCACACTTATTTGGCCTAAGCTTAAACATTAAATTTTCTTTTTTTTTTATATCTTTATGATTATTTGCTGCTATGAATTTATTCACCCAGGAAAATGGTCATATTTAAAATTCTCAAAATAATTTTGGCATAGGCCAAATCTTCTCATTTTGTTAAGTCCCTGAGGTCTTTTAACAGGCTGACTTTTGACACGGGCCTCTTCCCCAGCACCCCCTCTCCAAAATGCCTTGATGACTCCCCTGGCCTCACAGCTACTTTATTTCTCCTTCATATTAACCCTAGGACATTTAACGCTATAACCTTTCTAACCAATTGTGCTCTGCAGAAATCATGCAGCTTCTTAATGTAAAGATTGAAGAGTCTCTATCCCTAAAAGGATACCATATAATTTTTCTGTTGCTTATTGACAAGGAAGAGAAACCAGATAGGGCATATTCAGTATAGAAGTATACTCTTTCTTATTAACCCGAAAACTGCCTACCATCATCAGTATCTTAATGTCTCCAAACCTTTATGCCTCAGGTGCTCATCCAAACACCAGATGGCAAAATGGTCAGCTTCCATGGCAAACTGGCAGACAAGTGGTGAGTGTATAGCATACAATTCAGGTCTCCAGCTCCAAATATGCACACAGAGTGCACAGGGACCCTGTTGCACTAGGGTGGGTAGGGAGCGCCCTCAGAAATATCACCCTAAGGTTGCATTCGGGTATCCTAGGTTTGTTCCTGGCTATGAAGATCTTTATGGGCTTCTTCGCACTTCTGCAGGGACTCAAAGATCCCAGAAGAGCTAACAGTTCAGAGTAGGCTGCAATGGATCCATCACAAACACTTGACTCAGACTTGATCCCAGAGTCTTCACAAATGCTCACTGAAGAAGATTTGCAAGATGTTTCAGAGTCCTCACACAACTTCTCAGAAATGTTAATAAAGAACCTTAGTAAACTGTATCTCAACCTGGGCACCGATTTCCCTCCCTCTCTACTAGGAGGTTTTACCCAACAACAGGATAGCAAAAGAATCTTCCAGGATATTAGAGATGGCTGGCCTCTTGTAAGGAGAAGAGGAGTGCAGATGCTGTTATCTGTGCAGAGAGAATGGCTGGCAAGACTGAGATATATTTTAATCAATAAGTTTTCTCCGCTGAGAAGACAACAAAGACACTGGACTTACGAGAGTTCAGAATGACTACAGTAAACCATTCAAATGTCGCTGCAGTTACTGCATGTATCACAATTGGGATCCTTCTGAAAATGGTAGAATAGGGAATGATGACACTGAGCCAATTTCACCAAAAAACATTCTTGGGTGGTGCCTATGGTTCAAAGGAGTAGGGTGCCGGCTCCGTATACTGGAGGTGGCAGGTTCAAACCCAGCCCCAGCCAAAAACTGCAAACAAACAAACAAAGTGTTCCGATGAGTTTTAGAAGCTTGACGTTTGCAGGATAAAGAATTTTCAGCAAAGTAACTTGTGGGAAAAGAATGTGAAGGAAACATTTGGCAGTTTGGCTAGAGCTTAATAACTGATTAGATTTTCTGGTTTTCAAAAACTGCAATGAAAGGAAGTTTTGATGTGTTTTATCTTCTTTGTAGCAGCAAATAAGTGTGTGTGTAGAGAAACAATAAAATTGACATCTGAGTACCTTTAAAAACAAAAAGAAAGAAATATCACCCTCAAAGTATTGCCACTTCACAAACCTGGCCACTGCAGCATGTCAAACAAGTTGTACTTAAAGCTCAAGGAGAGTGAGCCAAGGATTTTTGGGATCCTTTGGATAGTGACCCCAGAGATACTCATCTGGCTTTGTCCTGCATCCACTCCATAAACTTTTGGATTTTTTCATTCTCTAGCACATACTCCACATAGTCCTTACTGACTACAAAATAGGCACTCCCTAAAAAAAGAAGCGTTTCAAGTGAAGGATGCATTTTGACAGTCCCTATGTTGGTCAGCTTTCCATTAACAATTGCAGACCACTTCTTTCACCTTTCTTCTTTATTGGGTGTCATCTTTTTGGTTTCAAGGTTGTTTTCACCCATGAAAGACTTGAGTTTCCTGCCAATTTCTAGGTTGGTTTTAATAGGAGAAGCCATACTACAAAGATTTATCAAGTACTACTAGTCTGCACATATTCTGTAGAGGTTCTTCATGCAGGTGAGGTCAGCCCGAACCCAGCTCCATGATGCACAAACCACACTCTTCAACTGGCTACGAAGACATTATTGAAACAGGATGAAATGCCCATCACTATAGAAGGCCTCCTCCGATTTTCTGTCCACATGAATGCAAAGAAATTCTGAAGCATATAGATGGCCCCAAGAAGCCTGTCAATCATATTGATTTTATGCTGAACCATTACAGAATATGCTACTGGAAACCTTGCTCCTTCTTTCCTAAGGGGTTCCATAATACATTTGCACCTCTTGATGAAAGAAATATAGTCACTGGTCACATTCATATAGTCATGAGGTGTCCACTGAGTGCACTTTCTGAATTTTACTGGTAGCATCTCAGGCTTTACTTTTTGGATTTCATCTATGTTGCCCTGCAAAACTCTGGTACAATTAATATCCTTATTAGGATTCTCTCCAACAAGCTCCAAGTGTCTGATGCTTACAAATTCAGGCTTTTGATGAATTCTTACAACAGAGAAGGTGACTAAGGAAAAAACCAGGACCACAAAGTAGTATTTAGTGGGATAAGAAAAAAATCTTCTCTACAGCAACTTCTTCAGCATTTCAAATAATAATCAGGGGCTTTCCTTTGTTAAAAAAGTCTTCCAGGCTTTATAGGCCAATAATTTTCCCTCTGTAGCAGCCTTGACAGTTGTTGGTTTGCATTTATCAGAAGTGCAAAGGCATCTTGGAATGAGGAACAGCAAAGTTAGCAATTTTTTTTTTTTTTTTTCTGAGACAGAGTCTCAAGCTGTTGCTCTGGTTAGAGTGCTGTGGCAGCATAGCTCACAGCAACCTCCAACTCTTGGGCTCAAGTGATCTTCTTGCCTCAGTTTTTCTATATTTAGTAGAGATGGGGTCTTCTCTTGCTCAGGCTGGTCTTGAACTTGTAAGCTCATGAAATCCACCTGCCTTGGCCTCCCAGAGTGCTAGGATTACAGATGTGAGCCACTGTGCCAGGCAGCACATTTAGCATTAAGGAAAGTTTGGATCATTCAGGGCTGATTCCAGGCGACATCCTGTGCCCATTCAGAGTATCTCCTATGCTGTCAGATGTCTTACATGTGCCAGACATCCTGCAATGGAGATATGTTCCATGAGACTTTAAAAAAATCTCCCCTTATGTGGCCTGTAATGCCCAGTGGGATCTACAGGAAATCTCATCCACTGTGGAAGATGGGAAGAGGAGAAATGTAACAGGCAAGGGTGCCTGTGTTTTATTATGTATCATGAAAACACTCTAGCACGAGTGTCTGGCCAGGGAGGCATGGGGAGTGCACTCCTTGCCCACCTCCCAATTTTTTTTTTGAGATAGAGTCTCAAGCTGTTGCTCTGGGTAGAGTGCTGGTATCACAGCTCACAGCAACCTCCAACTCTTGGGCTCAAGCGATCTTCTTGCCTCAGTTTCTCTATTTTAGTAGAGACAGGTCTTGATTTTGCTCAGGCTGGTCTCAAACTCATGAACTCAAGCTATCCACCTGCCTTGGCCTCCCACCACCTCTTAAATTTTTTAATAAGTTTAAAGATATTCATATCAGTAATTATATCCCCCTTTTCTCATTTTGTAATGTTGTACATTTATATTTCAAATAACCAGTTTTTAATTTGATCATTCCTTTTTTTTTTTAAGGACTAATTCATTAGTATCTATTTTTAATTTTACTAATTTTTTGTTCCTATATTAATCTACTTTATTTTATTCTCTTTGTTAATAAAACTATGTAAAGCTATGAATTTTTTTCTAAATAAGGCTTTGGTTAAATACCATTGAATTTGATATGGCCTGTTATAATTCTACTTTTTTTTTTTTTTTTTTGAGACATAGTCTCACTATGTCACCCTGGGTAGAATGCTGCAGTGTCACAGCTCACAGCAAGCTCAAACTCTTGGGCTTAAGTGATACTCCTGCCTCAGCCTCCCAGGCAGCTGGGACTACTGGCACCTGCCACAACACTTGGTGATTTTTTGTTGCAGTTGTCATTGTTGATTAGCTGGCCTGGGCCAGGTTCGAACCCACCAACTTCAGTATATGTGGCTGGCACCATAACCACTGTGCTACAGGCACTGAGCCAGTTCTACTTTTTCTTAATAGATACTGGCATGGATGCAGAGGGAATAGAAAGCTTATTTACAAGGTCTGATAATTATGTTCACAAACTGATCCTACAACAAGTGCTACATACCTCATTGCTGAAAAGCACTACAGTCACCTTTTAAGTACTTCCCTTGGGAAGCTATGCACCAATGCCACCCTTCAAAGCAATTTTAGAAATCTTTTACTGGAATGACCATCACAACTATGATTGTACAGCACACAAAAACATGCCACAACAATAAACGATACTACCACCATGCTGACATGAACACAGCTGTGAGACACTGAATGAAACCTTACCGAATTGTTTGTGCAGTGCAGCCAATGTAAATGCATGGCGGCAAGTTTGCGAAATTAACTGTCAGAGCTTTGTGACAGCTCTGATTGTCATTCCAGAGAAAGAGTTCCAATACTGCTGTGAAGAGCAGTCTAGGTGCTGGTATTGGCGCACAGCAGGGGTCCTCAAACTTTTTAAACAGGGGGCCAGTTCACTGTCCCTCAGACCGTTGGAGGGTTGGACCGCAGGCCCCGGGACGAGTTGGCTGCTAAGCAGGACAGGCAGTGGCAGCAAAAACACCCGGTGGGCTGGATAAATGTCCTAGGTGAGCCACGTGTAGCCTGCGGGCTGTAGTTTGAGGATGCCTGGTGCACAGCTTCCCAAGGGGAGTACTTTGATGGGGACTGTAGTGATATTCAGCAGTAAAGTATTGTAGCTATAGCACTTTTTCTAGGAAAAGTGTTCTCAAACTTAATTGTCAGACCTCGTATTGTTGGTAGGACTGCAAATTAGTACAACCTGGGAGGCACCTGTGGCTCAGTGACTAGGGTGCTGGCCCCATATACTAAGGGTGGCAGGTTCAAACCCGGCCCCAACCAAACTGCAACAAAAAATAGCAGGGCGTGTGGTGGGTGCCTGTAGTCCCAGTTACTTGGTAGGCTGAGGCAAGAAAATCACTTAAGCTAAGAGTTGGAGGTTGTTGTAGCTGTGATGCCACGGCACTCTACCCAGGGCGATAGCTTGAGGCTCTGTCTCAAAAAATAAATAAATAAATAAATAAATAAAAATTAGTACAACCTCTATGGAAAATAGTTGGAGAGTCTTCAAAGAAATAAATGTAGACCTATCATTCGATCTAGCAATCCCACTGCTGGATACCTCTTTACTCAAAAGGAAAAAAGTAGTTTTATCAAAAAGACACCAGCACCTGAATGTTTATCAAAACACAATTCACAATTGCAACTGCAATTACAAAGATGTGGAATCAACTTAAGTGCCCATCAATTCATGAGTGTATAAAGAAAATGTGATATGTAGGTGCACATATATACCATGGAGCATTAGTCAGCCATAGTAAGGAATTAAATAATGTCTTTTGAAGCAACCCATCTCAGGAATGAAAAAACAAATACCACATGTACGCACTAATAATTGGGAACTAAGCACTGGGTACACACAGGCACAGAGAGATAAAGGACATTAGAAACCAAGAAGGGGACAGGATGGACAGGTGAGGGATAAAACTTACCTATTGGGTACCATGAACACTATTCTGGTGATGGGTACACCAAAAGCCCTGACTGAAGGATTATACAAGGTATCCATGTAACAAAAATATTTGTACCTCCTCCATCTTTTGGAATAAAAACAAATAAATAAATAAATTAGAATTGTGTGTGTGTTCTGGTACATGATTAATTTTTAAATATGCTTCAGACGTATCACAATTTTATCCTCTGTTGGGTGAGAATTTCAGTATGTAGTCTAGTGGACTAAAGTAATTATTTAAATCCTTTCTGTCCCTGAGACCTGTTTTAAAGTTTCCTTTCTACAATAGTTTTGTCACATTTTTCTCTTTTTCTAAAAGTTCTTACTTCATATGTAATTTGATCCAACTTTATGCTCCAAAATGCTATTTCCATCTAATCTAATGTTCAACTTTACGATCTCTTAAGGGATTTTCTAAGTCCCTTCTAGCGCTAAGTCCCCAAGATTCTACCTCTAGAAATGGAACCCAGAGAACACTAAGATTCTCTTCCCCTGGCTGATGCTGAACTAGGCAACGCTGTTGAGCTCTAAGGGTGACACAATTCAGAGATTTGTTGTTTTTATGCTATAGAGACCCTGGACATTAACATCCAGGTCACTAGTAGTAATCAAACGTCCCAAAAGTGTTAAGAACATGATTCAACACGGAACTGCTATAAAATTTCCCTTTGACAGATCTGGTCATAGCTAACAGGAATCATACTGCGGCAAAGGAGTGCTAGGAATCCTGGATTTTAGCTCTTGCACTGGATTCCAATTTCCTCACCAGAAAAACCAAAAACCATTTAAAACTCCCCTAGAAGTAGCTTTACTCCCTAAAAGGAAAAAATTTAAGAATACCGACCGAGTGCTTTGGTCTCTGGAACTGAACTAGCACTAGACTTCTGTTTTGTCTCCTCCCTACCCGTTTAAGATTTCAGATCTAGAGGGAGTCGTGGTGAGTTCGAGTTCTTATAGCTTGGGAATGTCTAATCAGGAAGCCTAGCGAGCAGCCAATAACACAACTTCGGTTTATTCTTCCAGCCTCACCAACACTATCTCTTCCTACCTCGCCTTCCTCCGCTGCACCTTCTTTCAAGTTCGCATCTCCGTCTCCCTCAGTTTCCTCTGGGATTCCATCGGTATCGGTAGCCACCAAGTCCCCGGGAGCAGCGACCGTTTCGTCTGCCTCCCTCGTCTCTCCACCGCTGTCCGTGGGCGACTTTCGGGCACTATCCATGTGGTGCAGAGATAGAGGAGTAAGGGGATTATAGCTATTATGCTGGACGCACAAGCTCCAGGATCCTGAAGTACACTGAACATCTGGAACTTACTTCCTGCGGTCGCGCCGTGATGACATCACCCCTACCACTCCCCGGAGGGGCCAATTTGAGGCGCGCGCAGAAGACTTAAAGGCTTGGTTTTGACTTTGGTTTTGTAAAGGTGGCAGGAGGGAAAATGGGTGTGTGGATTTTATATTGTGAATCCTCCTCCTTTGGAAAGCAATATTTGTTAAGGAGCGTGGTTTTGTTTACTAAAAGACTTCTTTTCCCTTTCCACCTTGCAATATGGGTTAATCTCTTCCTTAACTTGTTTCTGAAAAGTTGGGGGACGGAAGAAACTCAATTCTGTTGAATACCAGTGTCGTGGAATGCGGCTACGTTGGATTAGTAACCTTTCGTAACCTTGTATATTTCAACTAGACAAGGGGCTCGTGTTGACATTCAATTATCAGCATTTCCCTTCTATTCCGCAAGCACCTCTAAAAAGTCACATAGCTTCAACATAATGGATAGTCCCATTTATTCATTCCCCAACTATTGACCGCCTACCTCGACTTAGCAGTTCTAATACCAGGGAACTAAACAGGCATAGTTTCTATCCAATTAAATGCTTTTTCCGGTTCACCGGTACTCAAGATTGGGATTGGTTTCACAAACCTCATCTTTCAAAGTTAGTTTGCTTATCTCATCAAAACTAAGAGGAAACCCTATAGAGAGGGAGGTTGCCTGTTTGCATGTTTCTCTCTTTAAAGAGCCATTTCTTTGAGAAGATAAATTGGCGAGTATATTTCCATTAATTTTTTTTCCTCCCTTCTCTCATTGAAGTATGAGGGGCAGGGCATTTTAGTCACCTCTGTGTCGCTAGGTCCCCGCATCTATTACATACTTGATTTGTAAGAACGGACTTGGAAATGTAGGTGCACGTTACCACATTTCTCTTTGTTTCTGCGCTCCCTGTACACATTATCGTATTTCCTATCCGTGAAGGTCCCAAAACCTTTAGGGAAGGAACACACTTCGGAAGGCGAGTCCAGGTGGACCCAGTTTGCCCCTTCCATATACACAATGGGGGTCCACACAGCATTACCCGCTTCCCACTACAGGCGCGTCTGGGTACAGATATGTCCACCTGCGCTGGTCTGAAGAGCTCCGCCCAGCAAGGTGGGTAAGGGGCGGGGCACGGTGACGCGTGACGCCAGATCCCGGAAGTGACGCTCTGGTGG
>NW_003852426.1:5593140-5609432 GCF_000181295.1 Otolemur garnettii
GGGGGGTGCGTTGCCGGGAGACGGAAAGTTTGGGAACCGGAGCAGGCATCCCTGGGGAGAGGGCCCGGGGGCTGACGGCCCTGGGGATGGGGAAGGAGCAGGAGCTGTTGGAGGCGGCCCGTACTGGGCACCTCCCGGCGGTGGAGAAGCTGCTCTCCGGGAAGCGGCTCTCCTCAGGCTTCGGGGGCGGCGGCGGCGGCGGCGGCGGCGGCTCCGGAGGTGGCGGCAGTGGCGTCGGCGGCGGCGGCCTCGGCTCTTCCAGCCACCCTCTCTCCAGTCTGCTCAGGTAGGTACGCGTTGGGGCTGGGCCTCTGCTTGGAGACCTCCTCTACCCTGCCCGTCTCTTGGGTCCCCAGAGAGGTTGGGACTCCTGAGACCTGGGCAGGGTGGGCTTGTGGCGTGCCCAGGGAAGAGGGCAGGCAGCCCGCGGGCCGGGGAGCGGGAGGAGGCGCGCTCTCCTAGTCTCGCGTCCTGGCTGGGCTGCGAAGAATAGTGGGAGTGCCCAGGTGGCAGCCTTCGCCGCATGGCTTAGCCCGGCTTTGCCCTCCTCTTTCTGGGGTCCTGCTGTTGTATCTCACCAAAGTCACTTGAGAGAGAGAGAGAAAAAAAATACAAATATTATATTACATATGCATATAAAAATCTCTCTCACCTTCTGCAGAAACCCCACCGCTTTGCGGAATCTCGCTACTGTCCTGGGGGACGTTCTGTTGATTCTCTTAGGAGCTTGGAACCTTCCATTAGGCTGTGCAGAATTTGGCTTTTGTCTGTATTAAAATTGTCTCTGGATTTATCACGTTCAAGGTGTTCCTTTTTGAACCTCTCTGGGTGCTTGAAGCTAAAACTGGGGTTCCTTGCAGTGAAGCTCATTGGATTAATGTATGTGGCATATGTAGGATTCATGGGGGCTTATTCATTCAGAAATAAAGGTTAAGAAAGACTTGTTCAGGAAACTGAGGAGTGCTTCAAACTTTTTCAAGGTCTCTTGTTAAACACTTGAATGTGAGCTGTAAGGATTGAGGGGGAAACGATCACTTTTGTGTGGCTTGAAAGGGAATTTGGAGGTGCTTTGTCAGTGTGAGTTAAATGTGTTGGCTCAGCAGCGTTTTCATAGCCTGTTTTCTTTTCCTTCCTTGTTCTTTGAGGTTTTTAAGAAGTGGAAGTTCATTTAGAAATGGCTTCGTTAGCTTTTGTTCCCTATTACTTTATGTAACTTCGATTTGAATGAGCTTGGACCAAGGAAGCCTAAGACTTTAATAAATTGTTAGGTTTTAAGAACTGAGTACCAACCCAGGTCTTTATAGGAAGATTTTAAAAACAACTATAAGAGAGGAACCCTTTCCAGGAGCTTCTTTTTAGGAGGCAAAACCCAGTACTGTTTGCTGCTATTTCTCCAACCCCTTGAACAATGCTGACTCATAGTAGGTACTCAAGATTTGTATCAATTAGAGGACAATAAGTTTCTTTCTTCTTTTTCTTTTTTTAAAAAAATTATTTTCAAATAGTGGCTGAAATTAAGTCTAAGGTCTGAAGCACTTATGAGTTAAACAAATTACCAAACAAACTGATGGTGGTACTTGGTTTAATTTTAATAGTTCAAAGAACAGAGACATCACTTACTAATAAGATGGAGGTCAGGGCTTCCAGGAGGAGGACTTAAGGTAACCTTGAAGGATCTGAGGGTTTGGTTAGCTGAAGTATGGTGGGAAGGTTCCAGGTGGACTTCCCATGGTCAGAGGCAAAGAACTAAGAAGTAAGAAAGCAAACTTTTTTGGTGCTTATTGGTAAGGTGACCAGATGTCCCACTTTTGGCAGGACAGTCCTGATTTTTAACAATTTGTCCTGAGTCCCATGGCATTTTTTAAAAGTCCTGATATTTGGAAAGAATGCACAACAAGCTAGGGAAGGGCAGGAGAATGGGAAGGGAATATACGGTTTTCTGCTGCTGAAATAGTTAATGTAACTCCATTTGGGAATGAAGAGGTTAATGTAACTTCATTTGGAAATGAAAAGGCTAATGTAAACTCTCTACTCCCCTCCTGGGCAAGGTTGCTCAGGTGGAATCTGTATCAGAAGGGTACTGGCTCCCTCCCTCGCTTTTAGGCAAGGACAATTAGCTCAGAAGGAGCCAAACTGTCTGGAACAAACTAGTAGCCTCCCCTGCTAGAGGGTCCCTAACCATAAACAGCTCAGCCAGTAGCCCCCCCCCCCCAAGTCAATGGTGTCCTGCTTTACCAATGTTAAAATCTGGTCACCTTATTATTGGGCACTAGGAGAACCTCCTGCCTGGACCCTTGAGTGGTTGGGCATGATAAAGGTAAATAATTATAAATGGGCATACTTCCACTAGCAGAATGACAGTCTTTCTTACGTTTATATTCCCAGTCCCCAGGTCCATGCCTGATGACTCAGATGTTCAGTAAATGTACATTGAATACATAAGTTGGGTTATGAATCTTTGATTACTTTTTTTTCTGAAGACAAAGTCTACTCTGTGGATCTGTGTAGAGTACCATGGTGTCACAGCTCATAGCAACTGCAAACTCAGGCTCAAGCGATCTTCCTGCCTCAGCCTCCCCAGTAACTGGGATTACAGGCATCTGCCACAGTGCCTGGCTAGTTTTTCTATTTTTTTTTTTTAAGACAGAGCCTCAAGCTGTCCCCCTGGGTAGAGTGCCATGGCATTACAGCTCACAGCAACCTCCAACTCCTGGGCTCAAGCGAGTCTCCTGCCTCCGCCTCCCAAGTAGCTGGGACCACAGGCGCCCACCACAACGCCCAGCTATTTTTTGGTTGCAGCTGTCATTGTTGTTTTGGCGGGTCCGGGCTGGGGATTCGAACCCGCCACCTTAGGTGTACGTGGCTGGCGCCTTAGCCGGTTGAGCTATAGGTGCCAAGCCAGTTTTTCTATTTTTAGTAGAGACAGGGTCTTGCTCTTGCTCTTGATCAGGCAGGTCTTGAACTCTGGAGCTCAGGAAATCCACTGGTCTCTGCCTCCCTGAGTGCTAGGATGACAGGCATGAGCCACTGCACTCTGCCTCTTTTCAACCTCTTGATAGAGACTTGTGTGTCACTGCTAGAATGGTGGTGAAGAGGTCATAAACATAAGTGCCAGAGAGCTGGGCCACCAGTCCCGGACCCTCACTTCGATTACTTTGACACTCTGCAGTTCTAATGTCTGAGAGAGAAATACTTTACAAGTTTGGAGTTGCCTCTGTCTCTAATGAGTTAATGATGTAGTGTTTGGAGATTCTCCAGAGATTCCTTAATCCCTAGTATATCCTGCTGAAGTGAGAAACTTTCACATATCTCTCTCCTTGAAGTATAGGTCAAGTTATTCATAGTGCACTCACTCAGAGGCTGCTAAAATTCTTCTGAAGATTTAACTACCATAGAGTTAAACAAGACTAGGAAATCTGTTGAGCACAGTGATTTTTTTTGTTTTTTTTTGTTTTTTGGCCAGGGCTAGGTTTGAACCCACCACCTCTGGCATATGGGGCCAGCACTCTACTACTTGAGCCACAGGCGCTGCCTGAGCACAGTGTTTTTACTTTGGGCCTCTTGTTAAAGTGTTTGGTCTCTGCCATAAAGTGTGAGTGGTGTCTTCTTTCCCCAGAGTTAGAGAGCTGACTCCTTCTGACTTGTTCCTGTGTCTGTTGTAGGGAGGGCTGATGCTTAAGAGCCTCCCCAGCCTCTTGTTCTTGTGACTTATATGGGCAGGAAGGATCTGCAGGCACTAGTTACACTAGGTGTGTTGTTAATTAAAGGTGACTCTAGTTAAACGTAGTGAAAGATTTCTTTTTTTTTTTTTAGATATAGTCTCACTCTGTTTCTTTCTCTGGGTAGAGTGCCATCACATCATTGTACCTCACAGTAACTTCAAACTCTTGGGCTTAAGTGATCCTCTTGCCTCAGCCTCCCAGGTAGCCTGCCACACACCTGTCTAGTTTTTCTATTTTTAGTAGAGACAAGGTCTCACTCTTGCTCAGGCTGGTAGTGAAAGATTTCTTAGCAAGTGGTTTTGGTTTGGAAATAGTAGAGGGTCGGTCCCCTGTGTCCCCAATTCCCCTTCCCTGCTAAAGACTCTGGATTATTTAATGAGAACTTTGAAATCATAGCTTCAGATTTGGCCTTTGTATTTGCTGCCATATCCTACCCCCACTTAATACTGCCAACTGCAACCTGCCTTTGTCTAGGTATTTGAGTGATGAAGTAAAAATGGCAGGCACAGGAACTTATAGCTGCAGTAGATATAAATGTTCCAAACTACATGTGTATTTGTCTGTTTATCTATTTGTGACCCCCTCCCCAAATTCCACAAAAGCTTTTGTGCTTATTCTTAAGCTACAAAATGTCCCCTTTCCCTCACCCTGTCCCTTTTCTCTTATAGTGCTTGGGCTTACATCTTAACTTCTTAAAGCCCTCCCTGATGACCCTAATTCACATAGATCTTTCAAGCTTCTACTTCTTTAGGACGCATCATCTGTAGTGTATTTTGCTTGCCTAGCTTTCACAGTTTATTTCTTTAACCTGTCAGTAATGTTTACATCTAGTAACCCTCACCTGTTGAGACTATACCCGAGGGTCAGAAAGACAGCAAAGAAGATGTCTACTGGGAAAAAGTTGTCATAAGCTGTTCTTCTGACCTTAAGACCGCTTGTACTCAAGCCAGACCACCTGGATTCACTTTCCACCTCCACCATTTACTAGCTACTTGATATTATTCAAATAAACCACTTTGATCCTCAATTTCTGCATCTGTAAAATGGGGATAATATTATCTACCTTATAGGTATTGTCTTAGATAATGTGTATAACTTACTATAATTCCTGGCACATTCTAAGTGTTCAATGCCATCCTGAGTTTAGCATGTACAGTTTTGCCATGCACCTGCTCTGTGTAAAAAGTACCATGCCAGATACATTTTAAATGTGTTCTTTCTGGGCAGCGCCTGTGGCTCAGTGAATAGGCATCGGCCCCATATACCGAGAGTGTTCAAACCTAGCCCCAGCCAAAACTGCAACAAAAAAATAGCCGGGTGTTGTGGTGGGCACCTGTAGCCCCAGCTACTTGGGAGGCTGAGGCAAGAGAATCACCTAAGCTCAAGAGCTGGAGGTTACTGTGAGCTGTGATGCTACAGCACTCTACCAAGGGTGACAAAGTGAGACTCTGTCTCTAAAATAAATAAATAAATAAATAAATGTGTTCTTTCATACTTGGAGATCGGTTTTCTTTTTTTTTTCTTTTTTATTGTTGGGGATTCATTGAGGGTACAAGAACCCAGGTTACACTGATTGCATCGGGGATCTGTTTTTTAAGCCATGGCAGATTAGAGACAGTATATAAGGAGGGGGACCTACATAGGCAGACACATTAATGTCATTAATTTACCAAATGTTTGCACATCTACTTTGTGCTGGACCAAGTGGTTGCTAGGTGCATTGTAAAATTTATCTCAGACCTGGCACATTATAGCTACTGTATCAGAATTAGCCCTTTTCTTTATACATGGTCTATTCTCTTACACAGTTTAAAGTGATATGCTATGTCTATGGAACAGGTTGACAAAAAAAGAGACAGAAAAAGCATACAAGTCTAGCGTAATTTATCCTACCTTCCAGTCATTTGAGGCTGTTAACATAGATGTATAGAGCCTTACACATCTAGGTAGGCTCCAAGCATCATTGTGCTATATCTTAGTGCTATAATTTATTATGACTTTTAGCCATCAAATAAAGATTAAATCATATTTATGTAGATTGTTTTAAAAAGTAGGAAATACATAAATGTGTTTTAGTTTCCTATCCAAAATGATTCAAATATAATTTTCATTATTTAAAAAGATAAGCAATAGATTATTTAGAATGGTTATCCAAAATGTCTAGTCTTAACAGAGGTTCTGAGTTGGATGGATTACACTTGATCTTAGCCCAAAGGCTGAGAAGCTATTTGTATGGATTATACTGTCTCATTTTTTAATTGTTAATGGATGCATACTTTGAGTCTATAGCTTGGAAGTTTTGCCCAGGCCTTGTAATAAGCAACTTCACTTACAGTACTTTTTAGCCCTGGGCACTCAGTTGTTAATGTAATGGAGAGTTTGCTATGTTTAGAGTTAAACTCCTGATTTGTATGAAAGCAACTTCTGTGTGAGAATCCAGTAAGATTTGGGTTTAAAAAAAAAAAAAAAAGATTTGGTGCTCTGCGCCGGCCACATACACTGGGGTTGGTAGGTTTGAACCTAGCCTGGGCCTGCTAAACAAAAGTGACAAAAAAAAAAAAAAAAAGCCCAGTGTTGTGGCAGGTGCCTGTAGTCCCAGCTATTTGGGAGGCTGAGGCAGAATCGCTTAAGCCCAAGAGTTAGAGGTTGCTGTGACACCACGGCACTCTACTGAGGGTGACATTGTGAGACTCTATCTCAAAAGAAAAGATTTGGGTGTGAATTCTATGAATTAAAAGGCCAAAAGTTCTGAGAAAAGGAAATGTTAAATGAAAAATGATTATGTCATAGCTTTAACCTGTATGTAGGATTTTGAGCTAAATAATGATGTATGTGAATGAAGAGTAAAGTGAAGTGTACTCTTCCGGGTTAAGGAGCACAAAGAAACTAAGCCAAAGATCACAGCTGTGGAGGAGTGTGTGTCATGGTTTAAGAACATTCTATTCTTAATTTCTCTACTATGAGAAGAATGAATAAGAAAAGAGGAAATCAAGGAAGCTTGCTGGAGAAATCTGAAAATTTATGGACAGTAGTGATAAATGTGGCTATAAGCTGGTTTCTACTCTGCCATTTTTTGAAAAGAAAAATGAAGACTGTCCTAGAACAGACATGAATTTCCTAAGATATGAAAAGATTTCTAAAGTAAGGATTGAAGAATGAAAGTTTTTGAAAAATGGACCTCATTTTGAGGACAATAATAGGTTCTCCCAAATGTCAGAAGATATGACAAGTAATTCACTGTGTTAAAGAAAGATTCCTAATGTTTATTTAAGGAATTCATATTTTAGGAAAATTTTTTAGTACAGGGGTCTTGCTATGTTGCCCAGGCAGGCCTTGAGCTCTTGAGCTCAAGTGATTGTCCTGCCTCAACCTTCTGAACTGAGACTACAGGCTAAAGCCACCATGCCCAACTAGAGTTTGTTTGTTTTTAAAAGAGTGGCTAGCATATTGTTGATTTTAGCTGGCCCGGGCTAGGTTCAAACCCACCAGCCTCGGTGTAATGTGGCTGACACCCTACCCACTGAGCTATTGGTGCTGCCCAAGAGTGGCTAGCATATTGAAATGATGCTTTATTCACTCCCAGAAAGGATCTGTAGCATGGAGATTATAATGGCCTGATAGCTTTTTCTCACGATGACCCTTTTACTTTTGCCCTCTACTGTGCCAAGTTTCTTTTCAAAGTGTCTGTTTTGGCTTGGCGCCTGTGGCTCAACCGGCTAAGGCGCCAGCCATGTACACCTAAGGTGGCGGGTTCTAATCCCCAGCCCGGGCCCGCCAAACAACAATGACAGCTGCAACCAAAAAAATGCTGGGCGTTGTGGCGGGCGACTGTGGTCCCAGCTACTTGGGAGGCGGAGGCAGGAGACTTGCTTGAGCCCAGGAGTTGGAGGTTGCTGTGAGCTGTAATGCCACGGCACTCTACCCAGGGGGACAGCTTGAGGCTTGTCTCAAAAAAAAAAAAAAAAAAGAAAGTGTCTGTTTTGAGTAAAATGACTTTAACATCCTAAGGAAGTGGGCAATACTGACTATATAAGGATTGTAGAATGGAAGGGCCTGGAAGCGGCATCTTACGGACTTGTCTGATCTAAGTTCCTGTTCTTCTAAGAGTAGGCAAAAACAAAAACAAGGCCTCTTTGCCTGCTTGCCCTGACAATGGAGACACATTTACTGTGTGTGGCAAACTTATCTTGCTTTGTAAGCCTGTATCTTGCTCTTACTCTAAACTTACCTTTCTCTTCCTCAGTAACTTTGTTTCATGCTTGCCTTAAAAAAACAAAACCAAAATATAACTGCACTAGTATAACAGTTTTCTAGGTCTTCCCCTAAATACTTTAATTAATTAAAAAGAGTTTTTGAAGAACTTCTTAAAATAACCCTTTTAAGTATGATTTTGTTGGGTTAGCAGACCTGTTCCTGTATTTTGGAATTGCTGTGCATACATTATTGTTTTCTCTAAAGCGGAAGGTGATACTCCTGTTAAAAAACAAAATGAAAGAAACAAAAGTGACCTTCCTGGAAATGACTTCTCTGGTGATTATTTTATATCTAAAAATCTAAAGTGCCCAATATTGAACTAAATAGGACAGCTACTTATTGAAGTTTAACAAGGCATGATCTCCCATTTTCTAAATTCAATTTTTACTGTCTTAGTTATAAAAAGTAGAGACAGAAAACAGTGAAACAAATTTGTGATCTGAAGAATTTGATTTGTATCCAGTCTGTTTCAGCATGTTCACTTGTCACAGGAGGTTGTAGTCCCATTCAAAGTTGCATTCTTGGCCAGAAAAAATTTCCCCATTGGTTTGTTACTACAAATAGCTATGAATTTTGGTTTACAAAAAGGAAGTCTAGGCTATTTCTGCCCTAGTCTTCAGAAGGGAAAGTAAATTATGGGGTTTTGTAGCCCAGAGACACCAAGGAAACCCCAAAAGTAGACAGTGAGGAGTTTGTTCTTGGAAAAGTCCGGCTCTCCAGTGGGTAGGAACTTGGTCTCTTTTTTGGCATGCCCTCAGAAAATGTTTCCCACACGATTTCCAAAAGATTACTGGGAGATTTTTTGTGGTATAGAAAATTATATCATATAATATATTACATTCATAGACCATCTTCAAATAACTTTGGTGTGGTTAGAGTTAATGGTAGTAATACTAGAAATTATATGGTATGGCTTCATATTTATCTTTTCTTAGTAATTTGTAGATCAAATTAGTTTACAAATCAAAAAAGAATTTTTAAAACAAGTCACTTTTATTTGCTTGTGATATTATTACCACTATTAAAAATGGTGGAGGGTAGATGGTGAAGGCATAGCATGGTAGGTAAGGTTCAGGTTCTGACCTAATTCTGCCCATGACTTAGATAAGTTAAGTAATTTCTCTGAGCCTCTGTGTTTTCATACATGTAATGGGCCTGGGATGGTACCTGCCTTCTAAAGCGGCATGAAATGAACTAAAGTAAGATATAATGCCTACACATGCCAAGGGCTTAGTAAACCTTGGCTGCTAGAATCATCTGATGGGAGCCAGATACTTGCCACCCTTGATGAAATCATCTTGTTTGTTAAGGATGTATCTTTTATTGATGTTGCCATTTTAAAATTTATAATAATTTGTAGTAGAGCCTCTGAAACTTTTCACTTATGAGGAGTCCCATTTTTAAAACCCTAAAAAATGATCATGGTGGCAAAGTTACAAAGCAGTCCAGGTTCACAATTCTTTGAAACTTTGAGGCCAGATATGTTTTGAAATCTAGAATTTTTTGGTTATTGGAGAGTGATATTAAGCCCCTAATGGGATTGTGACAATACCATGTAACATATGTCTTCAGTGAAATCTGTAAATATTCATATCAAATGGGATAAATATGAAGTAGTATCATCAGTTGGGATCAGGTTTTACAGCTAAGCAAATTTGCCAGTAACTTATAAAAATATATTTTTAGACTTTTTGGATTTCTGAAATATAAATAAGGGAATCTAAGCCTCTGCCTTTATTGTAGAAAAATTGCAAGACATGTACTGCACAAAGAAAAAAATCATTTATAATTCTACCACCTACAGAACTATTGTAGTTTTTTTTTTTTTTTTTTTTTTTTTGGAGGACTCATGGGTCTTTATTGGCATCCAAAGAGGTGGCCCAGCCTTCAAGGCTAAGACAAGTGGGAGAGAAGCTGTTCTCTATTGGCTCAATACCAATAGACTTTCTTATATCTCCAGGTCTCCTGGATCCCCATAGCCTCCATCACTTCTTCCTGCAGTGTCTTTAGATGGGGCACATAGGTTTTTTCTAGAGCATCTTCTGATGTATCTTTGGGGCCATCAATCCAGGTTTCAGGGATGATGCCATCAGATCTGGGAAAATCAGGTTTGGGGATAATTCTCCCTGATCTCGTGGAAACTTGTACCCGCTCTCCTGCCTCAGTAAATCTCCACTCAATCTCAGTGGGTTTCCTGTCCACAGGATCCACAAGTTTGACTTGGTGGTGGAGCAAGGGGACTTCACTAGGAATCATGGTTTCCCTGTAATCTTTAGTCCTGCCATTGTAGCGGTAATGTGTGTTCAGCCCTTCCAGGACCACCCAGTTTCGCTGCCGGATAACTTGAACCACTTTGCCCTGCTTCCCAGCATCCTTGCCTTCTAGAATCTTCACCATGTCCCCACATAACAGATGCTAGTCTTCATCAGAGATGGGTTCTACAGCCACTGGGCGCCGTCTGGTCCCTGGGGGGTTCTTCCTTTTGTCTGCCAGGGAGCCTGGGCGGCTCATTCCATAGCGGTAATTGGGGGGCAGAGTAACCTTGATGCCAAGGCTAGCAAGGCAGAGAGACGCATGGCTGAAGGCTGTGAGAAATCCCTTTGCCAGTGAAAGGCTTAGAAACCTTTTCAGCTCCGCCTTCCACTGCACCACGGTATCGCAGCTTGGCACCTCCACCCGTGGCACCAGTCCCACCCCACTATTGTAGTTTTATTGTACATACTTGGTCTTTTTTCTGTGCTTTTTTTTTTTTTTTTTTTGAGACAGAGTCTCACTTTGTCACCATGGGCAGAGTGTCATGGCATCATAGTTCACAGCAACCTCAAACTCTTGTCCTCAAGTGATCCCCTTGCCTCAGCCTCCCAAGTAGCTGGAACTACAAGCGGCTGCCACAGTGCCCGGCTATTTAGAGATGGGGTCTCACTCTGGTTCAGGATCACTCTGGGTCAGGCTGCTCTCGAACTTATGAGCTCAGGCAATCCACCCACCTCAGCCTCCCAGAGTACTAGGATTACAGGTGTGAGCCACCTCTCCTGGCCCAATCTTTTCATTTTTTTTTTTTGACAGAAATGCATTGTTCTTTACATACTTTGTCTTAAATTTTCACATAATGTATTATGAACATTTTCCTAACATTTTTATCTTCCTCAACCTCATTTTAAATGGATAAGTGATGTCCATAGTGTATATGAATTATAATTAACCCCTTTCCTGCCATGGGACATGTGTTTATTTTTAGTTGCTGCTATTAGAACAGCCTGGTGATGACCATCCTTGTAGGTAGGTTTTTGTGCTCATTCATGCTTGTAACATTTTATATACTCAGTGAAGTAGTAGGGGTAATTTTAATATTTAACCTTTGCAAAATCACTTATATGCAGTTGAATTTGAGGACTCATAATAATTCTGAACTCCTTTACATCTTCTTGGTTCTTCTGATTGGGAAGTAATATACTGATCTATGACTGCTAAATGCTACTTATATTCAGAAAGTTACCTTTGTGCAAGCACATGATTTTTTTTTAATCCCAAGTTTATTAAAATGTTACAGCACAGCAGATAGATTCAGACAGTTCCATGTGGTGTTTTGAAATTCATCCCAACTGTAGGCTGAGTGATCTGGAAGTTGGACAGACTGCCAAAGTCTAAAAGCTTCAACATTTCCTTAGTGTCATGATCTACTTCAGTGATCTCCTGATACAGGGCTGAGACCTCAAGGACATAGTTGTCTCTCCTCTCTTTCTCCTCCTCCTGCAGCTTGATGGAGATGCCTCTCACTGGGCCCCTCTGGATCTGTTTCATCAGGTGTGTGACATAGCCCGCTATCTTGTTGCCAAGCTTCTTGCTGGGAATGATGGCCATCTCCTCACACACGTGCTTATTCGTGTGAAAGTCTTTGCCCAGACATGTGTAGTACTTCTCAGTGATGACCCGGGCTGCCTTCTTCATGATTTTGATGGGAATGTGGCCCATGTTGATGGGTCCTTGGTAAAAGAGCCAACCACAGGATTTTTTTTTTTTGAGACAGAGTGTCACTGTGTTGCCCTCGGTAGAGTACTGTGGCGTCATAGCTCACAGCAACCTCAAACTCTTGGGCTCAAGTGATTCCCTCGCCTCAGCCTCCTGAGTAGTTGGGGTTACAGGCTCCTGCCACAACGCCCGGCTATTTTTAAAGGTGGGGGTCTTGCCCTTGCTCAGGCTGGTCTTGACCTCATGAACTAAGGCAATCCGCCGGCCTCAGCCTCCCAGAATACTAGAATTACAGGCATGAGCCACTTCTCCCAGCCCCAAGCATAGGATTTGTAACAGTAATTTAGGCCCTCAGTGGTTCTTTTCCAGAAGCAAAATGTTTAGAAGAGGGCCATTAGTAATACAAATACATGCAGCAATATGCTTCAAGCAGAATGAAACAGCTTTCTGTTGTTGTTGTTCTTTTATTATGGGAAACTTCAAAAACATACAGTTCTTGGAAGACTGAAGCTGTGGCCCAGCTGTGCCTCCATGGGGTAAAATCCATCCTATGTCATGGCTACACACTGCGCTTATCCCTGTTAGTGGTGACTAGAAACAACATGATGTATGGAGATTAGTCAGGTCCTTTACTTTGAGAGGGAAAGCAGCTCAAAATGTATGTCCCACTAATAATAATACTGCCACTAGTCAGCATTTGTTAAGGATTCACCAAATGGATTAGTAACATTAATTTTATATTTGGAAGGAATTATTGTTTGCCCTTACTGGGGTTAAGATAGTAAAATTTTTTATTTTATTTTATTTTTTTCAATCAGAGACTCCCTCTGTCGTCCTGGGTAGAGTGCTATGGCATCATCGTAGCCCACAGCAACTTCAAATTCTTAGGCTCAAGCGATCCTTCTCCCTCTGCCTCCTGAGTAGCTGGGAACTACAGGTGCCCACCACAGTGCCCGGGTAGTTTTTCTATTTTTAGTAGAGATGGGGTCTGGTTCTTGCTCAGGCAATCTCAAACTTCTGAACTTAAGCAATCTACCTGCCTTGGTCTCCTAAAGTACTAGGATTACAGGCACTGTGCAGAGCCAAGAGGTAAATTTTTTTTTGTATTTAGTTGAGTTAACCGTTGTAGCAAGAAAGTAATTTTTTTTTTTTTTTTTTTGTAGAGACAGAGTGTCAGTTTATCGCCCTCAGTAGAGTGTCGTGGCGTCACACAGTTCACAGCAACCTCCAACTCCTGGGCTTAGGCGATTATTCTCTTGCCTCAGCCTCCCGAGTAGCTGGGACAATAGGCACCCGCCATAATGCCTGGTTATTTTTTTGTTGAAGTTTGGCCAGTGCTGGGTTCAGACCCGCCACCCTCGGTATATGGGGCCGGCTACTCACTGAGCCACAGGCGCTGCTCAAGAAAGTAAAATTTTTAATACCATTTTTTCTTTTGTGTATATTGTAACTCTCAGTTTTGCCATTTCTAGTCAGATTTCCTATTTACAGCCCTTCCAGTTGCAGAAAAAGTTTAAAATCTCAAGAGTGTTAATTTTTTAAGGAACATATTTTATTAAAAAATACTTACTTGGAAGTTGGTGCTTTAATCTTAGAAAGAGCTTTCTCAAGGATATGTCTGCCTGCACCACATCCATTTTGTCTGCATGAACTAACCTGTTGACTTTGTTTTCCTTTCACTCTTATAAACATTTGTTGTGATTTTCTTTTCTTTCCCTTAAACAATCCTATTTCTCAAGTTATTTTTTTCTTTTAAATTGTAGTTGAGAACTACTTATAAAAAGTCTGATGGCCAGAAAAGATTACAAGGCAGATCAGTTTAAGTATGTTTACTTGTGTCACTAGAAGATTCTGAGACATTCTGGTGTTTGTTTTTAGATCTTTAACTCTGTGCTGGCCCTGGGGAGGAGCCCTAGTCCTGGCTTTGTTCATAACTATCCCTGTCATGCTTACCAGTCTCAGATTGAGCCTGATGAAGTCTGTGTATTGACTCTTGTCCTCATTGGGTCCAGCACCTGATTTTTGCTTCTTCATGTTGCCCTATAGCTGAGATAAAACTTCAATGAAAAGGCCAGCTCATTCTGTAGTATTTGAAGTAGTTAATGCAGAACAGCTCAGAGCTATTTCTGATACCTCTACTGTAGGTGGGTATTTACATGTATATCTGGGGTCAAGGAATGTTGTGTGAAGTGTGCGTGATGTGACGCCCTGTCGTGTTGCAGAGGAAATTCCTGAGATATACAGACACCTGCCTGCAGGCTCTGCCTCCTATGTGACTAGATTACTAGTTACTATGGAGTTCTATTCAGGCTTTTTTTTTTTTTAATAATTCTCCAAGACTTCAGACTTACACTCACAGAATTAATCTATTTAAAGGCTTTTTGTCTACAAAGGAATAGTGTCATTCTTGAGGGCTTAATACTTTGTGCCAAGAACTTTGCATCTATATTTGCTCACTTTACCTGCTGGGTAATTATTGTTATTTGCAGTTTAGTGATGAGGAAGCAGAAGTTTAGAGGGAGGTTAAAATGACTAGTGTAGGGCCACACAGAAGAGTATATAATCAGGAGTCTGACACCCAAACTGCTGCTTATATGGCACTACATATGACTACTTGCAGAACTCAGTCTCTTTGGATGAGACTTAAGCCATCACTTACTATATGCTTAGGTAAAATTTTATTAGGGATTCATTTTAATGTAATAGTTGCTTTTGTAGCAGTTACTTTGTGCCATGCACTGTTCTAAGCACTAACAAATATTAACTCATTTTGTCCTTGTAGCAACTCTTTCAGAAATGCACTGTAGTATTACCATTTTACTAATGAGGAAACTGAAGCACAGAGAAATCAGGTAACTTGCCCAAGGCAGTGATGGAACTTGGATTTAAACCAAGGCAGACTGGCACTGGAGTCCTTGCTCTTAGTTAGTTATTAAGCAACTGGGAGTTCTTTTTACTCAAGGGTGTAACACAAAATCCTTTTGGAACATTTTCACTAAGCAAGATAGGCATTTTTAAATCATGGCAATTTCCCTGGAATGTAGGAAAGTTAGATGAAGTTAAACTTAGTCAAATGATATATTAGTTTAGAGAATGTTGAGGAATGCCCTACAGCTTATGAAGAGGAAAACCTCCCATGTTGCTCTTTTAGAATTTTTATCTAGAAAATTCTCATCTTCCTCTCAGTTTCTGCATCCATGAATTTTACCTGTGAGAAAATTCAGCTCCCTTTTGCCCTAGTTCAGAATGATAAAGATTTGTTTTGGACACATGCGCTGCCAGACGCACTATCAGAGCGAGAGTGTGTGCAAGGAAAGTGAATCTAAACAATTGGCAAGAAACCAGAAGCCTGTATATTTGAAGTTATTTCCAGTGATTGCTACAACTCTGCTTTTCCACAGTTCTCTCCCCTCCCTCATTAGTAGTTTAACAGCCAAATTTTGTGTTCACGAATAATTAGTTTCTCTTTAAAATGATTGTCAGAGAATATTATCTAGTTGTTTCAATTGATTGTTGGTGTTAGCTTGGAGCCTGGGATTATGGGATGGGAAATGTTCCTTTCTATAATCCTTGAAACTTTAATCTTTACAATCCTTTGATACAGTGCCCATTTTACTGATGAAATTCAAAAATGTTAAGTGCCTGGCCCAGGACTGAGGTTTTCTGTTAGCAGAGCCTATCTATTTCATGTGAAGATCATGGCTACCAGAAAGATGTCTGAGTATCTAATGGTAGAAAAATAAGGAAAAGAGTATTGTAGCTAAGTAGCTCCAAAAATACCTATGGGTCCTGTATACTTAGCAGTAATAGAATAACTCTATTACTTTTTACCTACAAATGAAAATAACCTCATATGTTGAAATTGGCAGAGATTCTGGATTTGTTACTTTTTAATCTGTTGCTATTTCCATAATTGTATGTTTAAGACCCACTTGGAGAATAGCTTTCTTTTCTTTTCTTTTCTTTTTTTTTTTTTTTTTAGACAAGTCTCAAGCTGTCACCCTGGGTAGAGTGCTGTAATGTCACAGTTCACAGCAACCTCAAACTCTTGGATTTAAGTGATTCTCTTGCCTCAGCCTCCCAAGTAGCTGGGACCACAGGCCCGCCACAACACCCATCTATTTTTTGGTTGTAGATCTCGTTGTTTGGCAGGCCCAGGATGGATTTGAACCAGCCAGCTCTGGTGTATGTGGCTGGTGCCCTAGCCACTTGAGCTACACGCCCTGAGCTGAGAATAGCTTTCTTGCTAGTCATTCAGCAGCAGTCCCTTTCTCCATCTCAGCAGACCCAGAGCAAACTTTCTTTTTTTTTTAAGGGAAACTTTTTATTTTACAATGAAAGTTAATT
>NW_003852426.1:5609470-5620236 GCF_000181295.1 Otolemur garnettii
GGCATCACAGCTCACAGCAACCTCCAACTCCTGGGCTCAAGCGAGTCTCCTGCCTCAGTCTCCCAAGTAGCTGGGACCACAGGCGCCTGCCACAACGCTTGGCTATTTTTTGATTGCAGCCATCATGTTGTTTGGTGGGCCCGGGCTGGATTCGAACCCACCACCTTAGGTGTATGTGGCTGGTGCCTTAGCTGCTTGAACCACAGGCGCTGAGCCCAGAGCAAACTTTCAAAAAGGTTTTAAAGTAAACGATCCAGGACTTACTGCTTCACTTTTAAGTTTTTTTAAAGAAAGGCTGTATAAGATCCAGGACTTTCACTAAGTGTTTTTTGTTGACAAATTGATAGAGTTGTCTCCCTGCCACCCCCCCCAATAGAGTCTTACTTTGTCTAAAGCTAGACTACAGTGGCTCATTACAGCTCATTGAAACTTCAAACTCCTGGGCTCAAGCAGTCCTCCCACCTCAGCCTCTTGAGTAGCTGGAACTACAGACAAATGCCACCGCAGCTGGCTAAGCTTCTTATTTTTTTTTTAAATTTTATTTTTATGTTTTTCTTTGAGATTAAGTCTCACTAAGTCACCCTCGGTAGAATGCCATGGTGTCACAGCTCACAGCAACCTCCAACTCTTGAGCTTAAGTAGTTCTCTTCCCTTAGCCTCCCAAGTAGCTGGGACTACAGGAGCCTGCCACAATACCAGCTATTTTTTTGTTGCAGTTGATTAGTTGGCCCCGGGCTGGGTTCGAACCCGCCATCCTTGGTGTATGTGGCTGGCGCTATAACCACTGTGCTATTGGTGCCGAGTGCTATTTTTATTTTTTTTTTAAACAGAAGCTCACTCTGTCGCCCCAGGCTAGAATGTCACGGAGTCAGCCTTGCTCATAGCAGCTTACGCTCCTGGGTTCAAGTGATTCTCCTGCCTCAGCCTCCTGTAGCTGGGACTACAGGCATCTGCCACAATGTCTGGCTAATTTTTCTGTTTTTAGTAGAGATGGGATCTCATTCTTGCTCAGGTTAGTCTAGAACTCCTGAGCCAAAGGACTTGGGATCTGCCTGCGTTGGCCTTCCAGAGTGCTAGGAATACAGGCATGAGCCACCAAGCCTGGCCAAATTTTCCTATTTTTATAGAGATGGTGTCTTGCTGTTCAGCTTATGGTGGTCTTAAACTCCTGGCCTCAAGCCATTCTCTCATCTTGGCCTCTGTCTTTTAAAAAAATCTTTTCCTTACCCATCATGACCTGTTAGACTCAATTAATCTTTGCTGACCATCATTTATGGTTATCTGTCTCTTTAATATTTGCTCTTTTGTCAACTTTATAGTTCATTTACAGAGAGAGCTGGTGAGAATGACAGTCTAGGTACCCTAGCTTCTTCTAGGTCAATTGGCATTTATTTATGAACACTTAATTCTTTTGGATGAAATTTCACAGTCATTTAAAAATATCTGTGTTTACTGAAAGGCGTATGTATATAATTGTAAATTTGGAATAATGCTGCAAGTACTAATGAAATGTTGTAGTAGAAGCTAGATCCAAGAGTTTTGGGGAGGAGAGTTATCCATTGTAATCTATAAAAGTGATTTCTTATCACTTCTGTGTTTTTTATCTTAATGTTGATGCCCTCCAATTGGCTTGTTATGAGGTTTGTTTGTCATTCTGATAAACCAATTTGTGTATAAGCTTCCATATCATCTGTTTGTTTATTTTGAGACAGGGTCTTGCTCTGTCAGTCCCAATAGAGTATGCAGTAGCATCATCATAGCTCACTGTAACCTCAAGTTCCTGGGCTCAAGTAATCCTCCTGACTCAGGAGTAAGTCTTCTGAGTAGCTGGGACTATAGATGCATGCCACCATACCCAGCTAATTTTTAAAAAAATGTTATAGAGAGAAGTTCTTACTTTTGCCTAAGCTGGTCTTGAACTCCTGGCCTCTAGAGATCTTCTTGCTTCAGCCTCCCAAAATGTATAAGGATTAAGGCAATGAGCTGCTGTGCCTGGCCCCTCCACATCTCTTTTTTTTGTTGGTTATTTTTTTCTTTTCTGGGGGCTGATTTGCCTGAGTCTTACCTTTCCTTTTTTCAAACAGAGTCTTACTCAGTTGCCCTGGGTTGAGTGCCATGGAGTTGTAGCAACTCAAACTCTTAGGCTCAGGCGATTCTCTTGCCCTCAGCCTCCTGAGTAGCCGGGACGCCTGCCACAATGCCTGGCTAGTTTTTCTGTTTTTCGTAAAGAAGAGATCTTGCGGCTTGGCGCCTGTGGCTCAACCGGCTAAGGCACCAGCCATGTACACCTAAGGTGGCGGGTTCGAATCCCCAGCCCGGACCCGCCAAACAACAATGACGGCTGCAACCAAAAAATAGCCGGGCGTTGTGGCGGGCGCCTGTGGTCCCAGCTACCTGGGAGGCGGAGGCAGGAGACTCACTTGAGCCCAGGAGTTGGAGGTTGCTGTGAGCTGTAATGCCACAGCACTCTGCCCAGGGGGACAGCTTGAGGCTCTGTCTCAAAAAAAAAAAAAAAAAGAAGAGATCTTGCTCTTGCTCAGGCTGGTCTCAAACTCCTGAACTCAAGCATTCCACCTGCCTTGGCCTCCCAGAGTGCTAGGATTACAGGCATGAGCCACTGTGCCTGGCCTTTTCTAAATATTTTTGAAGCACAATTGGTTGAATCCACAGATGCATAGAACCCATGGATATGGAGGGCATTAACTGTTTTATCTAGTAAGCAAATACCCACCATTATTGCTGCTCCTATAATTTTTGAAAATTATTATTATAATTTTTTTTTTTTTGAGACAGAGTCTCACTATGTTGCCTTGGGTAGAGTGCCATGGAATCACAGCTCACAGCAACCTCCAACTCTTGGGCTAAGCAATTCTCTTGCCTCAGCCTCCCAAGTAGCTGTGACTACAGGCACCAGCCACAACACCTGGCTATTTTTTGTTACAGTTGTCATTGCTGTTTAGCTGGCTCGGGCTGGATTTGAACCTGCCAACCTTGGAGTATGTGGCTGGCGCCATAACCACTGTGCTATGGGTGCTGAGCTTGAAAATTATTATTTTTTTATACTTCTCTCCTCAAGATAATATCTGATTTTCTTTTGATGATGAAATAATGAGGTTATTGGAGTCATCGGATGATGAATCTGGCTAGCATCAGTTTTCTTCATTAGCAGGTAGGTACTGGGCCTTGTAAATTTCGACGCCTATAGATTTAACTGATTGCTTTCCCGCATTGTTTTAACCTCTTTGGTCTTTGGGTTTTGTGGCCATCTGGATTTGAGTGTAACAAAATCTTTTATCTCTTTCCTTCATTGATTTTGATTTTAGCCTTTGATGTATAGATACCTGGATGAAATCTTCAACCTTAAGTTTGTTTTTGTTATACTATTTTAACTTGGCCTAGGTCTGTCTAGATCGCTAGACTCTGTAAATGCATGCATTTCTTAGCTGTATCCCTTAATCTCTACCTGCTTGAACTCTGAAGGGAAGAGGACATGGGTAGACAGAAAAACATTGTCACCAGGAACTTTTCCCTCTTGGAGTGCCTTGGAGAAGAGCATGGGAGAGCAGTGCTTCTTAGGGGTCCTCCTGCCAGTCCTACCTCTACCTTATGATCTTGGGAATATTTTTAACTTTTCTTATATCTCAGTTTTCCCATCCATTTAGAAAAAAAAAAGGACAGTGATTTTAGCATTTCTTGGCTGGTGTCTAAAGAAAGGTGTATTAGCACATCTTTAAAGCAGCTGCAGTCAGACAGGGGAATGGAACTACTGATTTCTGTCCTTGTCTTAGTATATGCTGGCAAATGCGTGGGGCTTTTTTTTTTTTAGACAGAGTCTCACTTTGTTGTCCCCAAGTAGAGTGCCTGGCATTATAGTTCACAGCAACCTCAGAGTTGGGGTCAGGTGACCCCTTGCCTCAGCCTTCCAAGTATCTGCCACAATGCTTGGCTATTTTTAGAGACGGGGTCTCACTCTAGCTCAGGCTGGTTTTAAACTCGTGATCTTAGGCAGTCCATTCACCTTGGCCTCCCGGAGTGCTGAGATTACCAGCATAAGCCACCATGCCTGGCCTGAGTGGGTCTTTTATATACTTTGGCCAGAAGGGTAGGTCAGAAGAAGAGGATGTTTGTCTCCTCTTCCCAGCTGTGTGAGTGCGTGAATGGGCAGTTGCTCTCTCTGTGTGTATTTCCAGAGCCATTAGCAAATACTGATTAGTGCCTAATCACTATATGTTGTACATCCACAATAGGAGATACTTAGGAATACAAAACTTGACAACTCTCATAAGAAATTGCGTTGATTTGAGCAAAAGTGGCCCTTTCAGCTCCCTGGAGAATTGATTCCAGGACTATGGAAGGGAAAATGAAAAAGACAGGGACATGTCAAGAAGACACAGAAGCCAACCTGAAAGAGCTCTCAATAACCAAAGCTGGAACAATTTGAACAAAATAAGCAACAATAGTATTGGGTAAACCAAACAATAAAATAAATATCTATGAGTTCACAATACAAATGACTAAATAAATAGATGGGGGAAAACAGATAGCTCTTTCTTATAGAGGAATTCCAATTAATAAATGTGGAAAGAAAGAGGGGGATAAAAAAATCACCTTTAGCATACCACAGTAATAAGTGCTGTAAGCAAGTTGCCAGTGAATAAAATTAGTGAGTGAAAGTTTAAGGAGAAGTGGAATATTTGCATGGCCTCAGAATATCTCCCATAAAATATTTACTGATTACTATGCTGCTTCCAACCCATTTCCACGTATTCTTTAGTAGTTCTCTCACGAGGAGATGGAATTTAATTCCCCTCCCCTTAAGTGTAGGCTAGACAGAAAAATAGTAACTGTATAGTGGAAAAACCTGGCAGACCCTAGTATTAGTGGGTGATCAAGGTTAACATCACCAATATGATGTGATGAGAAGGACCCTTCACCTCTTGTATTCTTCCCCTCAATCCATAACAGTGTCTAATCACAAGAAAACATAAACTCCACTGAAGAATATATTACAAAATACCTGATAGTGTTCTTTTGAAAGTGTCAGGGCCATGAAAGACAAGGAAAGACTAAGAAACTGTCATAAGATTAAATACTAAAGGGAGGTAACAACTAAATGCAATGTAAGATCCTGGAATAGAAAAAGAATGTTACTGTAAAAACTGGGGAAATCTCAGCAGAGTCTGTAGTTTAGTTAAGAATATTGTACCAGTGTGGGGCCATACCAGTAATGACTCACTCCTGTAATCTTAGCACTCTGGAAGGCTGAGGCGAGTGGATTGCTTGAGCTCAGAGGTCCAGACCATCCTGAGCAAGAGAGTGAGACCCTGTCTCTAAAACTAGCTAGGTGTTGTGGTGGGTGCTTATAGTCTCAGCTACTTGGGAGAATGAGGCAAGTGGATCACTTGAGCCCAAGAGTTTGAGGTTGTTGTGAGCTGATGCTATAACAGTCTGCTGAGGACAACAGTGAGGCTGTCTCAAAAATAAATAAAGAAAGAAAGAAACAAAACGTTGTACCAGTGTTAATTCTTTTTTTTTTTTTAAATATGGAATGCTTTATGAATTTGCATGTCATCCTTGCACAGGAGCTATGCTAATCTTCTCTGTATCATTCTAATTTTGGTACATGTGTTACTAGTTTGAGCACTAATTTGTTAAGTTTTGATTGATGTACATCATACTTCTCAGTTTATGTGGAGGATTGGTTGCAGGACCCCTGCATGTACCAAAATCTGTACATACTGAAGCCCCAAAGTTGGCTTTGAGGAACCCATGTGTATGAAAAGCTGACCTTCTGCTTCTGAGGTCACATCCTACAAATATTGTATTGTTGATCTGTGTTTGGTTGAAAAAAATCTGAATATAATTGGACTGACACAGTTCAAACCTGGTTGTTCAAGGGACAATTGTACTGTGCTTCTGTGAGATGTTAACATAAGAGCTGTGTAAAAGAGATATGGGAATTCTTTGTGCTATATTTGCAACTTTTCTGTAAGCCTAATATTAGTTCAAAATAAAAATAAGCAAAGGCCCTATTGGATAGTGGCTCTGGAGTCAAGGTGCCTGGGCTCAAATCTTGGCTTTGCCATCCACCTTTTGGGAGACATAAAACAACTTTCTTAATTGCTTTGCTTTAGTTCTCTCATGTATTAATAGAACTTCTCCCATAAGGTTGCATGAGGATTAAATGAGGTAGTGTGTATAAAGAAGAGTGGTTAGAACACAGTGAATGTTAATATTATGAACATTTATACAGAGGAAGTCTAGCCTCCTTTTAGGTCCTCAGCCATTTTGCCATAGATATAGAGAAAAGACAATTCAAACAATTCAGAAAATTGTTTCACTGCTAACAGGATTGTGGTTGTATTTTTGAGTATTTATTATTGAGAAAATACATTATGACTGATTATGAACTCAGTAACTTCATGAAATAAATATGTTTTATTAAATATGGTAGCTTCTCTGTAGTTTTGGGACATTGTGATACATTATTCTATGAGGAATTTATTCTGCCTTCTACCAGTACTGGGTTTACCAAGGCATTTTCTTACCCTTTGCAATAACACTGTGATCCCGGGATGTCCCGGGATGTTACTACTTTCAGTGTGCAAACATACTTTGACTTCAAAGCTTTGTCTTTTGGGCTGTCTTCTATCACAGGGGGAATGTGTTTCTTTTCTTTTCTTTTTTTCTGAGACAGAGTCTCACTTTGTCACCTCAGTAGAGTGCTGTGGCATCACATCTCATAGCAACCTCAGTCTCTTGGGCTCAAGTGATTCTTGCCTCAGCCTCCCAAGTAGCTGGGACTACAGTCGCTTGCCACAATGCCTGGCTATTTTTAGAGGCAGGGTTTCACTGTTGCTGAGGCTGGTCTCGAACTTGTGAGCTCAGACATTCCACCCACCTCGGCTTCCCAGAGTACTGGGATTACAAGTGTGAGCCACCACGCCTAGCCTGTTTCTTTTATTAGTGAAAAAATTGTTGAAGTATAATTTACATGTAGTTGAGTACATAGATATTAAGTGCACAGATCAATATATTTTTAACTACATATATATCTGTATAACCATCATGAAGATAACAATTCCAGTGACCTTAAAGGCTCCTTTTTTCACCTTCCAGCCAAAAATGGCCTCTTTGAGGATCTCACCTCTATTGCCATCAATTTTTGCCTGGGAACATGTTTCTTTTTCTCTACTGTATACCCAGGGTCATGCAGTACACAGGGAGATGAGAAGGGTCTGTCTGTGCCAAATATTATACCAGACACATTCCCAGACTTAAAATAAATTCTACTATAAAACCACAGACCTAGGCTTATGTAATTTGTCTAAACTCAGTTCCATCTTTTGGGATCCAGAGTCAATGTTTTTTGTCCATTGTACCATGTTCTGTGTCTTCAACTGACAATTGCCATAATTATCATTATCATTAATGAAAAAGCATCTTAGACTCATTAGTAGTTTAGTGGTCAAAGACCATCATTTAATATTTAAATGGTCAGAAATTTTAGCATAACTCTTTTGGGAGGTAGGAAGAGTTGTGCTGATTTGGAACTGAAGTGTAATGGCAGTTTCTTGGTTTAATGAGTGCCTTGTTTATGCCAGATCATGTGCTGGCTAGGGGAGTTACAGAGAGAAAAGAAATCTCGGTTCCAGCCTCCTGATTTTCTGATGGGGGAGATAGTGTGAGGAGTGCTATGGAACAGTGGGATGCTGGAGCATAAGAGAGGAAATAAGGGAAATGTTCCTCCTAGAAGAGATGAAGTCTAAGTGGAGTATTAGAACTAATAGAGAAAGAAGAGGGAAAGTGAGAGTTGTTCTAAGCTGGAGAGAAGGTACAGTGTAGGGTGTGAGTACAAAGAATGGATGTCTGAAGAGTGTGGCACATTTAGACAATTGGCGATAACTGTCTGGTGTGTGGAGGGAAGTGCCCATGCTAAGGAGTTGGATTTTATACTGAAGGTAAGGATGGATTTGCAATTTAGGAAAATCACTTCAGATTTTTGGGAAGTGGATCAGAGGGGTTGAGGTTGACTAGGAGTAGAAGATAATTAGGGAGCCAGAGAAGGCAGTACCATTGGGGTTGAAAACAAGCCAAATTGGACTGTGGAAGGAGGTGGGATCCCAGAACCAACAGGATTTAGTGACTGTTGATTTGCAGTTGTAAGGTTGAGCTCTCTTGTGACTTTGTATCTTTAATGTGGCATTACAGTGTAAAATGGGAGAGTGGGGTTTTGTAGAAGGATTGGAGTTTTTGTAATTCATAATGGAAATGAAAAACTTTTCTCCCTTTTTAGCGCAAGGGCAGTATTTGCTTTAGAACAGCCCCATTACTTATTTTGGTGCACGTAGGAGTTTGTAGATGAAGGGCTAGAGTTGTATGATAACTTTTTTTTTTCCAGCAGACCCATAAATCAGTCTAGTTTGTTTTAATATTCTTTTGTTTATCACAGTGAAAGCTAAATCTCTAAATGAGCAATCCCACAGAGAAGACCTCTGAACCCTTGAACTGAGTGGGAACTAGTAATACCGAAAGAAGAAAACTCCTTTCAGGATTTATGTAGTTACTTAGTGACAAGTGTGCAGAAAGCCAGATCAGCACTATTTGTGAAATCGAGTATAGTTTGGATTTGTAGGGTTTTATAAAGTTTAAAGCTATCCCTTCCTATCTTTGCTTTGGTCTGTGCCCTGCTGAAATAAGCTCCTTCTGTGTGCACAGGGTAAGTAACAGTGGGGTAATCTTTAAACCAGCAGGGCTATTTCGGAGGTGCCTCAGGCTTCCTCACACCTGGAGTCCTGGCTATGAGAATGCTCGTGAAGCTCAAGGACTGGGCACAAGACTGAAAACTTCTAGAAAAGGCAGAACAAGCTCTTAGGACTTTGTGATTGGTAATTTCTGGAATCCCAACCCTGAGTGGTCATTACAAAACCCAAACTACACCTTATATGCTGAGAGAGCTCTTTTCTATCCAGCCAGTCAAAGTTTAGTTATCTGCCTATGCAACTCCAAATTTCATGTTACTATAAATTCTTGACAGTTTCAAATGACGAATGGTGATATGTGGGGTGGAAAATCCTTATTCAAATGACTAGGGGAGCAGTGGCAGTGTAGCTATAGTTATACAGAATAAAACTGCAAGATATACCATTTCTTGCCCCTGGAATCTCTGTGTGGTGTTCTCAGCCACCGTAAGCTCTGGCTATTCTAGTTTCCAGTTGTGCTTGGTGACTGTTAATGTTTTTTACAATAACACAAGTTCTTGTTTTGCTAGGGTTGTTCATTTCAGCTTTAAGTTGTAAGTAAACAAATATACTAAACAATTTATGGAACCTGAGCATGTTGGACTTTAGTGTTGTGATGAAATCATATACTTCATAATTTGACACCTTTAGTGATATGCAGGATTATTAGTGTACTGCATGGTAATTAGATAAGCAGTTCATATAATAACTGTAATTAGTTATTATTTACACATAGGAAAATCAGATTTTTACAGTTTCTTTTTTATTCATTTGTTGGTTCTCTAGCATTTCTTTTTTTTTTTGAGACAGAGTCTCACTGTGTTGCCCTTGGTAGAGTGCCGTGGCATCACAGCAACCTCAAACTCTTGGACTTAAGCAATTCTCTTGCCTCAGCCTCCCAAGTAGCTGGGACTACAGACACCCACCACAACACCCAGCTATTTTTTTTGTTGTTGTAGTTGTCATTATTGATTTTAGCTGGCCCGGGCTGGGTTCGAACCCGCCAGCCTTGGTGTATGTGGCTGGCGCCCTACCCACTGAGCTATGGGTGCCTCCCGGTTCTCCAGCATTTCTGATTAGCACCACTGTCAGCAGGTTTCACTAATACCTCTGTAGACTGATCTGTCACTTATCTGCTCTTGTTATCTTATGTTAAAACATCAACTCTAGGTTCTCTTCCTTAGCAGCCCCCTGGAAAGGATTGGTGGTCCTTACCCCCATTCTCTCTCACTGGCTGACCTCAGAGCAGCTCCTGTGGTGGCTTTTCTCTAACCCCAAATGTTCTGGGAGATTGGAGTTTTTAGGGAGTAGGAGCTCTACACCCTGAGACTAAGTGGCCAGCCCCCAGAGATGGGGCAGCACACTGTTGGGATGAGAGGCCCTTTCACCTCTGAGAAGGAATTAGCAACATTTCTTATTTAAGAGTGCTGTATAGATTGAAACAACTGAAAATTTCTCATGTGTAAGAGGGACTTTACCTAACAAATGAAATCATTATAACCTGGTTTCTTATACCCTCAATGAATCCCCCCAAAAATAAAACAATAAGTCTTTTATTAAAAAAAAAAAGAAAGAAAATTTCTCATCTAACATATACTAAGGACTTTTATTTTATTTATTTATTTTGAGACAGAGTTTCACTTTGTTGCTCTCAGTAGAGTGCTGTGGTTTCATAGCTCATGGTAACCTCAAACTCTTGGGCTCAAGTGATTCTCTTGCCTTAGCCTCCCTAGTAGCTGGGACTATAGGTGTCCGCCACAATGTCCAGCTATTTTTAGAGGTGAGGTTCTCACTCTTTGTCAGGCTGGTCTTGAACCGGTGAGCTCAGGCAATCCACTCGCCTTGGCCTCCCAGAGTTCTAAGATTATAGGCATGAACCACTGTGCCTGGCCTGATAGTAAGGATTTTAATCAGTATTTATTTATAAACTACTTTATTCTAGCACAAAATTGATTTTATCATTGAAGAGAAAATAGTACATTTTGGATTGAGAAACAAAATTGATTTTGAGCATTTTTTTTTTTT
>NW_003852426.1:5620567-5624752 GCF_000181295.1 Otolemur garnettii
TCACAGCAACCTCCAACTCCTGGGCTTAGGCGGTTCTCTTGCCTCAGCCTCCCGAGTAGCTGGGACTACAGGTGTTCACCACAATGCCCGGCTATTTTTTGTTGCACTTTGGCCGGGGCTGGGTTTGAACCCTTGGTATATGGAGCTGGCGCCCTACTCACTGAGCCACAAGTGCCACCCTTGAGTGACATTTTTGATCACTTTTCTATATCTATGTGGCATGCAGTGATAGGTGGTACAATGTTTAGTGATTAGATGTGGAATCTCTTAGTGTGGCCCTGCCGACTATGTGTATATTGCCTGTTTTTATTGTGATTAACCCGACATACCATTTGGTTCCTTTTTTTTTTTTTTTTTTTTTTGAGACAGAGCCTCAAGCTGTCCCCCTGGGTAAAGTGCCGTGACATCACAGCTCACAGCAACCTCCAACTCCTGGGCTCAAGCGAGTCTCCTGCCTCCGCCTCCCAAGTAGCTGGGACCACAGACGCCCACCACAACGCCCGGACATTTTTTGGTTGCAGCGTCATTGTTGTTTGGCGGGTCCAGGCTGGGGATTCGCACCCGCCACCTTAGGTGTAGGTGGCTGGCGCCTTAGCCGGTTGAGCTATAGGTGCCAAGCCACCATTTGGTTCCTTAATGTTAGGTTTCTTTTCCTATACTTCATGAGAGCCATCAACTTCTACAGAAGTGAGCTTTATCCCTTCTTCCAACATTTGTTGAGTTTCTGCTTTGTGTTAGGCCCTTTGCTAGGAGCCAGGTACAGAAAGATGGTCAAATATCTTGATTTTAAATGGTACCTCTTTAATCTCATTTAGCCTCACTGTCCCTGTAAAATGGAGGAAGGCTATTCGTGTGTCCACAGTACAAATGAGTAGTCACACAGAGATGAACAGACTTGTATAAGGTTACACATCATAATAGTGATTGAGCTGATACTGTAGTCTTTTAAGCCCCCCCCAACTATTCACTAGATAGGAGAGACTGACTGAAATCATTTTTGAATCTAGAACTAATCAATCAGAAAGCATGGCATCTATCAAAAGAAGTTTATGGAGGCATTTTAAAAATTCATGCAAATGATTCTTAGCCTGGACTACTTTATGAAAAATAAATAATTATTGATATCAGATAAAAACATCATAATTTGGACAATATTAATTAAGGATTTGTAGTTTGCCCAATAAAAATACCATAATAAATCACCCTAATGAGTCTAGAAGTCATCACCATTTGACTTATATAGTGTTTTCAGGAAGACACTATTCAATGTATTTTTAAATTGATTTGGAAGGTAGTAAGGTATTTCTAAGGGTGAGAGAAGGACACAATTTTGAAAATTCTGTTAGTCAATATTGAGCTGGTGAGAATAGGGGAAATAGAGGTAAGGTAATATATTAGTCCATTTTCTTGTGTACCTTAAAATCCACCAGGGCCCCGTAACCATTTTAGGTTTTTTTTAAAAAGTAAAATAGGCCAGGCATGGTGGCTCATGCCTGTAACCCTAGCACTCTGGAAGGTAGAAGTGGGAGGATTGCTTGGTGTTAGGAGTTTGAGACCATCCTGAGCACAAGAGCAAGATCCTATCTCTACTAAAAATAGAAAATTAGCTGGCTGTTGTGGCAGCCATTTGTAGTCCGAACTACTCAGGAGGCTGAGGCAGGAAGATTGCTTGAAACCAGGAGTTTGAGGTTGTTGTGAGCTAGGCTGATGCCGTAGCATTTTATCCTGGGCAACATAGGGAGACTCTAGTTAAAAATAAATAAAAAGTCCTGTGGACTCTCTGTGTTATTGACTCTTTAGTTTCTGAACACTTTAGAAAGAAAATTTCCTCATGAGTAAAGTGAGAAGAGCATAACATTGTACTGTGGACACCTAAAACAGTTTGTATTGGACACAGCCCAGTCTAAAATCTGAGTCTGGGAGAGAAGGGTAGTGATAGAATTATTTCTTCCTGGTGAGGACTTCTGGGAGCAGCAGGGAGAGGGCAGAGCTGATCTGACATGGTGAAAGATTGTGGACTTTGAGGCCTTGTGAGATGGTGCTAAACTAAGGTGATTTGTTTTATGACCTTTGGCACATTGTATTAATGTATCTGTTTTTAATCAACTGTAAAATGAGGTTATATTTTATTCTAAAATGAAATTTTAGGATATCATGTAAAGAGAAGATCCTTATTGTAGTAGGGTCATCTTAGATCTGTCTATCTCACGTGACTATAAATTCTGTAAGCGCCAAGGTCATGTTTGTTTTGCTTACTATGTATCCCTGTCCCTGTGTCAGTGCCTGAGCTTAGTTAGGTCCTCAGATACCTGGTGGGTGAAAGAATCTCCCTAATTAGTATCACAACTGTAAGGAAAAAATGTAGATGGGCGGCACCTGTGGCTCAAAGGAGTAGGGCGCAGGCCCCATATACCAGAGGTGGTGGGTTCAAACTTGACCCCAGCCCAAAAAAGAAAAAGAAAAAATGTAGACACACTATTTATAAGCTGTTAACATCTTGGAGTTTCAGGCCTATGTCGTCTTTTTGTTGTTGTTAACAAGTTACAGTTTGGATTTTTATATTCCCAAGGTTTCCAAAAGCTTTCTTTTACTCCAACTTGATTGAAGAAACATAATAGCAAAGTGAAATAAAGGCTCATTGTGTTTTTGTTTTGAGGTGGACCAGAATGTTCTTAAAGACCTGATCACTCTGTTGTTCAGGGTTCACTGCTACTTTAAGGCAGAGCTGGTAGAAGGTAATTGGTTCCTGATCAGAACTGTTTTCCTTCTAGCCAGTTAAAGGCCTCTGAAGAATTTGGGAGTAAAGAGGCATCATATCTGCATCTTGGTAACACACTGAGGTAAGTGGATGGAGATTTGTGAAAGGATGAGACCAAAATCTCAATTACAGTACACTTTTAAACAAATTTTGCTGAATTGGAATTAGAATGTTCATTAATAAGAAAATAAAATTACTTTGGATTGAAACTGCTGCTGCTGCCTGTATTCTCAATGGAGCCTGCTGTGGAAGAAAAATTAGACAAAATGCTCTCTATAAAGCCTCTATTTTAGGAAGAATGATTCAGAGAGGAACCTAGGTCCAAGAAATTTTCATCAACAAATAAAAACTGAATTTCCAGGTTCGCCAGATGTCTTACTTTAAAGATATTTTCCTCATTTGGTCTCTTGCAAAAATATTCTTTTTGCCTCTGAAATATGCTGTGACCCATTTAACTTAAAATAACAGTTTTAGGATGTTTAGAGTCCCATCTGGGAAGGGTTTGTAATTCCTCGTGATTCAGCTGGGAATTGCATTGCATAAAAATAAGACAACACCCCCCCACACACACAAATTATTGGACTATAGAGTTTTGAGAAATTTCCATAAGTTATTTAGTATACTCCAGCTTGTTCTTACACTCAGCATTTATTAAGCACCTCCTGTGAATAAAGGAGGTGTTATTCTCTAAGGCAGCAGCAATGTGCCTTAAGGTGGTTGTTCCTCGTTCTATCTTATGTGATATAATAGAGTAGACTGGCTAATGTTTAGGGGAGGGCTTGGCCTTTTTACAGTTTAAGACATAGTTTCTTCTAATGGACATTTTCTTCTGGGGGCAACATAAACAGCCCTGCCCTATCTTTTTTTGGTCTACCTTTAACCTTCTTCCAGCATCTTTTATAGGCCTCCATGGGGTCTGTACTCTGTCAGGGGAAGAGCTGGGCAACTTTTCCTTTCCCCCAGGCTGAGCTACCAGTGGAGAAATGGAACAGGCCCTGTCTGAGTGGAGAGGCAGATTTGACTGGAGATACTGTTATGTATCAGTTTTCTTTTTTTTTTGAGACAGAGTCTCACTTTGTCACCCTTGGTAGAGTGCCATGGTGTCATAGCTCATAGCAACCTCAAACTCTTGGGCTCAAGCAATCCTCTTGCCTCAGTTTTTCATTTTTAGTAGACGGGGTCTCACTCTTGCTCAGGCTGGTCTTAAACTCCTGAGCTCAAGCAATCCACCACCCTCGGCCTCCCGGAGTGCTAGGATTACAGGAGTGAGCTACCACTCCTAGCTCTTCGGCACTTTTCATGTTAATGACCTCTTCTCAAATCCACTACTTTCCAGTGCTCCAAATTACCTATCAAAATTCCTATAACCGGCTCGGCGCCTGTGGCTCAAGCGGCTAAGGCGCCAGCCACATACACCTAAGGTGGCG
>NW_003852426.1:5624948-5626980 GCF_000181295.1 Otolemur garnettii
AAAAAAAAAAAAAAATTCCTATAACCATTAGGTAGCTAACCAACTTGGTGTTAGAAAACCAGTTTTTGTTATAGAATTTACATTAAAGTGCAAAAAAATTGTATTCTGTCCTGTACTCTATCTGTTAAACTAACCATAAAATCGTGGGAAATTTGATAGAGGTTCTTTGCTTTCTTCCAACTAGGAAGAAAGAAAGGGATGTCCCGTCCCTATAGAATCAGCTACTTACTACTCTGTATTTCCTCCTTGCTCACTGGCCCTTCTCTGGCACCTCTCCAACCATGGCTGCCTTGCTGAGAGAATTATAGGTGTTTCTCTTCTGGCCAGGGTCACAATAGCTGGAGAGGGTAGAATTGTGGGTAGGGGTTGATAAACAACTTCTTGAACCCTTGGATTGTACAGTACCTAGAGAATGGAAGAGGCTATCTCTCATTACCAACCTTCTTCTTCCCACCTGGTAGCACACACATAGCCTCTTCCTAAAGAGACTTGCCTTTCCTCTGTAGGTTTTTTATTAGTTGATTTTTTGTTGTTGTTGTTGTTTTGCCTCTGTTCCTCATTCTATCCTCTCTGCTATTCATCCCCCACTTGTTCCTTCTAGATACTGGGTTTAGCCCTTATTAAAGTCAAAGCATTGAGACTTTGTGGGTGTGGAACATCTTCTGGTTGAAAACCAAAGATTGTAGAATTTTGTGCAGATGCAGATTGGTGATTCCATTTTGAAGGCAGGTGAGACTTTGAAGAGGCATTGCATGTAGTGGTTAGAAGTATGGGATCTAGCCTGGTACCTGTAGCTCAGTGGTGAGGGCACCGGCTACATGCACCAGGGCTAATGGGTTCGAACCTGGCCTCGGCTTGCTAAACAACCATGACTGCAACAACAACAACAACAACAAAAATAGCTGGGTGTTGTGGTGGGCACCTGTAGTCGCAGCTACTTGGGAGGCTGAGGCAAGAGAATTGCTTAGGCCCAAGAGTTTGAGATTGCTGTGAACTGTAACGACATGGCACTTTACTGAGGGTGACATAGTGAGACTCTGCCTCAAAACAAACAAACAAAAAAGTATGGGTTCTGGGCTGGGTGCAGTGGCTCATGCCTGTAATGCTGGCATTCTGGAAGTCTAAGATGGGTGGATTACTTGAGCTCAGGAGTTCAGGACCAGCCTGAGCAAGAGTGAGACCCTGTCTCTACGAAAAATAGAAAAATTAGCTGAGTGCTGTGGCAGTCACCTCCCAGCTACTGAGGAGGCTAAGGAAAGAGAATCACTTGAGCTCAAGAGTTTAAGGTTACTGTGACCTAAGATGATGCCATGGCACTCTACCCAGGGTTATGGAGTGAGATTCTGTCTCAAAAAAATTTAAAAAAAGTATAGGTTCTGGAGTCAGTTGGTCTAGGTTCAAGTACTAGCCCTCTGCTTTTTAGTAAGTTATTTAGCTACCGTTTTCTCACTTCCGAAATGGGGTGACAATAGTCTCTACCTTACACAGCCACTGTGGGGATCAAAGAAGATATCCACACTAACATGTTCTCAACCGCTCCTGGCACATGATACTTGCTTACTAAATGTTAGCTTTATAACTATTGTAGGGCTGTTAAGTGGCTTCCAGCAAGCTCATCCCTAATGCACTTCTGTGCATTCTATGTAGAAAATTAAGATGAGGAAAAGAAGGCAGCAAAAGGTATCTCAGGATCAGATCTATAAAAAGCCATCACATTTAGCCTGTTGTCTCCAGATCTCCTTAAAGATGATCTCTAAATCTGTTTCCTGAGTTTTATAGTCTCATTAAAAGCATTCTGTTGCCTACTGATTTGGAAGTAAAAAGCTGACTATAGGGATGAACATTTGTTTTTATTTTACAGAATACTATGTAACTACAGTGTATTGAATGTGAATTTGACTGGTTACTGTTAGGTTTTGAGCTGTATGTATACATTAAAAAACTTGGTCCTGAATAAGTGTTAGTGATGATCGGTAAGCTATAAGGTTTCTAGTTGGGAAAGTTGGAAATTAGTCCCTTGTAAAGGTTCCTT
>NW_003852426.1:5627189-5635667 GCF_000181295.1 Otolemur garnettii
GGGCTGGGGATTCGAACCCGCCACCTCAGGTGTACGTGGCTGGCGCCTTAGCCGGTTGAGCCACAGGCGCCGAGCCTGGAGACTTGTTTCTAAGAGAAAATTAAATATTGACTTGGAGCACCTTTTCAGGATGGTGGCTTACCTTGAGGCCAAACTCCTTACTGTGTCTTTGAGGCTTTTGCAGTGTGGCTCACTTCTCTTTCTTCGTTGCTATTAGCTTTGCACCTGATGCTTCAATGTTATTTAATCCAACAAATATTAAGTGCCTTCTTTATACCTGCTATTTGCAATTCTGAACCTGAGCCCTACTCTGCCTTCCATCTAGACCCCTGCACATACCTCTGTGATTACAAAACTTACAGTGCTCCAACATTTGACAACATCTAGCCTCATCTTAAACAAGGCAGTAGATAGTAGCTAAGGAGTCATGCTATGTGGATTCAAATCTCAGATCTGCCACTTGTTAACAGTATGACCTTCAGGAAATTTCCTTAACCTTTTTTTTTTCTTTGAGACAGAGTCTTTGTCACCTGGGTAGAGTGCCATGGTATTATAGCTTATAGCAACCTTATACTCTTGGGCTTCAGCAATCCTCTTGCCTCAGCCTCATGAGTAGCTGGGACTACAGGTGCCCACCATAACACTTGGCTAGTTTTTCTATTTTTAGTAGAGACAGGATCTCACTCTTACTCAGGCTGGTCTTGAACTCCTGAGCACAAGAAATCCACCTGCCTCAGCCTCCCAGAGTGCATAAGCCACTGCACCTGGCCTATTCTTTTTTTTTTTTTTTTGAGACACAGTCTCAAGCTGTGGGTAGAGTGCTGTGGCATCACAGCTCACAGCAAACTTAAACTCCTAGGCTTAAGCAATTCTCTTGCCTCAGCCTTTTAAGTAGCTCGGACTACAGGTGCCTGCTCAACACCCAGCTATTTTTTTGTTGTTGCAGCTGTCATTGTTGTTTTCACTGTCCTGGACCGGGTTCAAACCCTCCAGCCTCCGTGTACGTGGCTGATGCTCTACCCACTGAGCTACAGGCGCTGCCCTGGCCTACTCTTAATCTTCTTTGTTTCATCTGTAACATGGTAGTAATGATTGTAGCTGTATTACGGTATTGTTCTGAGAATTAAAAGAGTGATCCACAGGTGCACTTAGCACATAGTGGTTTCTCAGCAACCACTGATTAGCTATCATCGTCATTTTTGTATGTCCCTTCCTGCAGGAAATCTTGCCAATTCTGTTTGTAAGGGCCCTTCTTATAATACTCCCAGAGCCTGTTCTGTAACCCCTGCCATTGTGTTTATTGTGCTGTATTGTAATTTCCTGTTTGCTTATTCCTATCAACTTCTTGATAATAAGCTTCTTTGTCATCAAGAAGTAGATAGGAATAGAGAAAGTAGAGAAGGCCCTTTTTTGGCTACAGTCATATAAAGGTCTGACAATTAAATTCATAAACTCGCCTAGAATATCAGCTTGGTCACTTTCGAAGCACTTCCCTTGGGAATCTATGTGCCAGTGCCTAGTCTATCCTTCAAAGCAATCTGGAACTTTTTTTTGGAATGGCCATCAAAGCTGTCGTCGTATTACCCTTTGTGTCCTAAATGTCATCAAAATGTCTTCCTTTCAATATTTCCTTTATCTTTCAATAAAGAAAAAAGTCATTGAGGTGAGTAGGGAGGGTGTTCCAATACAGTTACTTGTTTACTGGCTAAAAACTTACTCACAGACAGTGCAACTCGAGCTGGTGCATTGTCATGATGCAAGAGCCATGTCTTGTTGGTCAAGATTTTCAGTTAACATTTTCCTGTTTGGCTGGCTGTGGTGGCTTACACCTATAATCTTAGCACTCTGGGAGGCTGAGGGGTGTGTATTACTTGAGCTCATGAGTTTGAGACTACCCTGAGCAAGAGCAAGACCACGTCTCTACTTCGAAATAGAAAAACACAAAACTTGTCAGGCGTAGTGATGCATACTTATAGTCCCAGCTACTTGGGAGGCTGAGGCAAGATGATTGCTGAAGCCCAAGAGTTTGAGGTTGCTGTAAACTATAATGCCATGGCACTCTACCCAGGGTGACAAAGTGAGAGACTGTTTCAAAAGAACAAAAGATTTTCCTGTTTCTCTATCAATGTTTAGTTGGCCTGCTATGCTTCTCACAGTTACCCAATGATCTTGACTCATAGTTTGATGAATTTTTGCAATGTTTTCATCAATTTTGCTTGCTATTGGCCATCCTGATTTCTCTTTGTCAATGACACTTTTTCTTTCCCCTCAGAAAAATGTTTAATCCATTTGTACACTGCAGTTTTCTTCATGGAATTATCCCTATACACTTGGGCTAACCATGTCCTCGATTTCACTTCCACTCTTCCCAAGTTTAACAAGAAATTTAATGTTTGTTCATTACTCTAATTCAAGCTCCAACATTCTTTTTTTTTTTGAGACAGAGCCTCAAGCTATCACCCTGGGTGGAGTGCTGTGACATCACAGCTCACAGCAGCCTCCAACTCCTGGGCTCAAGCGATTCTCCTGCCTCCACCTCCCAAGTAGTTGGGACCAGAGGCGCCTGCCACAAGGCCCAGCTGTTTTTTTGGTTGCAGCCATCATTGTCGTTTGGTGGGCTGGGCTGGATTCAAAGCCGCCAACTCTGGTGCATGTGGCTGGTGCCTTAGCTGCTTGAGCTACAGGTGCCGAGCCAAGCTGTAACATTCTTGTGACAGCACACAAAAACATGCAACAATAATGAATGTCAGTCAGCAAAACACCACACATTGGCATGAGCACAACTGTGAAATACTGCTATACTGAGGTTATAAAATCTTACTGAGTTGTTTGTACTGTGCTGCCAACATAAGCTTATGGTGGCAAGTTTATGAACTTACTTGTCAGACCTTGTCTCCCCATTGCCTGGTAGGCTGTGTTTCCTTTCTCTTCTCACTTGAAGATTTAGGGCAGGTGATTTTTTGTTTTGTAAGCATTCTCAATCAAATTCCTATTGATTTATTGATGTATGTTTGCCTATTTTGTCTTGAGCTAAGACTTTAAAACAGCAGTTCTCAACCTGTGGGTCGCAACCCACAGGAACTATATTAAAGGGTCATGGCATTAGGACAGTTGAGACCACTGCTGTAAAATATTATTTCCACTTTCCTCTTTAGGGCAGTTTTTAAAGATGTATCAAGGTGTTTGGAATGAAAAAGGCCATTTTAATGAATGCCTGCTTTATGCAAGGCATTACATTTGACTCTTTCTATACATTCTTACTGAATTTAGCCTCAACTCCTCTCAACTTAGGTGCTGATACACCCATTTAGGAATTATGTGATGCTCAGAGTCATCAGCTCATGTATTGGAGTTGCGTGTTGTATCTGAGTCTGTTTGGCACATACTATTTTTCTCCTGTGCTCATTGTCTTGCTGAGGACTTGTTGACTGACTGGTTTCTACCCATAACTGCTATCCCAGGGCCTTATTCCTTCTTGTCTAGGAAGCTGTATAATTATATTTCAAAAGTGATCATTAGAGGGATTAATTCTTTCTGCTGGGAAGATGCCAAGTTTGCTGTGGTCTTATTTTGTGTAATTAGAATACTTTAATAGCACAAAACAATGAGATAGAGTCATGCTGGCAGGTAAGGATTATGGACAAACACAACAAGCATTGGAACTTTGGGGAGGAGAGAGCTAAGATATATCTATTTTTATACCTTCATTTCTTAGCTTGTCAAAAAGTTAAAAAAAGAATTAATTGTATCTCCTAGGCCACCTGGATTTCTGATTGGTACAGAAAACTTATACAAGTATCCAAAGGATAGTCTAGATCAAGACTTTTTTTCTATCAAAATATATCATTGGTCAACCCATATTCTCTTCTGAATATGATTTTTTAAAGAAAACATATGGGCTTGGAAACTAGGGTTTTTTTTTTTTTTTTTTTTTTTTTTGAGACAGAGCCTCAAGCTGTCCCCCTGGGTAGAGTGCCGTGGCATTATAGCTCACAGCAACCTCCAACTCCTGGGCTCAAGAGAGTCTCCTGCCTCTGCCTCCCAAGTAGCTGGGACCACAGGCGCCCGCCACAGCACCCGGCTATTTTTTTTTTTGGTTGCAGCCGTCATTGTTGTTTGGCGGGTCCGGGCTGGGGATTCGAACCCGCCACCTTAGGTGTACGTGGCTGGCGCCTTAGCCGGTTGAGCTATAGGCGCCGAGCCGAAACTAGGGTTTTTTGTGACGATAGCTAATAACTAGTAGTAGAAGACACTTACCAATCAAGTGCAGCTAATATAAGGTCTGCTTTTTACACTAGGAATCACTAGGGTACCAGCAGCTTATAACATCTCTGCCCTTCCTCATTCAATTTCTTTTTAGTCCCTCACCCAAGCCAGGGACACAGGGATCACTCAAGAGGAGCTTCCAAATGTAAGAGCTAATAAAGACCTAAGCTTCAAAAGTATTTAAACCTTCTTTTAGCTATGAAATTCCATAAGAATTAAGATACAGGAGAAAGAAGAAACTCTTTGTTATTGATTTTATGCCCTTCAAAAATGTTAACATCCTTTAAAAAATTTTATTATTAAAAAAATTAGGGCTTCACATGGTAGCTCACAGCTGTAATCCCAGCACTTTCAGAGGCTGAGGCAGGAGGATTGCTTGAGACCAGCCCAGGCAACAGACCTTGTCTCTAAAAAATAAGGCGTGGTGGTGCCTGTTACTTGTTGTTCCAGCTATTCAGAAGGCTGAGGCAGGAGGATTGCTTGAGCCTATGATTTGGAGGTTACTATGAGCTACGATGGGGCCATAGTGAGACCTTGTCTTTCAAAAAGAAAAAAAAAATTTTTTTAGACAGGGTCATAGCTTACTGTAACCTCAAACTCTTGGGCTCAAGCAAACCTCCTGCTTTAACTTCCCAAGTGGCTGTAAACTATTTCTAGTGAAATGAATAGACTAATGGACCTGCATGATATCAAAGGCATGTACTGCCATGCCAGCTGATTGTCCAGGCTGGTCTTGAATTCCTGGCCTCAAGTGATCTCCCACTTCAGCCTTCCAAAAGGATTACAGATGGTGAGGTACTGTGTCCAGCCAAAAAAAAAACAAAAAACAAAACTTTTTTTAACATAGGTATATAGTGACTTATATTTACAAACAGCCTTAGTATATATAACTTGAAGCTTTCTGATCATAAGAGATAATGACTTATTTGTATTACTGGTATTTGGAGTTTACAACAGCATGGGCCACAAAATCTTAAGGTTCTTTTTTGCAAGTGAATTTGTCTATTCAAATGTGCAGATTCAATGTCAATAGCAATTGTTGACCAGTTAAAGAATAAGTAATTTTTTTTAGTAAACAAATGTTAAGGGCGTTAAGGGTTTTTAAAGACTCAGAAAAGCATAATCTAAATGTTCTGGTTAAAATGATACTCTCCTCCAGGTTATTTTGTGCAGATAACTTAAAACATATTCCTTACTCTGTTTATGATGTGGATTACTCTTCATTCTCTATTTTGGGACATCTTACTTGATATGCTTTTTTGACTGAGATTCTGAATATCTCAGAGTCAAGAGTCAAAACCTTAAGATTTTGTGGCTCATGCTGTTGTAAGTAGGGACAATAGCAACTAAAATTTCCTGCACACTTAACTGTATTTTAAGCACCATACTGATACCTTATGTGTACCTCATTGAATCCTCACAAAGCTATATACATTGGTATTAGTATCTCCATTTTACAGATGAGGAAACTGAGATAAGAAGGTAGCCTGTCCAACATTATAGAGCCAGTGAATGGACGAGTCAGGATTCAGTCTGGCTCAAGAGCCTACATTGCTAAATACCATGGAATACTGGCAGGGCTGGAAATATAAAAAATTTAGACATTTTGTAAACTTAACAATTCAAGGTATTGTTTTTATACATTGTTTTTGTTACAAACATTGCCTTCCTACCTCAGTTAGCATACCTGGTTTTGCATTTCTGCAGTTTTGCAGAGGTTACATGTGTCCTCGCAGGATGACAACATAAAAGCTCTTATAGCTCTATAGTTAGTCCTAATGGAAGGTAAGATAGGTTCCACTGTGAGGGTGCGTGTGTCCCCTGTGACAAGGCTGTACAGGGTACAGAACCATGAGCATTTCCTCACCTGTGGGTAAAGCCAGGCAGCCACCACAGGAAGACCATGCATGATACAGTGGTCAAGGGAGAGGTTGGTCAGCTTTTTCAAGTTCTTCACAGATCAAGGAGAATGAAAATAGAATTTGGATTTGGTGATCAGGTGCATTTCTGACCTTTGGAAACACAAAGGTGGGGAAAGCTGATGGTTACCCTGGGGGCATTGCACTGAGTATGTAGGGAGTCTGCTATCAGGGCATCTGATGGAAGACTGACTTCAAAAGTTTGGCATAATCAAGAATTGGATAGGATGGTGGTAGCTTGAGGGGTAATGGGACCAGTGAAGCCTTTTCTTTCTGTTGAGAGCTCTGAACCTGACAGAAGGAAGAAATTGAAGATTTCTGGGGTAATATTGATAGTTATCACAAATTGAATGCTAACTGTGTGGCAGGTACTGGAAGAAGTATATTTTCTACCTTATTTACTCTGCATAGCAATCCTGGGAAGTAGATAGTCAAATCCCCTTTTACAGATGAGGAAACAGAGGTTTAGAGTTTAAGCACCTTGCCCAAGCCCAGACTGCTTACTAGTTTATTTAGTTTGATGGGTTTGGGGTTTTGTTGTTATTGTTTGTTTTTGGAGTCAGAGGTGCACTCTGTTGCCCTGGGTAGAGTGCCATAGTTGGGCTCAAGCGATTCTCTTGCCTCAGGCTCCTAAGTAGCTGGGACTACAGGTGCCAGCCACAAGGCTTGGCTTGTTTTGTTTTTTTTTTTTTTTCTATTTTTAGTAGAGATGGGTTCTCTCTCTTGCTCAGGCTGGTCTCAAACTCCTGAGCTCAAGCAATCCACCCACCTCCGGTTTCTAGAGTGTTAGGGTTACAGGCATAAGCCACCACGCCTGGCCCTGTTTGTTTTGTTGTTGTTGTTTTAGACATAAGGTTTTGCTCTGTCACCCAGGCTAGGGTGCAGTGGCATGATCATAGCTCACTGCAGCATCAAATTCCTGGCCTTAAGCGATCCTTTTGCTTCAGTCTCCTGAGTAGCTGGAATTATAGGAACGCACCATGATGCCCAGCTAATTTTGTTGTGTTTAACAGAGACAAGGGGTCTCACTGTGTTGCCCAGTCTGGTCAGGAAACAGTCATCCCAAAGTAGTGGGATTAAGGCATAAGCCACAGTGGTTGCCCTTTTATATAGTTTTAAACTGAGGTCTGTCAAGTTACATAATAGATGTATTTGAATGAGCAAATTATAAGGGGGAGAGAGCTTGAGAAAAGAGATGCCTTTCTTCCTCTGAGAGCAGAAGGATGGATTCCTAAATTCAGATGGAAAGAAGAAGCTGTGTCTACTCTTTGATCCTTATTTAAGTGTGTGTTATGCCCAGTGTCGGGCTCCATGCTGCTCCTTGCCCCTTCATACTACTCTCCACTGCCCTCACTGCTGTGAAAGAGCTGTAAGCTGTTTGGAGGATGTCTGCATTTTTTTCTGATGGCCTAAGTTCTCTTGCAGAGGCAGGTGTGTCAGAAAGTGAGAGGAGGTTTAAGAAAAAAACCACCTATGTGGACAGTGAATACACTGGGAATGTTGGCTTGGCCCCCAAGGCCTCCCAGCATCTATTGTACTTGGCGTATAGAAGGGGGGTGTGTGTGGGGGTGTATTTTTCTTTTCCCTTGTATTTATGGGTGTTAATATAAACCATTCAGCCAGATCTAGGAATTCTGATAGAAGTTAGTCAGGATCTGATTTTTTGATTTATTTTTCCTTTAGCTTTTCTTTCAACTCTTTTCATGTTTTTAGTTATTATGCATTTATAGGTTCCAGAGACCTGAGTCTTATGGCCCTCAGGACCCATTATAGTCCTCATAAAATATTTGAAGATTTGTACACATTCTCTACTCCAAAAAGCCTCTGCAATGGTGAGCAGAGCTACCTTCCAGAAAGCTTCTGCAAATGCACTTTCCTGTTTTTGTCATGCTTTAAGCCTATTTAAAGGAGACATTCTTTGGGGGTAACTTGTTTAGTTTAAGCTTGATATTTCCCTGAGGTTCTGCTGTTTATGTATGTGGTTTGGCAGCTGTTGGCATAGGGGCTTTTGGATGGCTCCTGCCATTTCAAGAAAATTTGTGTTAAATGATAAAGAAGATAGAGAAGGTGGCAAAAGTTTTGGAGAGACAAAGGCAGAGGAACCTATTAATATATTTATTCATCCTACCTGATTTTAGGAGAGTCTTAATTGCCTAATTATATAGATCTTTTGCCTCTTTATTATTGAAGAGTAGTTTTTTAAAATAGTCAACTCAGGCTCGGCGCCTATAGCTCAACCGGCTAAGGCGCCAGCCACGTACACCTAAGGTGGCGGGTTCGAATCCCCAGCCCG
>NW_003852426.1:5635843-5640872 GCF_000181295.1 Otolemur garnettii
AAAAAAAAAAAAAAAAAAAAAAAAAAAAAAATAGTCAACTCAGCAGTTACTATACTATTTATTTCTGCTGGATTTTCTTTTTTTTTGAGACAGAGTCTCACTATGTTGCCCTTAGCAGAGTGCCATGGTGTCACAGCTCACAGCAATCTCAAACTCTTGGGCTAAAGCGATTCTCTTGTCTCAGCCTCCCAAGTAGCTGGGACTACAGACACCCACCATAACACCTGGCTATTTTTTTGTTGCAGTTGTCATTGTTATTTAGGTGACCTGGGCTGAGTTCGAACCTACCACCCTTGGTATATATGGCTGGCGCCATAACCACTGTGCTACAGGTGCCGAGCCTCTGCTGGATTTTCAAGTGTTTTCATATTTCTTTAAATTGATTTACAAAGAGACTTATACATTACTGGCCTATATTAGCTATAATTTCCCATTATCCTTTTGTTTTTCTTAGAAGCTTATCTTAACAGGCTCTTGCTTTCTTTCCTATCCTCTGTAAGTGCTTTTTTTGTTTTTCTCCAAAGACAGGGTCTTGTTCTGTTGCCTGGGCTGGAGTACAGTGTCTCAGTCATAACTCATTGTAGTCTAGACTCCTGGCCTCAAGTGATTCTCTTACCTCAGCCTCCCAGGCAACTGGGATTATAGGTATGTACCACAACATCCAGGTAATTTTCAAAATATTATGTAGAAATGGGTCTTGCTGCATTGCCCAAGCTGTTCTTGAATTCCTGGTCTCAAGAGAGCTGCTGTCCTTGGCCTCCCAAAATGCTAGGATTACAGATGTGAGCCACTGCTCCTGACCTGTAAATGATTATTACTTTAAAAAGTAAAAGTCATTTCTTTTGGGTCTTTTCATAAATGCTCTTTAGCATGTTTTTCTCCCCAACATAAGATCATCCCTTTCTGCAGTTTCTGCTCGTAGAATGGCCAGTTACCTATCTGTATGCCCATGTATAAATGATTCCATCTGGTCATTGTGAGGATTAAATAATCATACAATACTTGGAATGGTGCCTGGTATATACTAAGTATTCAGTAATGTTATTATTACATAAAATGGAGTGGCACAGAGTATTAAGTACAGGAGGAATTCAGAAGTAGAAGTAAGTTGAGAGAAGTGTGATCAGGAGAGGCTTCCTTGGTTGGGCTTGAAGTGGGTTGAAGGTTGAGCTGGTGTTCCAGGCAAGGGGAGCAATGTGCATAAGGATGCAGAAAGAAGAAGGAACATGTTATATCCAAGAAGCTGTAAGGAAACTGACTAGGGTTAATAGTGAATTAGATTTGGTACATATTTGGAGGATGGGAGGTAGGAGATGAACAATAAATAAGTACCTAAGATTAGTTTCTATAGAGGTGCACGAGGAAACTATTTGGGACATCAGAGATTTCTGAGCTTTGGAATGAGGAAGTAGGAGTTTAAGCAGATGAGTAAAGTGTGGATTTACAGGGTGGGTTGAGGTAAGGAGTAGTGATAGGAGGTGGAAGGCCAGCCAGGAAGCTGTTCTGAGAGCTCACCTCATTTGGGTCTGGACTAAGTGATGGCCATGGGAGAAAGGCAGGAGTAGGTGTAGGTAGTGTTTTGAAATAGTACTGTAATGTATAGGATTTGATGACTGATGGAGAAAAGAGAGATAAGAGCAAGGTGACCAGAGTCTCCAATTCTGCATAAATGCCCCTGTAAAAACCTGGTGCTAAGGGGTAGGCATGGGGGAGGAACAGATTAGGGAAGGTTTAGTGATAAATGTAGAGCAATTCCTCACAACCAAGAGGAGCCCTGTGGGGGACCCCATTTCCCAGCCTGAGGTGGCTCCCTTTGGGCTACAGTTTGAATCCAGGAGCAGCAGGCAAAGCTGGCATTTCTGCTATTCACCAGACATCCAGCTCCACATGGTCCACTTGATGCTGGCCCCACATGTGGCACTTGCTTGTTAGTGGCTGCTGCTCAGCGTTACTGCCAGTCTCTGATCCTTTTGAGACACAGGCTTTTCGGGAGTCTGCTAGGACCTGGGTTTAATTCAGTTTTCCTTTCATGAGGAAACCTCTCCCCACCTCTGTATTCATGAACCTCAGACTTCTACTATTTCACATCTCTGTATTGCCGGTGAGTACTTTTGATATTACAAAGGAAGAAGTGCACTGGAAGAGGAGAACAGCTTTTTAGAGCTGCAAGCCTCACGAGATCCTCTGAAAGGACTGAGATTTTCATGCTTGGAATCACTCTGTCAGGAGCACTCTGTCGTAGGGAAGCTGTCATTTTAGGATAAGGCAGAACTCTGGTTTCCCTGGGCCAAGGCTTTTGCTCAGACTCCTGGGTAGAAGCATTATCACAGCAGGGTGGATTGGGGTGAGGACCTTCCTTGTCCATGTTTGCTTTGTGTCACACACTGTTATAATACTTCATACAGCTTTATTTAATCTCCAACAACCACTCCTACCAGAAGGTTGCAATTGTTACCTTATTTTGCAGATGAGAAGCTGAGACATGGCATGATTGAGTTAAGCAGCTTGCCCAGAGTCACATATCCCGTGTTGGCATGGTTGGGAGCTGGCCCTGGAGCTGCTTGCCACCTTTTTTCTCCATCTCCCTTCAATGGCTGGAGCCACCATTTTCAAAGTGGCATTTTTTCTACTCTCTTTTCAGTTCTATTGAAGATTTTGTTTTAGGAACATCACATAGTTAACATAAAAGGGAGCAAATGGCTTTTTGAACCCCATGGCCCTGGTTTAAACACTGGCTGTGCCCACTTAGTAGCTGTGTAACTTTGGGCACGTCACTTGACTTCTTTGAGACTCATTTTCCAAATCTGGGCAATGAAGATAAGACTTACTATGAAAAAAATGAGACAATTTATGCAAAGTTCCTAGAATTTTTGTGGCTATAGGATTTGGGGGTAGGTATTTAACCTACTCTGTGAAGATATACACTAATACCTATCTCTCTAAAGGTTTACTATATAAGGCATTTAGAATAATATCTGGAATGTAATAAGTACTGTTGGCACTAGCACGCTTTAAGTACATTTTCATAGTTATAGTGATTGTTTCATTTAGTCCTTTTTGGTTAGATTTCTTTGACTCTCATAAGCAAAAGTACCTTGCACGGTAGGGGCTTGATAAAATTATAATAGATGAAATGAATAAATGTATTCCACCTATGTTTGATTGCCCTATTTTAGCAGCTGTCTACCTGGAAAAGCTCCCATTTTTCTCAAGCATATTTGCAGATATGCTAGTGGGTGACTCGGCTTCCCTTCAGTTTCCCTGTGTGTAGTCTGCCATACAGACATGTATTCTAGCAGGGCAGTTTTGTTTTTTATCATCGTTGATTGTGTTTAGCCATCTACCACTTTGCTTAAATTTTTTTGTTCTTGTTTCTTTATCCTTCTGAAATATACATTTTTTTCTTTATTGTGGTGATCATACTGATTAACCATGAAAGTATACGTGAGGCCTGTACCCCTAAAATATCCTATTTATTTCTCCTGTACTTCTGGCTTATTCTCCATGTTCCTGCTGTCTGACTTCTGAGATTCACAAATGGGAGTTTTCTTCTTAGTTATCTTTTATCTGTAACTATCTCCCTTTACCCCCTTTGGATTCCAGAAGATTTATTTTACTAAATAAAAGGTTTTGGTCTTCCTCTTATGCTAGTGGGTAGTTTCCAGCATAGGAAGTTGGTCTGTACATCTATTGTGATCATTTCCCAAAACTTTGAAACTTTCTCACAGTCTATTGGAATATTCATGATTTTGTTTTAATATTGTTCTTTTTTCTCATTACTTTATTGTAGGGCGACTTAGCAAGGGGGTGGTAGATGTATCTCTTGGGTTGTGTTTGGAGGCTCAACCGGATAAGTAGATAAAACACAGAAGGATGGAATAAGACAGAAGAGAAGCTTCAGCAGGAAGGAAGGTAAATGGATAGATAGTCCATGTGCTGTTGCTTACTCAGGCTGTGGAGCCCAACAGAACGGGGTTCAGAATCAACCCTGCTGCACACTCTGTGCCCTGGGCAGCCTGTCTTATCTTCTAAATCCTAGATTCCTTTTTGTGCAAAAAAGGTATGCTAATGCGTACTGCACAAAGTTGCATTAGGGTTGAGCAAGATGTCCTGTGATGCGCTCTAATTTGTCTCTTCCCTTTCTTTGTCTTTTCCCTTTGTTCTGTTTGTTTCTGAGAACCCAGTTTCTCTGCTTTTATGTGGTTCTTCTCGTAGAAATTATCTACAATTTTGCAGATTTGGAGATCTCTTAAGAAGTATTATTTTGCCACATTCTCATTATCACAGTCACAGATGTGGCTGAGTCCCCATCTTAATTAGTTAAGCTACCCATCCAAAATGACCCTTCTTCCTTCTTAACTGTAGTTGAAGAAAGGATTTTATGCTTATTTCAAATAAAGGCTGTTGTCGATGCTGGACCTTCATAACTGTACAAGTTTTATCTTTGTATAAAGGACCTTATTCCCTCCCCTTCTACTTTTTTACTCCCTACAAATGGTATTACTTCGTGGAGCTACAGTCTTAAGTGGTATTTAAATCTTAAAAAAAACAAAACAAAAACGAATGACTCAAAATAGTTAAAGGGAAACTGCTATACTTTTTATTCCACCCAGTCCAGGGCAAGGGATGAAGCCTGTTTGCCTAGTATTCTTCCCTTCATTGAGGAAAGTCCCCTATAATCTATGCAGGTCTGGGAAAATTTGTGCTTGGGTGAACACATGGGTTGTCTCAATAAATAATACCCCATTCTGTGAAGGACATTTCCAAAGAGCTAAAGGGCAGGGGAATACTTGCCATGTATGGCCACCAGCTGTGTAAGGAGAACCTTACTTCCATGTTGTAACATGTATCAGTACTGCTACTTTTTTTTTGAGAATAGAGTCTCAAGTTGTGGCCTTGGTAGAGTACAGTGGTGTCACAGCTCACAGCAATCTTAAACTCTTGGGCTTATGTGATTCTCTTGACTCAGACTCCCAAGTAGCTAGGACTACAGGCATCCGCCACAATGCCCAGCTTTTTTTTTTTTTTT
>NW_003852426.1:5642245-5656328 GCF_000181295.1 Otolemur garnettii
AACCTCAAACTCTTGGGCTTAAGTGATTCTCTTGCCTCAGCCTCCCAAGTAGCTAGGACTACAGGTGCCTGCCACAATGCCCAGCTATTTTTTTTGGTTGCTGTTGTCATTGGTTGTTTAGCAGGCCTGGGCCGGGTTTGAACCCACCAGCCCCGATGCATGTGGCCGGCACCCTAACCTCTAAGTTCTAGATGCTGAGCCAAGCATAAAAATTTTAAATGGAAGGTGGCAGAGGGGTTGTGCATAGAGCATGGAAAAAAAGGCTGTTTTGGATTTATACATGGAAAATGTATCAGGGTTCTGGAAGCAACTACCTTCCTCCACACGCTTGACTTCCTTGGATATTATACCAATGTCTGTTTTGTTTTTTTTGTTGTTGTTTGTTTTTGAGACATCTCACTTTGTCAGCTTCAGTAGAGTGCTATGCCGTCACAGCTCACAGCAACCTCCAACTCTTGAGCTCAAGCGATTCTCTTGCCTCGCCTCCCAAGTAGCTGGGACTACAGGTGCCCCCCACAACATCTGGCTGTTTTTTTGTTGTAGTTATCGTTGTTGTTTGGCAGGCCTGGGCTGGGTTTAAACCCGCCAGCCCCAGTGTATGTGGCTGGCGCCCTAGTTGCTGCACCCAATGTTTGTTTCTTCCAACTCTTTTGTAGTTTAGACTGACATCTTCTAAAATAACAATGCCTTTGAAAAAATACCAACAAATTATATGGAATTAATGCATTTAAACATTATTTATGCTTGAGAGTCTTGTGATTTTCTTTGAGTATGGCAGTCAGTGGCCAATATTTTAGGGCTGCTGTTCCCAGAAATTGTGGACCTAAACCAGGATACCATGGAGAATCAACTTGGAGAAAGGGAGAAGAATTGAAGAACCAACTGGATAACTTTATATGCTGGGGAGTTGAAAGCTTCGTGTTTTTTTTTTTCTTACCCTCTTTACAAATTGAAGCATTTTCCAGAGTAGATGAGGAAGGAAGCCCTCATTTTTGTTCCCATGATACTTGCAACACTAAGGTGAAACAGGTTTTTTAGTCAGTGATGTCTTTGGAACTTGCTGAGAATTTTGGTTAGCTTTAAATTATTTTGGCATTACTCAAGGGCCCTGACTGGTTATTGTCTATTTTCTCATTCGCAGTTGTAGTGCAGGCATGTTGCCTACATCCCTTATGCAAGAAAAAAATTCCTTTGCAACTTTGTCTCATTGTAAGTGTTGGAAACTGGGCTTCATGAGGAATTGGCTCTGAACCAGGCTTCCCTTGCTTTTACACATGTGAAACCTGTTGCTTTTGGCTAAGGCATTTGAAGAAAAAAATGTCTGCATCTCACCTAAACCAATCTTATCTTATTCTTGTCTCTTCACCTCCCCCACACACCTGTTTTCCTCTTCCTCCTTCCCATTTTATTTTATAAGATTGTTGCGATTCATTTTTTGGAGTTATTTCAAACATCCACTTGCCTCAGATTTCTTCTTTGATCTGTTTTTATTTCCTTTCTTAATGCAGTGGCCATGTGAGGCTATTTATATTTACTATAATGTAAGAAAATCTTTCTGAGTTTTGTCCATTGGACAAACTTAGATTTGAGTCTCTTTTCATACTTTTCTGCACAGGAATGGGCCAGTTTACATTTTTAATGTTCTATCTTCAGAATCAAAAGTGGGACTGCCCTGGTGTTAATTTGCATTAAAAACTGCTGAGAGGATCAGGAGAGCTGGGACTTGCTGATGTTGAACTTGTTGCTTATACTTAAATATGAGAAAAGGAACTGCTTAAAATATTTGAGCTTCTCTTTCCAGTAGCTTTAGTTGTCTCCCATCTTTAAGACAAATACTAAAGACATAACATTTAAATTAATATATATCACTAAAAGTCCTGGTGGGTAAAATACACACCAGCTTTATAATATTAAAGACTAGGTGTGGTGGCTCATGCCTGTAATTCTAGCACTCTGGGAGGACAAGGCGGGTAGATTGCTTGAGCTCACAGGTCTGAGACCAGCCTGAGCAAGAGGAGACCCCCATCTCTAAAAATAGTTGGGCATTGTGGCAGGCACCTGTAGTCCCAGCTACTCTGGAGACTGAGGCAAGAGAATTGCTTAAGCTCAAGAGTTGGAGGTTGCTGTGAGCTGTGATGCCACAGCACTCTACCAAGGCCAACAAAGTGAGGTGTCTCAAAAAGAAAAAAAAGCTAGCTTCATTGATTCATCCCATGTTTGGCCATCAGTTGTGTAAGGAGAACTTTGAAAGAAAGATGGTACAAGTTACTTCAAAAACATTCTGGCCATGTATGGTGGCTCACACCTATAATCCCAGCACTTTGGGAGACCATGGTGGGAGGATCTCTTGAGGCCAGGAGTTTGAAATAACCCGGGGTAACAACTCTATAAAAAGTTAAAAAATTAGACAAGTATGGTGCCACATACTGGAAGTCCTAGCTACTGGGGAGCCTGATGCAAGAGGATCACTTGATGCCAAGCATTCAAGGGTACTGTGAACTATGATAACTGTGATTGTGTCACTGAACTCCAGCTTGGGTAACAGAACTAGATCTTGTCTCTAAAAAAAAGAATAAAATAAAATAACTCCTCTAGTGAAGTGGTGATGGGGTTAGTGGCATGTTCCAGAAATTAGTAAGGGGGTTTTGGGAACTTATTTTATTTATTTATTTATTTATTTATTTTTGCAGTTTTGGCCCCACTACCCCCAGTATATTGGGGCTGGTACCCTACTCCTTGAGCCATAGGTGCCACCCTTGGGAACTTATTTCGGAGTGTGTATAACCCCCTGATATGTAGTGCATTGAAGGAGTACAGACACCATCCAGCTGTTACTCCAGTGGGGGAATTCAGACAGCACAGCAGTGGCAATACAATGACCTCCATTGCTGTGAGGCAGAGACTCTGGAGTGTAAGATACTGACTGTGCCTGTCTCACAGTGGAGGGGTGCCTCTTGCCTTTGCAACAGATGGGAACACTCAAGCCTGTGACTATCAAGGGGAGGCTGGTGAAGGTCCTCCAACTTTTTTTTTTTTTTTTTTTTTTGAGATGGAGCCTCAAGCTATCCCCCTGGGTAGAGTGCCATGGCATCACGCTCACAGCAACCTCCAACTCCTGGGCTCAAGCGAGTCTCCTGCCTCAGCCTCCCAAGTAGCTGGGACTACAGGCGCCCGCCACAACGTCCGGCCATTTTTTAGTTGCAGTCATCATTGTTGTCTGGCGGGCCCGGGCTGGGGATTCGAACCGCCACCTTGGGTGTATGTGGCTGGCGCCTTAGCCGCTTGAGCCACAGGTGCCGAGCCAGGTCCTCCAACTTTTGACAGCTCATGATATAGTACTAAAGTCATGATCTTCAGATTTTCTATGCCCTTTCCAGCCAAAAGGGAAAAAAATAATCAACTCTTCCCTCAACTATTTGTTTGCTTCCATTGCCAGACCTTTTGTCACACTGTCACAGTACCTAAAATATGTTTCTTTTCATTTCTTTCTTTCTTTTTTTTTTTTGTGAGACAGAGTCTCACTGTGTTGCCCTTGTTAGAGTGCAATGGCATCACAGCTCATAGCAACCACCAACTCTTGGGCTTAAGTGATTCTCTTGCCTCAGCCTCTGAGTAGCTAGGACTACAGGTGCCTGCCACAACGCCTGGCTATTTTTTGGTTGCAGTTGTCATTGTTGTTTTAGTAGGCCTGGGCCAGGCTCAAACCCGTGAGCTTCGGTGTATGTGGCTGACACCCTACTCACTGAGCTATGGGCGCCGAGCCTATGTTTCTTTTCTTAATGGTATAAGTGCTACTGTAATTTCAAACCAACCATGGGTCTTAAGAAGTCTCTAATACATCATAAAAGGAGTGTTAGTTCATTGACTGCACCCCCAACATGTATAGAACTAATGGTCCCTTTACCGTGAAGTATGTCCCTCATGGTACCTAGATAAGCAAATTCCTTGGGAGCTAAGATTTTATAAGACACTACTCTTGTTTGAAAAATAAAGTTTAGGCAGTGCAGCTGGCATGGTACACTACAACTTCAAGAAGATCACAGTGGTGCTGTCAGCCAAGGACTTTACTGACCTGACATTATGAGGACTCAGTGAAAGACTCTCATTTATCCATAAAGATTACCAAAAATTTATCGAATTTGGTAATGTTTTTATATGAGAAAAGTCAAATTTACTCAACAGAATACCATGAAAGATTCTCACAGATTTCCCTAAATTCGATAACATCTGCCCATTCTACACTGATTTGATGAATATTCTCTATGACAAGGACCATTACAAGTTGGCTTTAATAAAAATAAACATTTGCCAAAACTCTAGTGGACAGTGCTTCTAAAGACTATATGTGGCTTATAAGGTATGGTGACTCTCTGTACCGCTGCAGGCAGCGGAAGTGGGTCTCGCTTGGACACATGTGCTCCATGAAGCAGAAGCAGAGCTTAGAGTAACTGGAGCAAGTGTGTCAGCATTTATCCTGTTTCCCAACCGTTGATCCAAATCCAGGATTCTACTTCTGTGTAGGTACTCGAACGTCAGGAAATCTAGCTTCATCAGTAAGGTGACGAGAGTGGACATTGATGTCTAGCCCTACATGTTCACGATCAAGTCTCTGTTGGACATTTGGATTACAGCTGACTGCGCTGACAGGTTATTGACACTCTGGAGATTTTGAATCACCCCTTGGAGGATCAGAACACCATCGAGATACAGGCCATCACAGCTTGGGCTCACCTGCAAGCTGCAGTCTTGTATGTGATGGATCTGCCTGAGCCGTGTAGCCACAGGCTAAAGGAGCAGCTGGAGGTCTTTCAGAACATCTGGCCCTTCTTGATCAAGCCTGTTATAGTTGTGGTAGACAAATGTGATGTGAAGAGAATAGCTGAACTTTCTGAAGATGATCAGAAAATATTCATGGACTTGCAGGCTGAAGGATTCCCTGTGATAAAGACCAGCACCCTGACCAAGGAGGGCATCCATCATGGTGAAAACAGAGGCTTATGACAGGCTTTTGGCTCATCAAGTGGAAACTAAAATGAAGGGAAATGAACCAACGAGAGGCTGAACAGACTGCATTTAGCTGTCCTGAATAAGTGAGATAAGGAGAGGGCCCTGTATATCCCAGAAGGCATTGTGGTACGCAGGAAGAGAATGGAGATGGAGGAGCCCAAGAAGAGGGAACAAGATCTTAAGCTAGAAATGGGAGACAGTTATATTTTGGATCTTCAGAAGTACTGAGATTTAATGAATTCTTCTGAAAAATGCAGTAAGATATTAGAGATCTAGGAAGGCCATAATATAGCTGATTATATTGATCCAGCCATCATGAAGAAATTGGAAGAGTTAGAAAAAGAAGAAGAGCTAAGAAGAGGAGCAGGAGAGTACGGCAGTGAGTCTGAGAGTGAGGATGAGGAGATGGTAGAGATCTGACAGCGATGGATGAGGAGATGGTAGAGATCTGACAGCTGATGAATCAAATCAGAGAAAAAAAGAAGTTGAAAATTCTGGAATTCAAGGGAAAAAATACACAGGGACCCAGGGTGTGAGTGCTTTAGGAGAATGAGATGCATGCTTTAGGAGAATTAGATGCGTAGTCTTGGTGTTGACATGGATGGGAAAGACAATACCCACTATGTGGTCCCTGTAAGAAGGTCTCAGAGTGCCACCCAGAAGAGAAAACAGGAAGACTATTCCACCCTCTCCACATAGAGTTTAACTCTATGTAATGTTTCTGCATGTTGTCACAATAATAAAGAAAGCCAAGACGATGATGAAGGCTTGGAAGAAATGAACTGCCTGGGGAAGACAGGCAAGGCGGACAGGCACGTGTTCAACATGAAGCCAAAGCACTTGCTCTCTGAGAAGAGAGCTGGTAAGAAGGACAGGAGAGGGCAGCTCCTGTGGCTCAAGGAGTAGGGTGCCAGCCCCATATACTGGGAGTGGCGGGTTCAAGGCCAGCCCTGGCCAAAACTGCCAAAAAAAAAAAAAAAAGGGCAGGAGATAGCGGCCTCCCCCAACAAGGTGGACAGGCTTTTGCTGTTAGTTTCTTGGTTTGGTCTGGTGTTTCATAAAATTAGAGTTGTAACTTGTCAGCTGAGAAAAACCATGAACATAACTGAAGCGTTTATTGCTTTGCTGAAAGCTGTGGTTAAGTCTGTTGATGTGGGAATTTTCATCACTACATAGTACTACAGCTATTTTAGTAGACAGTGGTCCTGCAATGGAGTATTGATTGCTTCAGATTTGCAGAACTGGAATGATTATTGGGATGACCATGTTGTTTTTGATGGGGAAGTACGTCATTTTTCTCCAAGGAGGGAACTTGCTTCATCACATGTGTATAGTCCTTTCTGTGAAGAAGGAGTGTCCACTTAGTGTGGGCAAAAGGCTCCTGTCCTCACTGCAGGAGAGGGAGGGAGGGACTGGTTTGTGAGTGCGTCAACTCTGCGCTTAAAATATTCTATTAAATTATCTTCCAGTCCAAAGGAAAAAAAAAAGAGAGAAAAGATTAAGACTGATACGTAGCTTCATCTATTCAGCAGATGCTTTATCCAGTACCCCCTTTGCACAAGATACTACGTGAGATACCAGGCATATATACAAAGATAATCTTACGTAGATGAACCTTGCTGTTAAGAGACTTAGAGTCTAGAAAGACACATAACATATATACATGTATCCATAAATATGCATGCAATATGTATACATGTTACATTACTTTTTAGTTAAACAGATAAAGTAAAATGGAAGTGCAGAGGAAAGAAGATAGTTTTTTGGATATGTATGTTATGACTTTGGACTTGGAGCCAGACTACCTGGGTTCAAATCCTGTTTTAGAACTTATTGTAAGGCCCTTGGACAAATTATTTTATTTTCTTAAGACACCGTTTCTACATCTGATAAATAGAGATACCACACATTAAGTACCTAAGTACCTACTTCGCAGGGTAGTTGTATAGGTAAGGCCCTTAGCAGAGTATTTGACACATAGTAGACCTTGTTATATTGATGGAGAATAAGAGATGCTATTGTGGAGGCTGTGGTCTTTGAAGGAGGAGGAGAACTGAGGCTTGGGATGTGAGAAGAAAGGTAGATGAGGAAGTTGGAAGAAGCTGTGTGTGTTTGGAGACTAGCTAAATTTTGCTGAGTCATCAGCGAGGGAATGATATAAAGGAATAATAAAGATAGTATGACAGACAAAGTAAGTTATGGCTGGTTCACAGAAGGCATCAAATCTTTCTTTGGGTCATTTTGACCTCATTCTGAAGGTTGAAGGGTGTCACTGAAGGTTTTGGGGTGAACTAGTAATAATCAGAGACTAGCATTGGGAAAATTAATCTGGGAACAATCTGATCAATTTATAGTAGGGAAACTTAGTAGGATAAGGTCCTGAGCACCTAAACTAAGTCAGTTAACCTCACAGCCTTTTGTGGTTCTCTACCTTTGTCCCATTTATATCATGGACACTGTATCATTGTATTTCCTAACACACATCATTTTAAAAGGTGGCTTTTACATTCTTTTCTCCTATCCTACCCCACATTTCCCTTTGTAGAGACCTCTTTTCCACTCAGGGCACATATTGACCTGTTCTTTTGTCATTTCCTCCATCTAAGCTGGGCAACGTCTAATATGTCATTTACTCATAATTAAATGAAATACAGTCAAAGCAAATGCATTACTTCGCATCCATTTTAAAGCACATTTTAAGCCATTTATTTTTAATTGGAGTTTAAAAGGCTTTTCTTTTCTTTAGAATAATTTCAGACATCAAGCAGATTGAGAACAATCCTTTTATGCCGAGTCAACTGGCTTGAAGAAAAAAATCAATCTTATTTAGGCCGTTTTGGGATAAGAGTCAGGGGAGTCTCCAGTACCTTCCCCAAACAGAACTGTCCTCTCCCTTGAGGAATGGGATGAAATTGCCCTGTGAAAAAGGCCATGTTATTGGGCGGCGCCTGTGGCTCAAAGGAGTAGGGTGACAGTCCTGTATACCAGAGGTGGCGGGTTCAAACCCGGCCCCGGCCAAAAACTGCAAAAAAAAAAAAAAAAGAAAAAAAAGGCCATATTATTGCCCCTGCCCTGGCACAAATCATCCTGTTCCTTCTGTACATGCCCATCAGTGGATAAATGGATTAGTCAAGTGCTACTTATGGCCAGAGCTTTGTGCTATGCTCACTGCTTCCATCCCTTGCTCTAGAAGTCTATTTCTGTCACATTTGAATTTTTATTTTTTACTTAGTTATATTTGTTTTCTGATTTCTGAGATATCCCACTGGTCCTACGTTGTTTTGTTTGTTTTCTCTCCAAGTCTGGAAGAGTCTTACAACACTTTATATGGTAAGGTGAAACTTACTCTATAAGTGATTGGAGTTCTAGAGTAGTGATTCTCAACCTTCCTAATGCCGTGACCCTTTAATACAGTTCCTCATGTTGTGGTGATCCCCAACCATAAAATTATTTTTGTTGCTACTTCATAACTGTAATTTTGCTACTATTATGAATCGTAATGTAAATATCTGATAGGCAGGATGTATTTAGGCGACCTCTGTGAAAGGGTCATTTGACCCCCTAAGGGGTCATGACCCATAGGTTGAGAACCACTATTCTAGAGTATTAACTGATTGTTCTAAGAATTATGAATTTTTGTTTTAAAACATTTTATTGTAGATGACATAAGGGCTCAGAGCACTGTTTTTAGGCCCTTTTGGAGGTAGCATTTATGGTGTATAAGGGAGCTAATAAAAGAATACTTCAGCAGTTTTCAACCTGTGGGTCGTGACCCCTTTTTAATGATGAACATACATTGCGGCATTAGGAAGGTTGAGAACCACTGCTCTACTTGTTTCCAAATTAGTTAAAAATAGTGAAATACAGAGTGAGACAGGTGGAGGTAGAAATAATCACCTTTATTAGCCATAAAAGTGATTGGCAGTTGTGGCCTTGATCTGCAGCCAAATGAGCTCCCTAACATTTACTGCCTGAAGTAGACAAACGTGCAGACCAGTCACTGGCACAGCTGTCGTAGGAATCTTTCTCTGCAAAGAAAGGGTTGCAGATGGATGGATGGATCAGGTCAAAACACATGCCTCTTGCAGACAGGGCAGTGGAGTTTCTCCAGCAGCTTCACTAGAGTGATTTCATAAGTCTTCCCAACAAACTTACTGAATTTTATCAGGTTTGTGAAATTTGCCTGTAGCTCTTGTGTTAGTGCGTATGCATTCAATGAATTTTTTTATTGTGTACAAATGCAGTTTGTTTTGGCAGTATTATGATATGCACTGTGGTGAAATAATTAGTTGTCTTCTGCCATTTGCTTCCAAGTGACTGGAAATAAGTACTTGGGAATGTGCTAAGTGCAGTTAGTGCTTTTCATATACAGTATTCACATAGTATTTGTTAATAATTTCCTCATTCTGCTTAGAAATATTTGTAAAGTAGATGATGGTGCAAAAATCAGCCATAGTAAGCTTGAAGAGTCAGGAACATTTTATATTTCTGTGGCCTTTTCCCATCTTGGCTCATCTAAAAAATATGAAATATGATTGTTGCTTCCTGCCATTGTGGGCAGTGGTTGAAGCCACTTGACCAGGCTTTGGAAGAAGCTTTGCCATGCAAGCTAGCAGGATGAGTTTTAGTTTTCTTGTTCCTGGTTAGGTGGCCAGTAATGCTCTCCATTTCCAGAGTTGGTTTCTCAGGGACTGTTCACTTGTCTTTCTGGCCAAGAATAGTTGCAAGATAAGCAGCTATGTGGATTTAAGAACAGAGTGTATTTTGCACTGTCTGATGAGTACATTGTGTCTCCAAAGTTGAGATTCCACATAGTGAGCTCTGGAAAACAACTGCTGGTAAATTTAGAAGATAATGAAAAGATTAATTATACATTCCTTATCTTGCTGAGCACTGTGTTGACTGATGTAGTTCACTGACCTGAAGATGGAACCAGGAAGCCTGGAATGTGATGTTTCACATTGTTTCTCTTGGAAAATGTATTTAATCAACATTCAGAGTGTTCAGGGTGATATATTTGGTATGACCTTTGTCCTTGAGGCACCAGTGGGAGTCGGCATGTGACACACATGATGGGAATTTGAGAGGAAAAATGGAAATGAGAGAATTTAATTTGAGTCAGTTTATATAATTGAGAATTTTTTTTTCTGATGTAATCTGTATGTTTGCTAGAAAATCAAGCAAACTCAGATTAGGAGTACTATTGATTCTGACTCTTCTAAAGCAAAAATATCATTTAAATATTATTAAAATAATACATCCTCATAATGAAAAAATCAAACAATGTCAAAATCTATAGTATCTTCCTCCCTTTAATCCCTTTAACAGTTTTATCTATATTTTTTCAGATTTTTTTTCCATTCATACAAAAGTATATTCCATTTTTATTTTGATGCTGGTACATAATCTGCTGCTTGTATTTTTCCACTTAATATACTATTGATATTAATTAATTGAGTTTCTATCGTGAATGAGTGTTGAATCATGCTAGATAGAGTGTTGCCCTGGGTAGAGTGCTATGATGTCATCATAACTCACAGCAACCTCAAACCTCTGGGCTTAAGTGATCTTCTTGCCTTAGCCTCTTGAGTAGCTAACTACAGGGGCCTGGCACAACATCCAGCTATTTTTTCTATTTTTAGTAAAGACAAGATCTTGTTCTTGCTCAGGTGGTTTTGAACTCCTAAGCTCAAGCAATTCACCTGCCTCAGCCTTCCAGAGTACCAGAGGGCCAGCACTATAGCCTTGAGCCACTGTGCCCAGCCTGCAAATCTTTTTTAATGAAAAATTTTAGCTAATGACTTTTCTTTTTTAATCTGATAATGGTAAGACTCTGGAGAGTGTAAGATATTGACTATGCCTGTCTCACAGCTGAGGGGTGCCTCTGCAGGGCCCCTTTTGCCTTTGGAGCAGATGAGAACACTGAGGTCTGTGACTTCAAGGGGAGGCTGATGAAGGTCCTCCCAACTGTTTGTGGCTCAGGATATAGTATTGAAGTCACTATCAGATTCTCTGATGTTCAACACTCCTGCCATTCCTGAGATAACTTTAGTCATTTCTTAGAATTGACAACTGCCCATTCTTTATAGACATTCAAGGGAGGTCACAGTGCAGCAGAATGTATGATCTAGGTTAAGAAGTCTGAGAGGGACTTGGTCTAACTTGTGCTGAGTATGTGACTGACCACTCATTTTATGGAGCCAGAGGAAATTATATAAGAGATCCAGCACCTCCAGGAGCTGTTCTCAGTGTAGTTGCTATGGTAGTTAGAGGTGATAATATTAATGAGAGGTTAATAGTATCATTAGCCTACAAAGTTTTAGATTCTAAATTACATTCATCCTAGTTGCAGTCTTGAGGGGTTTTAAATGCTTTGGCTGTCTTTAATTTGGGAAGTTAATTATATTTCATTTCCTTTCATAGTTTTTCCAAGGGTAGTTGAGTAGTCAGGTGGAATTTCTCATACCATTTTCCAGTTAGAATATTTAATTTTCGGCTCGGCGCCTATGGCTCAACCGGCTAAGGCGCCAGCCACGTACACCTAAGGTGGCGGGTTCGAATCCCCAGCCCGGACCCGCCAAACAACAATGACGGCTGCAACCAAAAAATAGCCGGGCGTTGTGGCGGGCGCCTGTGGTCCCAGCTACTTGGGAGGCGGAGGCAGGAGACTCGCTTGAGCCCAGGAGTTGGAGGTTGCTGTGAGCTGTAATGCCACGGCACTCTACCCAGGGGGACGCTTTAGGCTCTTTCTCAAAAAAAAAAAAAAAAGAATATTTAATTTTCTTTTGAGCACTAAGCTAAACCTTGGCCATCTCTCATTTCCCTGAGGAAGTGAAAGTTTTCTCCACTTTACCTGCTCTCTCTAGAACAGTGGTTCTCAGCCTTCCTAATGCCTTGACCCTTTAATACAGTTCCTGTGGGTTGTGACCCACAGGTTGAGAACCACTGGTCTAGAACAATTGATGAACTTGGTGGTGCACAGGGTAATTGGAGATTTGCTATGAACAGTTATCACAAGTAGCAAGAGCTTGAGTAGTCACTTGGCTCTAAGGCAGCAGTTCTCAACCCACAGGAACTGTATTAAAGGCTGGGGCATTCCTGTCACAACCCACAGGAACTGTATTAAAAGGCCAGGGCATTAGGAAGGTTGAGAACCACTGCTCTAAGGCCTAGTTCGAGGTTAATAACTTAAAAAATGTGATCTGTTGACTTCTAGGAGCTAAGACACATGATGAAGCATTTAGGTTTTATGCTCCTAATTTGAAGAGTGTATGTTAGATGATCTTAATAGTTTCATGGAGCTCCATGAAATTTTGATTTTGGATGAATGTGCCCACTTCTCTAAGACCGATCCCTCAGTTGAGACCTGACTTCTATATACAAGATAGGATATTGACTTGTTTATAATTTGTGCCAACTTTGTTGGTTTGTACCTCTTTTTATCCTGATGCTGATATTTACTTTTTGTATTTTGGATTGTATATTGTACTTTAATTGTTACTTTTAATTCGTTTCTTTAATCGTTATTTACTTTTAGGGAGTGTGGGTTTTTTTATAGACTGAATTGTTTTAGAACAGTTGTAGATTTATAGAAAAATTGCTCAGAGAGTACAGAGAATTCCATATACCTCTCTCTTGCCTTATTTCCATAGTTTCTCTGTTATTAACATTTTGTTTGTTTTGTATTAATATCTATAATATATGATGTATTTGTTATATAATTGATAAGCCATTATTGATATGTTACTATTAACTAAGGTCCATTAGGTTTCAATCTTTGTGTTGTATAGTTCTGTGAATTTTGACAAATGTATTATCTCTCACCATCCTGCAGAATAATTTCACTGCCCAAAGACTGCTGTATGCTCCATTTCTTCATCCATCCTCCCCATCCCCTGAAGTGCTGGCAGGCACTGATCTTCCTCCTGTCTGTATAATTTTGCCATTACTGAAATGTCACATATAATTGGAATAATACAGTAATTAGACTTTCCAGACAGGCTTCTTTCACATAGTACTGTGTAGTTAATTTCAGTTCTTTGCTGGTATACAGGAAAGTCATCAACTTTTATACATTAACCTTACATTCTCTAATCTTGGCTATCATTGCTTAGCTCCAGAAATTTTTTGGTGTTTCTTTAGAATTTTCTACATAGATAATCATATCTATCATATGTACACAAATGGAGTTTTATTTCTTCCTTCTAAATCTATATATTTTACTTTTCTTATGGCATCAACTAGGAGTATTTCCAGTATGATGTGTTGAATAGGGATGGTGAGAGGGAACATTCTTTTTTTTATTAAATTTCAGGTTAATGTGGGGGTACAAACAGATTCCATAGTTTGCATTTATAAGGTTAAAGTCACATTGGAATGTGTGTCCTACACCCAGGTAGTATGCCATATACCCATGCAGTGTACCTGTTGAGTGTGAATTTACCCAACACTCTTCCCCCCCCATTTGAATTTCACTGAGTTTTTCTTGCATGTGAGCATATAGATGTTAATCTACTAGTTCCATTTAGTACCCAGCACATGTGATGTTTGTTATTACATTCTTGTGATACCTAGAATGGTCTCCAGTTACATCCAGGTTGTTGTGAAAGATACCTAATTTCCACCATTTTTTATGGCCAAATAATATTCCATGGTATACATATGCCACAATTTATTAATTCATTCCTGTGTTGGGTTCCCACTTGGATTGTTTCTACATCTTTGCGATGGTGTATTGTGCTGCTAAAAACATTCTAGTACAAGTGTCTTAGTGATAGAATGCCTTTTTTTCCTTTGGGTAAATACCTAGTAAAGGGATTGTAGGATCAAATGGTAGGTCTATTTTTAGCTCTTTAAGGAATCTCCATACTGCTTTTCATAGAGGCTGCACCAGCCTGCAGTCCCACTAACTGTCCCATCAGCAGGAGGATCACTGAACCTTTCTCTCTGCATCCACACCAGCATCTGTTGTTTTGGGACTTGATGTAAGCCATCGTCTCTGGGTTTAAGTGATATCTCAGTGTGGTTTTGATTTGCATTTCTCGGATGGTTAGAGACAATGAGCATTTTTTCATAT
>NW_003852426.1:5656388-5658653 GCF_000181295.1 Otolemur garnettii
AGAATGCCATGGCATCATGCTCACAGCAACCTCCAACTCCTGGGCTCAAGCGAGTCTCCTGCCTCAGCCCCTGGCCATTTTTTGGTTGCAGCCATAATTGTTGTTTGGCGGCCCGGGCTGGGGATTCGAACCCGCCGCCTTAGGTGTATGTGGCTGGCGCCTTAGCCACTTGAGCCACAGGCACCGAGCCCATTAGTCTATTTTCATAAGGAAAGTTCCTGTTCATGTCTGTTGCCCACTTTTTAATGGGGTTGTTTGATTTTTTTCTTGTTTATTTGCTTGAGTTCTTTGTAGATTCTGGTTGTCAGCCTTTTGTCACATAGGTAACATGCAAATTTCTTCCCCCATTCTGTACGTTGTCTTTTTGCTTTGTTAAATGTGTCCTTAGCGGTGCAGAAACTCTTTTTAACTTGATTAGAGAAGAAGGGACGTTCTTAACTTCTTCTTGCTCTTGGGGGAAAGATTCTAGCTTCACACCTTTAAGTGTGATGTTAGCTGTAGATTTATTTCTAGATTTTATCAAGGAAGTTTCCCACTGTTTCTAATTTTCCTGAGAATTTTTATGATGAATGAGCTTTTGATTTTGTCAGATGGGTTTGGGTTTTAGGAAGATCACTTGAACCCAGTAGTTTGAGGTTACTGGGAGCTAGGCTGAGGCCATAGCTTTAGCCTGGGGCACATGAGTGAGACTGTGTCTCAAAACAGAAAGTTCTGCCTGTAGTGGTATGATTGTATGATTTTGCTCTTTAGCCTATTGACATGATAGATTTTTGATTTTCAAATGTTGAACCAGTCTTGCATACCTGGAATAAGTCCTACTTGCTTTGTGTTATATAATTCTTTTTGTGCATTGTTGTATTTGATTTGATAATTTTTTTTTTTTTTTTTTGGAGATAGAGTCTTACTGTGTCACCCTTGGTAGAGTGCCATGACGTCATAGCTCACAGCAACCTCAAACACTTGGGCTCAAGTGATCCTCTTGCCTCTTGCCTCCCGACTCCCAAGTAGCTGAGACTACAGGCGCCCACCACAATGCCTGGCTATTTTTAGAGATGAGTTCTCATTCAGGCTCAGGCTGGTCTCGAACCTGTGAGCTCAGGCAGTTCACCCTCCTTGGCCTCCCAGAGTGTTAGGATTACAGGTGCGAACCACTGCACCCAGCCCTTGATTCAGTAATCTTTTGTTGAGAATTTTTGTATCTGTGTAATGAGAAATACTGGTTAGTAATTTTCCTTTCTTATAATATCTTTGATTTCAGTCTGATACTGGTCTCGTAGAATGAGTTAGGAAGTATTTCCTTTATTTCTGTTTTCTGGAAGAGGTTGTAACTTGTATCATTTCTTCTTTAAATGTTTGGTAGAATTCTGACTCTGTGTCCTTGGACAAGTGACTTCACCTCTCTGAGCATGTTAAAATTTGTTAAATGCAAATTCTTATTTTAATATTTGATATCAAAAGTAGAGTTAATATACATTAGGTATCTTGTATTATACTTGGTACATAGTAGACTCTATTGCTGCTATTGTGCTTGTGAGATACATCTATTAGACTTATTAAAACATTTCTGGATTTCTTTATACTGTAGGCCATTAGCAGGTGGTAGGACTTTGTTCTTGTTCTTTAATGTCTGAGGCTGTATTCTTTCCTGTGTAGAGTATTGGTTGTTGTAAATGACTGGCCTCTTAAGTTGTAGATTTAATATTTGGGAAGTAGAAAGCTGTTTGTGGGAAAGCCCTCTAATTTGGGAAACTGTTTCCTTTATAATAACCCTCATGGTGAAGTCTCTTACTCTTCAGCTGGGAGATGTTACACATAGCATGGCATTGCTTTTTAGCCAGGTATTGGCCAAAGTTCTTAGTAATCCCAAGTGAGAGCTTTTTTTTTGAGATAGGGCCTCAAGCTGTCACCCTGGGTAGAGTGCTGTGGCATCAGCTCACAGCAACCTCCAACTCCTGGGCTCTAGTGAGTCTCCTGCCTCTGCCTCCCAAGTAGCTGGGACTACAGGCGCCCACCACAACACCGGCTATTTTTTGGTTGCGGCCATCATTGTTGTTTGGTGAGTCCGGGCTAGATTTGAACCCGCCAGCTCAGGTGTTTGTGGCTAGCGTCTTAGCCGCTTGAGCCACAGGCGCTGAGCTGTGAGAGTTTATTTTTAGAAAGTTTTGTTTGTTTGTTTGTTTGTTTTTTTTTTGGAGACAGAGCCTCAAGCTGTCCCCCTGGGTAGAGTGCCATGGCATTACAGCTCACAGCAACCTCCAACTCCTG
>NW_003852426.1:5658985-5661222 GCF_000181295.1 Otolemur garnettii
GCTATTTTTTGGTTGCAGCTGTCATTGTTGTTTGGCGGGTCTGGGCTGGGGATTCGAACCCGCCACCTTAGGTGTACATGGCTGGCGCCTTAGCCAGTTGAGCTGTAGGAGCCGAGCCTAGAAAGTTTTTAAGGACAGGATACTGGGTGCCTTTTAAGAATGCTAGAAAAAGAATTTGGCAAATAAAACAGATTGAGGGGGTCAGCGCCGATAGCATAGTGGTTACGGTGCCAGCCACTTACATCGAGGCTGGCAGGTTTGAACCTGGCCCGGGCCAGCTAAAACAACAATGACAACTGCAATATAAAATAGCGGGTGTTGTGGCGGGCGCCTGTAGTCCCAGCTACTTGGGAGGCTGAAAAAAAAAAAAAAACAGATTGGGGAAGTCGATTAAATACAAATCTCAGTAGAGTTCCTGAGACAGGCTGTGGAATTAAGCTAAATTTAAACATATTACAAATAGAGGCAAAGAAAGTGAGGAAAACCTGGACTTAGGAAAGCCAATTTATTTTATTTATTTGGGTTTTTTTTGTAAAGACAGAGTCTCACTTTATTGCCCTTGGTAGAGTGCTGTAGCATCACACAGCTCATAGCAACCGCCAACTTCTGAGCTTAGGCTGTTCTCTTGCTTCAGCCTCCCGAGTAGCTGGGACTACAGATGCCCACCACAACACACAGCTATTTTTTGCAGTTTGGCCAGGGCCAGGTTTGAACCCACTACCCTCGGTATATGGGGCCAGTGCCCTACTCACTGAGCCACAGGCACCACCCGCCAATTTATTTTTATTATTTTATTTTTTTGCAGTTTTTGGTCAGAGCTGGGTTTGAACCCTCCACCTCTAGCATATGGGGCCGGCGCCCTACTCCTTTGAGCCATAGGTGCCTCCCGCCAATTTATTTTTAAAAAGTTATGTACCCTGTTCAGCTGTTTTCACTAACAGAAGTTACAGATAAGTGGTTGTAGTGCTTAAACAAAATTACAGAGAAACTACTTTTATAAAATTAGTTTAAGCAGATAAGCTTTAAGGCAGCAAAATTGATCTGTACAACTTATAAGTATATATTTTCAGAAATGAAATGTTTCTTTTAAGAACTGAATGTAACTTTTAGAAAAGAAATAATCTGCTTGTGGAAGTCACCTTAGCTACATAAAACTAAAGCAGAGAGTAGGTTACCAGTAAAAGAATTCTGAGAAGGGAGTATTTCCTCATATCCTGGGTCTCTTGATTCAGAGTAAATGATGGCCCTAGAATGACAGGTCTTTACTAAGGTACCGGGCAGGCCAGAGGTTAGCCCAGTTTGGGGATTACTTGCACATCAGTCCTTTAAAGTGCTCTACTTTCCTTTGCACACTTTATAGGACTTAACCTCATCCCTATTCCTTTCCTCTGACCTGTCAGTACCAAACCATTCTTCACACCCAGATTTAGAAACTTTACCCAAGAGGGAAATGATTCTGAGCTTTAACAGTTAGACTACTTATCAGTCTGCTGGCCTGAAAGTTCAAGATTCCTGGTAGGTGATTTCATGAAGACAAGTAAGAGGAGAAAGGCAGGAAAGATGGTCAGAGGAGAACTGAGGACAAGTGTCATCTGAGGAAGTAAAGAGGATTTATCCCAGGTGTGGTGTAGTGGCAAGAACATTTCACTGGGAGATGGGAGGCCTTGGTTCCAGTCTGGCTCAGGCATTATTAGCTGCCCCTTCACCTCACTAGGTCTTAGTTTCCCCATTTGTAAAAGTTTTGGACAAGATGGTTTTAGGCACTGGGAATAGAGAGATGCATAAGTAAGTCAAGGACTCTGCCATTAAGGAGCTCATTGTCTGATTGAGGAAACAAGCTTGTTGTAAACAAAGAAAGGCAACATAATATTATAAATGTTTTAAGTAGGGGGTCTATGAAGAAGGGCTGTGGACAGAGTTAACTCAGCCTGGAAGGCAGGGTGATATTTCATTGGGGCTTTGAAGAGTGTTTGGGATTTTACAAAGATTAAGATGGGGTGAAGCCAATGACCAGGTTGTATTTCAGAGTGTAAGGTGATGGAACCAGCAAGATACCCGGAGAGAGACGGGATGTCCTTTATTTCATAGCAGGCCAAGAAGTTTTTCCTGTATGTGAGAGAGGGTCATCTAAAGCTCTTTTTTTTTTTTTTTTTTTTTTTAAAGAGACAGAGTCTCACTTTATCACCCCTGGTAGAGTGCTGTGGTGTAACAATTCACAGCAATCTCCGACTCCTGGG
>NW_003852426.1:5661242-5670803 GCF_000181295.1 Otolemur garnettii
ACTCCTGGGCTTAGGTGATTCTCTTGCCTCAGCCTCCCAAGTAGCTGAGACTACAGGCGCCCGCCACAATGCCCAGCTGTTTTTTTGTTGCAGTTTGGTCGGGGCTGAGTTCAAACCTGCCACTCTCGGTATATGGGACTGGCACCTTACCCACTGAGCCACAGACGCTGCCCATCCATCTAAAGCTCTTAAGTGGGAGAAAAGCCTGACTTTATAAGCATTCTAAAAATGAATAGTCACAACATCATAGAGAATGGTTTTTGGTTTTTATCTGTGGAGGAAGAGACGAGGCAGTCAAGATCATTTTGGAGATTATTTCAAGAGTAAAACAGTGACTTTGGCAATAGAGGAAGGGACAAATTTGTGAGTCATTTTAGGGTATAAAATATCTGGGATTTAGTAACTCACCTCTCCTAATCTCAACCATTACTTAAAGTAGTGTTATATAACTTAGGTATAATTCCTACAGCATTTTCTAAAACCCACTGAAATTACTGACCCATTTAGTCCCCCTTCCCTGGTGACAGCTACTGAAGTCTTTTGGGCATGCTTGTTCTTAGCTTCTGTAATTGAAGAGCTCCATTCAGAAGTAATGGGGAGTAATTAATGTTCATCCTCTAGAGATTAGAAAAATGAAGGACCTCAGTAAGCTTTTTAGAAAGGAGGTCAAGCCCACAAATGCATTTTCTCCAGAACTCTTTTTTTTTTTTTTTGAAGTTTTTTTTGGCTGGGGCTGGGTTTGAACCCGCCACCTCCAGCCCAGTGCCCTACCCCGTTGAGCCACAGGCGCCACCCTGTCTCCAGAACTCTTTCAAGAGTCTCATAACCAGAAACCCAACTCTCTCTGGAGTGGATCTCGCTTCACTTAAAATAAAAAAAGAAAGAAAGAAAGTAAGTATGTGTATGTATGTTGTTAAAAAAAAAATTAATTCTGATAATTTTTAAACGGTAAAGAAGTCTTTTTTCAAGGCTTTTGCAATAGACCAGTCCTGGTGGCTCATGCCTGTAATCCCTTGAGCGGTTAAAGCAGAAGGATCCCTTGAGCCCAGGAATTTAAGGTTACACTGAGCCCCTTGCACTCCCGCCTAGATAACATAGCAAGACCTATCTCTATATTAAAAAAAATAAATAAATAAAAACTAAAAGAAGAGTAGATATTCTAATATGGGAGAGCGCAGGCTTAACTCCAAATATGACAATGGCAAGTGGGGATTTATAACTCAATAGCAAGGTTAAGGGGTCAGTGGGTAGAAAATTACATAAAGGAGACATCAAGGCTAGGGGATTCATGCTAAACTGACCTAAGGGGATCCTTGCTGAAGGCAGGCCAAAGACTTGGATGAAAATGGTAGGATATGAGGAACTTGATCACATATCAAAGGTGAGGAACTCTTATACTTACTTAGCAGGATTTTTGCTAAAACTGGGGGTGGAATAATGTGGGGGTAAGGTCAGGGTGTAGTTGAAAAGAAGGCTTAGAGGAGCCTGACTAAAGTTTAGTCAAGGAGAGAGTCTTCGCCACTGTGTGTTTTACTACAAAGGTAACATGAACCTTACCTCTTTTAATTAATCTGTCTTATAAGTGTAGTATGTAGCCTTCCAAATGTTAGTGTAAAGCTTAAAAAAAATACTCTGTTCCTACAGAAATGAGGTCATACTCTGCACGCTGTTATGCAGGTGTGTTTTCCACTTCATATATTTTATATGGTTTTTCATGTCAGCACACATACACTGGTCTCATTCTTTAGAATGCCTTGGCTTACTTCAGATATTATTCATTTAAAAGAAAAATTGGAAGTAATTTATATGTATATTTTAAATTACTTATTTATGCTTTACTTTCATATTATATTATAAATTATTTCTGGTTTATAACTTTTTTACATACATCATTCCATTTATTCCATAAAACAGTCCTCTAAGGAGGGCAGAGTAGAATACCTCCATTTTACCTAGAGGTTAGATGATTTACTAGAGATTATACAGCTAGTATGTGTCAAGTCCAGGATTTGCATGTGTGGAAATAACATTTAGGTCTTTGATATTCAGCTTACGTATTAACCACGTTTAGAATATTATTCTTCTCTGTGACACTTTGGGACATTTAGGAAATACATAGGACATATGTAGGACCTAGAATCTGAAAATGAATTTCATTTGAAATGCTTATCCATTTTATATGTATTATTAATTTCTGTATTAAAAATTCTTATTTTAATTTTCTTAAACAGTAAAATAATCATTTTAAGATTAATCAGCTTGTATTTTTCATTATATTGATGATGCTTTCAGTAGTTTAGCATAAGCTGCAGAGTTTGTCAGCTAATTGTATTTCTGGAAATGTTAATGGAGGCTTTTCAGTTAACTACCTCTACTCATTTCCTGTGGGACTCATTTCCCATCAAGAACCTTGTGACTCTCCTCCTTTGTATTCTTTCTTGGTTTCCTATGACCCTGGAGAGTAACAAAAAAAGCAAGATGGGAACAAGATGAACTGAAGATGGGGAATATGAGGTAGGGTGAAAATGAAAGAACATTAGCTGAGGGGAATTCATCTTATTCAGGAATGAGAGAAACAATGAGGCTTGGCACCCATAGCACAGTGGTTACAGTGCAGGCCACATACACCGAGGCTGGTGGATTCAAGCCCAGCCCAGACCAGCTAAACAATAATGACAACTACAACAAAAAATAGCTGGGTGTTGTGGCGGGCGACTATAGTCCCAGCTACTTAGGAGACTGAGGCAAGAGAATCACTTAAACCCAAGAGTTTGAGGTTGCTGTGAGCTGTGATGCATGGCACTCTACTGAGGGCAGCAAAGTGAAACTGTCTCAAAAAAAAAAAAAAAAGATAGAGAGAGAGAGACAAACAGTGAAGAGAAAAGCTGTTTTCCAGGAAGCTGTATAGCTGCTTAAGATTTTGCAGTTAAACCTTTCAAGTTCTGTGACTCTGGGTAAGTTATTTCATCTCCATGCTTCTCAATTTCCTAAGGTTTCCTAGTGGAGTTCTGGTGAGAAGTAAATAGTGGGTTATTTAATTCACTTAAAGTATACTTGGTTCACAGCAAAGATTTAATAAATTTTAGCTGTTATTTCTAGGCCTTTCAGATGCAGAATTCCAAGAAAAAGGTCTCAAAAGTGAAGATTTTTGCAGGTTATGTTTCTGACAAAGGTCTGATTACTAGAATCCATAGAGAACTCAAACTAATCAATAAGAAAAGAATAAACCCCATTTCTATGTGGGCAAGAGACTTGAACAGAAACTTCTCTGATGAAGACAGGCGCATGGCCTATAAACACATGAAAAAACGCTCGTGATCCTTAATCATCAGAGAAATTCAAATCAAAACCACTTTGAGATATCATCTAACTCCAGTAAGATTAGCCCACATCGCAGAATCCCAAAATTACAGATGTTGGCGTGGATGCAGAGAAAAGGGAACGCTTCTACGCTACTGGTGGGAATGCAAGCTAATATGACCTTTTTGGAAAGAAGTTTAGAGAGCACTCAAGGAACTAAAAGTAGACCTACCGTTTGATCCTGCAATTCCTCTACTAGGTATATACCCAGCTGATCAAAAATTATTTTACAACAAAAACATTTGCACCAGAATGTTTATTGCAGCCCATCAACCCATGAATGGATTAACAAATTGTGGTATATGTACACCATGGAATACTATGCAGCCATAAGGAAAGATGGAGACTTCACATCTTTTATGTTTACCTGGATGGAGCTGGAACATATTCTTCTTAGTAAAGTATCTCAAAAATGGGAAAAAAAGTATCTTATGTATTCAATACTACTATGAAATCAATATATAACCACCTACGCACATATGAATGGTAAAACATAACTGTAGTCCAGAAAGTAGAAAGGAAGAGGAGAGAGAGGTGAGGGGACAGGGGATATGGGAGGCGGGAGGGTATTTGGGGGGACCTCACCTAATGTGCATGATGAAGGGTACATTTCAAAACTATTAAGAAATGAGTATAATTGTGATGGATGTGTTACTTAGTTGAATGTAAACATTTCATATTGTATATCAAAGCAGTGCCCTGAACCCCATAAATGCATCAATGTACAAAGTTATGATTTAATAAAAAATAATTTTAAAAGGTCTCAGAAGTAAAGTGGAGACCTCTTTACATGAAGTAAAGTGACCATGTGATGTGTTGTCCCGGCCAGTATGCTGATAATTAATTAGTAATTATGCTGTTAATAATTATAGCTTAACATGTGTAAGCCAGGATTAATGATTTCTCTAAGGTGGAGGCATCTGTGCCCCCAGTGTGTGAATGATTAAGGCATCTTTTCTTCTTACCTCAGCCCATTTAAAACTCTGGACTTTGACAAGCCAGTAAGCAAATTAATCTTAAAACCTTAGACAGACATGTTTACACACTTAACTAAATTACAGTTCTCTTTCTAGGTAATACATCTTAAAGTGCTTTGTGTCCCCACAGATATCTAGTAAAATCTGTGCAGTATTGTTTACCCAAGAAATAACTTAGAAGAGGATATTTGTCTTCTTACAGGTAGTTTCTGTCTCTAAAAAAAGAATTTTGCCATATCTTTCTTCAAATAACTAGGCTACCTTATGCCTTTAGGTGCAGATTTTTCTTGTCTGTTGAGCTCTCAGAATGTTCCGGGTACAATACTTAATTGACAGTGAGGATATAATGTGTTTGAATCTACCCTGAAGTTGCTTGCAGTCTAAAGAGTGACAGATACAGAGCTCCCAACTGACATCCTTATAATGAAGGCAAAGTACAAGGAGCATTCCAAGAAGCTCATGAAGAGCCCTACCTGGCCTTAGAAGGTCAGGAAAAAGTTTCCTGAGGAAGAGAGGTTTGCTCAGCACTGAATGGGAGTTGAAGAGGCAAGATGGGATGGGGACTTTGGGAAGAGGTGGGAGGGAGCATGGTCTTGCAGTAAAGAAGGTTCTATATAAGAAATGCAAAAAACTGGGAAATGTTTGTTTTTAAAAAATGTGGCTCCAGCGTGATCTGACACTCCTCCCATTTGCAGTGCCCTTGCATCTCTTTTTCTTGTTAACAGAATCCCATTGTTCCATGTCATGCTGCAGTATAATTTTTTGTTTTCATGTCTCTGAGTCCTTTAGGGTAGAGACTTGGTTTTGTTCATTATAGAATAGTGCAGTGGCCTTTCCCCTTCACTCTCTTCACAGTGTGCTCAGTGGTTGGGAAGGTGACATAAGATGGGCACAGTCCTTGCTAACATGGAGCATGTACTTTAACAACTGTATGTTTTGCTCAGTGAATGAATACATTGAATGATTTATACTTAGAATTTTGAGCTCTGGAGATCATTTTCATGTAGTTCAGCAGTTCTGAGCCTTCTTTGGTTGTGAAGCAAAACAATAAATGCTCAGGTGTTCAGAAGCCATTACTAAGGTAGGTTGAATGAAATAAGATGAGGGCCCCCCAAATAATAGTGCAAATCCTTGGGAAAATATAGCTTGTGCTATGCATGTTAATCTTCGTTAGTTACAGAAGAGAACTACTATAGTGGTATTTGCTTCCTGGTGGTGTCCTTCTCAGGTTGTCATGTCTACATCTATATTGGAATGACAGTTTCACTCTGTGTTTCTTTATGCACTGTTCACATTCCGCCTTCCTGTTATAGGCAATGATAGGGAGGCACAGCCTCACTTACCCAAGATAGCACTGACTTAAAATAACAATCCGTAGAGTGAATGTACAAGGAGGTCAGTCTCCATGCTTAAGGAACTTGCCAATTTGTGTACATGTGTGATGGTATGTATGTCTGTGCAAGTTGCTGACAAAACCCAAAAGTTCTCAAAACAGAATGGTGAGAAGAGCAACGCTGGATATAAACAGTATGTTTATCCTGAAGATAGTTATCCTAGTCAGGAGATAGGGAGGAACTCCTTGGTGGCTTTGTGGAATAAAGAGGCCATCTTCCTAAGTTTCTTGTGTGAATTGAGTCCACACATGCAGTTAAAATGGGGTATTGCCTTCTCTGGTTGTGTCTTTCTTACTTGTGAAGGAGTAAACTTTTCAGAGTCACTGCTTTTCATCACATGCTTGAAATATAAAAACATGTGGCCACAAAAACCCAGGGTTACCAGAATTATACATTTCATAGTTTACAAAGACTGGTCCTAGCTGTCATGTAGTGTTAGAATCCTTTCTGAATCATTTCTATCAGGGAGGCCTTTTATGCATTTTTGGTACCCTTCTGGAAAAACAGCCATTTCCAGCTAATACTCTTTATTTCTGATTATTAGGCTTCTGCTTTACTTTCTTATTTTAAAGTTTTAGACATCTTCTGTTAATCTCTGTTATGGAAGAGGAAAGTTTAACTTTCTTATTACACTTTTTCAGTCCACTAGCTCTCCTTTCATCCTTCAAATATGTCATAACTTTTAGTTAAATCAGCATTTAATGCTTATCTTTGTTATTATGCCTGTTAGTATTATTTACCTGCTGAGCCAGTTAGTATGCTCTGATCTCATTTTTCTCTTCTACTGTTCATTAATTCTCTTGTAGGTTTTCTGAGTTTTCTGTGTCTACTTTACTTCCAAACCACAATCATACTTTTAAATGCTTAATTATTATTTTTACATCCTAGGCAGATATATCAATTGATCAGTTTTGTTTTCTTCTGCAGCCACCTCCCTGGATTCCCAGATATGGCTGGGTCTGGTTATTGAGCCTGCCATAGGGCTGGTGCTCTTCACCTGTTTCTTAGACAGCCATCTTCCTCTTTCTTGGTTTGCTCATTTGTTTGGCAGAGCACATCTCCAGTCATTTCCTCATAAAAGAGTGTTTGGGAGGTAAACTTGAAACCCTGCCTGCTTTTGTTCTCTTTTTATATACTTGACTGATAATTTGTCTTCTATAGAATTGTAGGTTAGAAATCATTTCACTTCAGAATTTTGAAAGCATTACCCTTTTGTCTTTTGCTTTTCAGGAATTCTATTGAAAATTCTGATGCCACTCAGTTCTTTGTATGCAAGCTTTTTTATACTCTGAAACTATGTTCTCTTTTTCCCATGTATTCTAAAATTTCACAGTGTGACTTGGGGTGGGTCTTTTAAATAATTTTTTTATTATTCATTGTACTGGGCACAGGATAGACTCTTAACTGGAAGTTGAAAGGAAAAAAATTTTTTTTTTTTTTTTTTGAGACAGTCTCACCATGTCACCCTTGGTGGAGTGCTATGGTGTCACAGCTCACAGCAACCTCAAACTTTGGGCTCAAGTGATCCTCTTGCCTCAGCCTCCCAAGTAGCTGGGACTATAGGCCTGTGCCACTTATACCCAGCTAGTTTTTCAATTTTCAGTAGATGGGATCTTGTTGTTGCTCAGGCTGATCTCCAACCTGAGCTCATGCAGTCCACCTGCCTCAGCTTCCCAGAGTGCTAAGATTACAGGTGTGAGCCACTGCACCCAGCCTCTGTTGTTTCCTTGTCTCTGTTTCTTTGAGTCATTTCTTTTTCTTTGTTTTGTTCTCTCTCTCTCTTCATGTTAAATGCTTTCTTAAAATATCTGGCTATCCTTGGTTGTCATTTGTATTTAAGCACAAGACACTAAAAAGCTGATTGGATGTTCTGTATAGAGGTGGAAAGAGCTTTTTAAAGATGGGCTTTATATTATTATATAGTGTTAAGGGGCAGGAATCTTCCAGCTCCTGTTTTATTGGGGAATCCCCCAAAGTCAGCATCTGTTGACCTTCTCTGTGGAGTCACTTGGTTTCCCCGGGAAAAAAATCTTCTGACTTTCTGTTTGGGAGTGGGAGGTGACAGCATTCTGTAAGCTAAGTGAGGTCGGGGTTGCGGGGAGTGGGGGGCAGGACCTCACCCTTCAGGATTTGGACTTTCATTCACGGTGTCTGTTTTCAGTGTAGTACTTCTCCCTGTCTTCTGCTGTTCCTCATGTCCCTAAGTCTAGAGCCTATCTGGTTCTTTATAGAATAAATCCTCCTCTCCTACTTGCGTAGAGGAGTAATGGTCTCCTGGCTATGGCATTTCTTTTCTTTTCTATCTTTCTTTTTTTTTTTTCTGATGTGAGACAGAGTCTTACTTGTTGCCCTTAGTAAAGTGCCATGGCATCAGAGCTCACACTAACCTCAAAGTCTTGGGCTCAAGCGATTCTCTTGTCTTAGCCTCCCAAGTAGCTGGGACTGTAGGTGCTCACCACAATGCCAGGCTATTTTTAGAGATGGGCTCTTGCTCTCACTCAGGCTGGTCTCGAACCTGTGAGTTTAGGCAATGCACTCACCTGGGCCTCCCAGAGTGCTAGGATTACAAATGTGAGCCACCACGCCTGGCCCCGTGATACTACTTCTTTTTTCTTTTTTTTTTTAATGTTTATTTACCTTTTTTTTTTTATTGTTGGGGATTCATTGAGGGTACAAGAAACCCTCGATTTGTTAGGTAAAGTCCCTCCTACAATCGTGTCTTGCCCCCAAAAGGTGTGTCACACACCAAGACCCCACTCTCTCCCTCTTTCCCTCTCTCTGCTCTTCCTTTCCCCTACCCCACTGTGTTATTAATTGTCATTAATTGTCCTCATATCAAATTTGAGTACATAAGAGTCATGCTTCTTCATTCTTGTGATGCTTTACTAAGAATAATGTGTTCCACTTCCATCCAGGTTAATACAAAGGCTATAAAGTCTCCATTTTTTTTAATGGCTGAATAGTATTCCATGGTGTACATATACCACAGCTTGTTAATCCACTGTAGGGTTGGGCATTTAGGCGATTGTAAATTGAGCTGCAATAAACAGTCTAGTGCAAGTGTCCTTATGATAAAAGGATTTTTTTCCTTCTGGGTAGATGACTAGTAATGGGATTGAAGGATCAAATGGGAGGTTCTTTGAGGGTTCTCCATACTTCCTTCCAAAGAGTTTGAATTAGTTTGCAGTCCCACCAGCAGTGTAAAACTCTTCCCTTCTCTCCACATCCACACCAGCATCTGCAGTTTTGAGATTTTGTGATGTGGGCCATTCTCACTGGGGTTAGATGGTATCTCAGGGTGGTTTTGATTTGCATTTCTCTAATAATTAGAGATGATGAGCATTTTTTCATATGTTTGTTAGCCATTCATCTGTCGTTCTTAGGGAGGGTTCTGTTCATGTCTCTTGCCCATTGATATATGGGATTGTTGGCTTTTTTCATGTGGATTAATTTGAGTTCTCTATAGATCCTAGTTATCAAGCTTTTGTCTGATTTAAAATATGCAAATATCCTTTCCCATTGTGTAGGTTGTCTATTTGCTTTGAGTGTTGTCTCCTTAGCTGTACAGAAGCTTTTCAGTTTAATTAAGTCTCATTTGTTTATTTTTATTGTTATGGCAGTTGCCACAGCAGTCTTCTTCGTGATGTCTTTTCCCAGGCCATATCTTCCAGTGTTTCTCCTATACTTTCTTTGAGGATTCTTATTGTTTCATGCCTTAAATTTAAGTCCTTTATCCATCTTGAATCAATTTTTGTGAGGGGAGAAAGGTGTGGATCCAGTTTTAGTCTTTTTTTTTTTTTTTGAGACGGAGCCTCAAGCTATCCCCCTGG
>NW_003852426.1:5671023-5703756 GCF_000181295.1 Otolemur garnettii
AGTCTTTTACATGTGGATATCAAGTTCTCTCAGCATCATTTATGAAATAGAGAGTCTTTCCCCCAAGGTATGTTCTTGTTTGGTTTATCGAAGATTAGGTGGTTATAAGATGTTAGTTTCATTTCCTGGTTTTCTATTCAATTCCAAATGTCTATATCTCTAATTTTGTGCCAGTACCATGCTGTCTTGACCACTATGGCTTTGTAGTACAGCCTTAAATCTGGGATGGTGATGGCCCTGGCTTTGTTTTTATTACTAAGAACTGCCTTAGCTATATGGGTTTTTTTTCTGGTTCCATACAAAACTCAGAATCATTTTTTCCAAGTCTTGAAAGTACGATGTTGGTATTTTAATAGGGATGGCATTGAATAGGTAGATTGCTTTGGGAAGTATAGACATTTTAACAATGTTGATTCTTCCAGCCACGAGCATGGTATATTCTTCCATTTGTTAATATCCTCTGCTATTTCCTTTCTTGGGGTGTCCTAATTTTCTTTACAGACGTCCTTCACCTCTTTCGTTAGGTATATTCCTAGGTATTTTCTTTGAGCTATAGTGAGGGGAGTTGTGTCCTTAATTAGCCTCTCATCTTGGCTGTTACTGGTATATACAAAGGCTACTGACTTGTGGACATTGATTTTTTTTTTTCTTTTTGAGACAGAGCCTCAAACTGTCACCCTGGGTAGAGTGCTGTGACACTCTATGGGCTCAAGCGATTCTCCTGCCTCCGCCTCCCAAGTAGCTGGGACCACAGGCGCCCGCCACAACACCCGGCCAGTTTTTGGTTATAGTTGTCATTGTTGTTTGGCAGTCCCAGGCTGGATTTGAACCCACCAGCTCAGGTGTATGTGGCTGGTGCCTTAGCCACTTGAGCAACAGGTGCTGGGCCATGGACATTGATTTTATATCCTGAGACATTACTGGTATTTTTTGATGACTTCCAGGAGTCTTGTGGTTGAGTCTTTGGGGTTCTCTGGGTATAAGATCATATCGTCAGCAAAGAGTGAGAGTTTGACCTCCTCTGCTCCCATTTGGATGCCCTTTATTTCCTTGTCTTGCCTAATTGTATTGGCTAGCACTTCCAGCACTGTGTTGAATAGTATGGTGACAGAGGACAACCTTGTCTGCTTCTAGTTCTAAGAGGGAAAGCTTTCAATTTTATTCCATTCAGTAAAATATTAGCTGTGGGTTTGTCTAGATAGCTTCGATTGGTTTCAGAAATGTGCCCCGTATGCCTACACTCTTCAGTGTTCTAATTATAAAAGGATGCTGAATTTTATCAAATGCTTTTTCCTCATCTATTGAGAGGATCATATGGCCTTTGTTTTAGCTTCTGCTAATACAGTGAATAACGTTTATGGACTTGCATATGTTAAACCAGCCTTACATCCCTGGGATGAAACCTACTTGGTCATGATGTATGACTTTTTTGATGATAAGCTGTAATCTATTGACTAGACTTTGTTGAGAATTTTTGCATCTATATTCATTAGTCAAATTGGTCTGAAATTCTCCTTTTTAGTTGGGTCTTTTCCTGGTTTTGGTATCAGGGTGATGTTTGCTTCATAGAACGTATTGGGGGAAGATTCCTTCCTCCTCGATTTTTTGAAATAATTTCTACAGTATGAGAATAAGCTCTTCTTTGAAGCTTTGATAGAATTCTGGTGTGAACCCATCAGGACCAGGGTATTTTTTTTGGTTGGAAGATTTTTTTTATTGTTTCTTTGATCTTAGTGCTTGAAATTGCTCTGTTCAGGAGCTCTGTTTCTTCCTGGCTAAGTCTAGGGAGAGGGTGTGATTCCAAATATTGATCCATTTCCTTCACATTATCAAATTTCTAGACATAGAGTTTCTGGTAATATTCAGAGATGATCTCTTGTATTTTTGTGGCATCCGTTGTTATTTCCCCTTTATCATTTCTGATTGAGGTTACTAGAGATTTTACTTTTCTGTTTATAGTTAGTGTGGCCAAAGGTTGATCTATTTTATTTATTTTTTCAAAAAACCAACTCCTTGTTTCATTAATTTTCTGAATGATTCTTTTGTTTTAAATTTCATTGATCTCTGATTTAATTTTGGATATTTCTTTTCTTCTGCTGGGTTTAGGCGCTTAGATTGTTCTTCTTTTTCCAGTTCCATAAGATGGCTTGTGAGTTTGTTGATGTGCTCTCTTTCTGTTTTTTGAATGTAGGTACCTAAAGCAATAAATTTTCCTCTCAGAACTGCTTTTGCAGTATTCCACAGGTTTTGGTAGCTTGTGTCTTCATTGTTGTTTTGCTCAAGGAATTTAATGATTTCCTCTTTTATTTCTTCCTGCACCCAACTGTCATTCAACAGAAGGTTGTTTAATTTCTGTGCCTTTGTGTGGAATTGAATGTTTTTGTTGGAGTTGAGTTCCACCTTCGGTGCCTTGTGATCTGAGAAGATACAAGGTAAAATTTCAATTCTTTTGATTCTGTTGAGGTTTGTTTTGTGTCCTAGGATATGATCAATTCTGGAGAATGTTCCATGGGAGATGAAAAGAATTTATATTCTTTTTTTTTTTTTTTTTTTGAGACAGAGCCTCAAGCTGTCCCCCTGGGTAGAGTGCCGTGGCATTACAGCTCACAGCAACCTCCAACTCCTGGGCTCAAGCGAGTCTCCTGCCTCCACCTCCCAAGTAGCTGGGACCACAGGCGCCCGCCACAACGCCCGGCTATTTTTTGGTTGCAGCCGTCATTGTTGTTTGGCCGGTCCGGGCTGGGGATTCGAACCCGCCACCTTAGGTGTACGTGGCTGGCGCCCTAGCCGGTTGAGCCATAGGCGCCGAGCCAAGAATTTATATTCTTTATCATTGGGGTGGAATGTTCTATATGCGTCTATCAGGCACAGTTGTTCTAGGGTCTCATTTAAGTCCCTTTTATCTTTGTTTAATTCCTGTTCAGAGGATCTGTCCAGCTCTGTAAGAGGAGTGTTAAAAGTCCCCTGTTATTACGGTGCTATAGGATATCATATTGCTCAGACTGAGTAAGGTTTGTTTCAAGAATCTGGGAGCATTTAAGTTGGGTGCATAAATATTTAAAATTGAAACATCTTCTTATATTTTTCCCTTGACCAATATAAAATGACCATCTTTGTCTATTTTGACTTTAGTTGCTTTAAATCCACGTGTATCTGAAAATAAGATTGCAGCCCCTCTTTTCTTCTGAATTCCGTTTGCCTGAAAAATTGTCTTCCAACCCTTAACTCTGAGTTTTAATTTGTCTTTTGAAGCTAGGTGTGTTTCCTGCAGACAGCAAATAGATGGCTTGTGTTTTTTAAACCAATCTGCCAATCTGTGCCTCTTTATTGGGGAATTCAAGCCATTAACATTTATTGAGGTAATTGATAAGTAAGGTAGTGTTCTATTCATTTTATTTTGTGAGAGTCCATTGCTTAGTTTTATCTTTTCCATCATTGTGGAAGTTGGGTTCTGGCCTTTAATTTCTGAGTTCTTACTTTGTTGTTGATCCATTATGATGGTCAGTGTGTAGAACAGGTTGAAGTATTGAGCTGGTCTTATTGTGGCAAATTTCCTCAATGTTTGTATATCAGTAAATGATTTGATTTCTCTATCAGTTTTAAAGCTTGGTTTAATAGGATATAAAATTCTGGGCTGGAAATTGTTCTGTTTAAGTAAATTAAAGGTAGATGACCATTGTCTTCTTGCTTGGAAAGTTTCATTAGAGAAGTCTGCAGTCACCCTAATGGATTTGCCCCTGTAGGTCAATTGGTGCTTATTCCTGGCAGCTTGAAGAATCTTTTCTTTTGTCTTGACTTTGGACAGGTTCATCATAATGTGTCTTGGAGAAGCTCTGTTAGCATTTAGGCGACCTGGGTCCAATATCCCTCTGAAAGGAGTGTGTCAGAATCTTTGGTGATATTTGGGAAATTTTCATTTATAATATTCTCTACTATGGCTTCCATTTTCTGTGGCATTCTTCTTCTCCTTCTGGGTTACCTTAACTCTTATGTTTGAATGCTTCATAAAGTCCCATAATTCTGTCAGTGAATGTTCTACTTTCTCTTTCTTCTTTTCTGCCTCTTTAACTATCTGAGTTATCTCAAGAGCTTTGTCCTCTACCTCTGGGATTGGATTTTCCCATTTAACGTCTTTGGCACTATGGTGGGGATTTTGTGTCTGATTGTTCCATGTTTGTGAGATTTGTCTTTCTCCAAAGGTTGCAGAATTCTTTGAGGGTGGGGATGATTTCACAGACTTCTTGCATCTCTCCTTTTACCCTTAACTGTTAAGTATGCAGAAGGCATTTTGGTAAAGATACGTCAAATTCATTTGAATAAGATGATGTCTTTTTAAAAAATAAACTAATCTGGGGCAGTGTTTCATTGTGTTGGAAAACTGCCAGCTCTTCCTAAAGTTCAAAGATAAATCTGACTTTGCAAGGATAACCAAAAGAGGAAAACAGTGAAGGCCTTTGGCAGAAAAAGGCTGATGAGACAAACTTCTATTTAGACCTTATGATTTAATGAAGAGTTGTTAGAGAGCTGCTCAGGACCTCCCTTTCCCTTCAAGTTCATTTTCATTGCTTCCTTCTTATAGGAGCTGTAATCCTTATGATTTAATAAAGAGCTGTTAGAGAGCTGCCCAGGACCTCCCTTTCCCCTCAAGTTCATTTCTATTGCTTCCTTCTTACAGGAGCTATAATCGAGGAGGCCTTTTCTGACTCGGTGCTCTGAGAGTCTTTGACCTCCTGAAAATTAATGTAGGAGAACCACAGAGCTGCCGGTTGTTTTATCTCAACATTCAATGTCAAGGGCCTGGAAGGAAGGAACATACACTCCAGTTGGAAGGAACATACACTAGAAGTCAAATGTGGCATTTTGTTTTCAGTTCTTATTTAATTAACTGTCTGATGATCAGTAAGTCATTTGAACTTTGTTTTTCTTAGCTATTAAATGGAAATAACAGTATCTATTTTCCTACTCTATAATATGGTTTTAAGAGTCAGATATGGGTAACATGCATAAACACTTGGACATTGTCATTTTAAACTACAGTAGAGCTTTCATAGCTGACCATCTCCTTAACACTAACCATCTCATGTTGACCTAAGTTTCAAAGACCAGGCATGCACCATATGTACATATCAGTACAGCAGGCCCAGCTCCTTATGTTGACCACCTCTGTATGTTAACCAGTTTGTTACAGTCCCTTGGGTGGTCAGCTTATAGAGGTTCTACTGTATTTAGTTTATGATGTTCTAGATCCTCATATCGATCTTCTGACCAGACATCTGCATATGGGAGTCAACATTTATTTCAGCCTCAACAAATCAAAAAGAAAATTTCCTCTGCCTCACTTTTCTCTTCTCCCACCTCATGCTACCACAATCATAAGACAAAGCAACCTTTTTTTTCTTTCTGAAATTTACTCACTCTCCACTGAATTCCTCAGTTCAAATACCCCCAGTGCATCCCTTTCTACATAAATAAATAAGTAGTTGCAACTTTTTTTATTAAATCTGGTTTTTTTCCTCCATTCTCCTTATCACTGCTGCCATTTAGGTCCTCATTTTATGCCTGAAATATTAATTTCCAGCTGGGCTTCCTGGGTCTAGTCACGCATGTCTGATCATCTACACAACTGTTCAGCATAATGATTAAAAACAATTCCTGGGCTGGGTGTGGTGGCTCACTTTGGGAGGCCAAGGTATGGATGATCACCTGAGGCCAGGAGTTTGAGACTAGCATGAGCAACACAGGGAGAGTAGACCTTGTGTTTGCAAAAATTAATAAGCTGGGCATGGTGGTACATGCAACTGTAGTCTGAGCTACTCAGGAGGCCTAGGCAAGAGGATTACTTGAGCCCAGGAGTTCAAGGTTGCAGGGAGCTATGATGACACCACCGCGCTCCAGCCTGGGCGACAGAGCAAGACTCTGTTTCAGCAAACAAACAAAAAATTTCTGAAATATCTCAGCTATCACAACAGTATGGTGAATAACAGATTGACCTTCTGAATGCCCACCTCCCAACAGAGGGTTTTTCTAAAACATACCTCTGGTTGTTTCTTGCTTTAAACTTTTCAGTAGCATACTGATCTGACCCTGCCTGCCTCTTCAACCATGCATTCACCATTCTTCCACTTGCATGCTCCACCACTCACACTTGCTTGTAGTTGCCCCATTTTGGTGAGACTACTTGGGATGGTGAATTGGGATGCTACCTCTGTTTCTCCTGCCTGGCTGATTCTTCCTACACTTAAAGGCTCAGCTCAAATATCTCTTCTGTAATGCCTCCCTATTCCCATTTCCCTTTAGCCACTTTGTGTACTTCCTTCCCAGAATGTCACACATTGTACATTGTTGTCATTTGTTTACTTGTCTGACTTCCCTACTCAGATCAAGGGTAGGGACTATCTAGTGCCCTGGCATAAATATTTATTGAATTGATCTGGATTGGATACTTTTCTGGCCCATTGAAATGCCATTACTTTTCTGTGTAATGTAAGCAATAAAGTAGCAGGGCAACCACATGAACCATGTTTACTGCCAGCTAAGAGTCACTTTAGGTATCATTTCATCCCAAAATCTTATCCTACAGAGTAGTCACACATGAAATATAATTCTAGCACTCTGGGAGGCCGAGACAGGTGGATTGCTTGAGCTCAGGAGTTTCAGACCAGCCTGAGCAAGAATGAGACCCCATCTCTACTAAAAACAGAAAAACTAGCCAGGCATTGTGGAGGGCACTAGTAGTCCCAGCAACTCTGGAGCCTGAGGCCTGAAGATTGCTTGAGTCCAAGAGTTTGAGGTTACTGTAAGCTATGATGATACCATGGCACTCTACACCTAGGGTGGCAGAGTGAAACTATGTCTTTAAAAAAAAAAATTCTAGATGTGCTTTTAGAATAGATGGCAAATAAGAGGAAAAGAGTCGGGGGAGGCCTTACTGGTTGGAAATGTTGCATCTTTCTGCAGGAAAATCCTATCTTTTTTTCTTATCTTTTAAAATAGTTTTGAGGGAGTTTTAGTTCTGGGCACAGGATGTCCAGACTTAATCTCCTCTAAATTAGAGTCATGGTGGTAAAAGAAGATGATGAAAGGCTTGCTTAATCCCGCTTATTGTTAAAATCAAGGGCAGTTTAAATCTTAGTTTCAGGATTACTTTGGAACCTGGACTGAGATGGCTGAGAGATAGTAGAGTCTGGTGGAGTAATAAATTAGTTGCTAATAGACCTGTACTCTCACCAATTGGTATTTCCTATTTCTCAACTCCTCTTGGTTTATTCCTGTCATTTACTGAATTATAAACCACTTTGTATTACTACAGATTTACTTCATGTTATCATTCCACTTATAAAGTCTTTGGCCAAATGCCAAGAGCTCCATAAAAGAGTTTGGGGTCTGCCACTGATTTGGTGTGTTATTTGAGGCAAATATTTTTAGATTCTTAATGTCACCTATTTTATAATAGAGTGATGATCTATTGTATTGTATGGCCATTTGAAAGTAAGTATGAAAACTGTACCTCCTACATTTTCCAGATATGTTCCACTTTCCATAATTCTGATCCATTGTCAGGCACAGATAATTTTTGGTTTTGAAAATGAGGTCAGGGCATGGTGGCTCACAATTATAATCCCAGCACTTTGGAAGGCTGAGGCCAGAAGATTACTTGAACCCAGGGATTCATAATAAGCCTAAGTAATATAGCAAGACTCCATCTCTACAAAAAATTTAAAAAGTAGCTTGGCATGGTGGTACATGTTGTATATGATTGCCCATATATAACTGTTTATTGTTAACTTTTGATGTATTTTTTGGTTTTCTTTTACCTATACATAGATAATTCTCCCCTTTCTTTTAAAAAATTATTAGTACAGAAGCACCATATGAATAGATTCTCATTGTGTTTTAAACAGTGTGATAGAACACAGAGCACTATGGGAAATTTTCTCCTCACCATTCTGCAGTGCCCTCTAACACACAGATTTCCTGCTCTGAAGGTTAATGTTAGGATAGCACTTGGTGAGTGGTCTTCTGGTCACCATCCGTTTACAGGGGTGTGTATGTATATGTATGTTTATAAAAAGGAGGCTCTTACTCTGTGTTTTATGCAGTTGACTTCTTTTTTCACTTTGCTGTGACACTATAGGTCTTGGGAAAATCTTTCTATGTCCGGACATACAGGCCTAACTTCTTCTTTCCTTTGTTGTTGTTGCTGTTGTTGTTAATAATTACGGAATATTTCATTTTATGAGTAAACCTAGTATTTTACTGCTTACCTATTGAAAGACATTAAGTTTCTAGTTTTTTACTTACATAGTGAAACAGTCCTGTGCAAACATATGTCTTTGTGCACATGTATGAGTATTTCTGTTGGATAGTTGCCTGGAAGTAGAATTGTTGGCTCAAAGTGAATGCTATTTTGGTTTTGATAGATGGTGCCAAACTGTCTTCCCAAAGGAATTCACCAATTTAAACTTTTACCAGTGGTGTTTAAAAGTGGTTTTTTTATGGATCTTTACAAACACTTGATAATATCATTATTTTTATTTTTGTCAGTCTGATGGGTGAAAAGTGGCATGTGTTTTAATTTGTATTCTTCTAGATTATAGATCATTCCTTGTCTACTTTCTGCCTTTTAGGAATTCTTCAACATTGCCAATTACTCGATGACATCTTGTTTTATTATAATGTGTTTTCTGTCTTACTATATAGTAGTATAACTGGCATATGATTGTTTACTCTGTGTATAGACTACAGTTGCCATAATAATTTTTCTACTCATGGCTGTTGCCAAAATTTTATTGTTATAAACAATGCTGCTTTCAATATCTGAGCATAAAGGGTTCACGCCCAGGTGGTTTTATAACTTCAGCATTCTATGTCAATGCTTTCTGAATATAGAAATGAGTAAACAATTGTCCCACTGACTTGTGACCCAAACCTATCACTGATGCCACCCAATAACAATAGCATAAAAAGCAAAACCTTTAGACCAGCCTCAATTATGTGTATGGATGTGGAAATACTGAGTAATATACTCCCAAATAGATATTCTCAAGGATAATTTACCAATAGGGCCATAATGAATAATGGCCGAGTAAAGTTTACTCTCAGAATGGAAGAACAACTTAATGTTAAGAAACCTATTGATAACAACATATTAGGTCATTAAATGTGAAAAACTGTGATTATCTTCATAGTTGCCAAAAATGAATTTAAATCAAACACCTATCTATAATAACAATTCTTGGAAAAAGAATAGGATATTTTCTTTACATGTTACAGAGTATATCTAATCTCAAACCATTAGAAATATTCTCCTTAGAATCAGGCACAGATAAGATTGCCCTCTGTTACTTAATATTATTTTAGAAGCGCTGGGTGATGCAATTAGGTGTGAAACAGAAATAAGAATTAAAGGTTTGAGGATTAAATAAGGCAATATTTTAAAAAGTAATAATAAATAAGGCAACATTTTGATTTCTCTGGTATAGTATTTCTGAATCAAAGAAGATACTCTGGCTTTTAAAAAAATTACTACTAAGACATATTTACAAAGAAAAACCAAAATTGTTTCTTGCATCTTAAACCATGTATTCTGGTGCTTTTAAAATCCTGATCCTTGCTAAGGGAATCATCTTGATTATCTGATCTGAGCCAAGGTCTCTCTTCAAGCCTTCAGTCACTGGCATAGAGGTGAGTGCTCAATACCTGTGACTGGCTGAGTGATGGGCTCCATGATATTTTCAGTGACCTTTTAATGAGTTATTTTTTCATCCTCGAAGTACTCAGAGGTATGAGTCCCAGGCCAAGGGAATAATGAGGTTACGGATGAGAAGGATACAGAAAAGAAGGCTCTTAAATGGTGACATGATTGTTTTGACACTTAACTTGTCCAGCAGACCACTGTCTACCCTCAGTGCTGTGCATTTCTGTAATGTATAGCAGCTGTCTTTTATCAGGAGTTACTTGGAAATAACTAGTTTGGTTAAACACTACAGAGAAATCTTTTCAAAGTAGCTGGCTGTCTCTAGCTTTATTTCATAACTTTGGTCTATAAAATTTCTCTTTTTCCCCCTGATAGCATGTGGAGAGGTCCAAATGTGAACTGTGTTGACAGCACTGGCTACACACCCCTGCACCATGCTGCTTTGAATGGCCATAAGTAAGTATTAATGTGTTGCATTCCTGCCCCACCCTGCAGAACCCGGGCCTTCAGGTTTTTCACTTCGTATAAGGTTTGCTAAGCAGTGACACTGAGAACAGGGACAAACAAACATAAATTCAGTCTATCCAGAATTCCTGTGTCTCTCGTTAGTATGTAATTTAAACATCATTCCCTGTCCCACCTTTAGCCAAAGGTTAAATTTTAGCCTTTCTTCTGCTTGTTCTTTTCCACTCTGGAATACTTCAGTGCCACACAATGATCTAAGTATGAAGATCAAATTTGGGGCAGCCAGATCATGCAGGGGCTAGAATCTATTTGGCCTTTGTAACTAATCCCTTGATAAACTGAAAATAGACTGAGTGGTCATAAGAAACCTGTCTTCTTTTAAAGTAGTTATTTATTTACTCTGTCTTCTTGCCTACCATTCTTTCCTCTTAAAATTAGTCCTGTAGACAAGAACCACTTTTTATTTTTATTTATTTGTTTAGTCTTATTTTGTCACCCTTAGTAGAGTGCTGTGGTGTCATGGCTCACAGCATCCACACTCTTGGGCTTAAGTGATTCTCTTGCCTTAGCCTCTCAAACAGCTTGGACTATAGACACCCACCATAATACTTGGCTATTTTAGAGACAGGGTCTTGCTTTTGCTCTGGTTGGTCTCCACTCCTGAGCTCAGTCTACCTGCCTCAGCCTACCAGAGTGTTAGGATTATAGGTGTGAGCCACTGCCCAGCCCAGGATCCATTTTTAAAGGGAAAACCATAGCCTACATAATTTTCTTTCTTTTTTTGCATTCTTCACCCTTGGTAGAGTGCCGTGGCATCATAGGTCATAGCAACTTCAAACTCCTGGCCAACAATACACAGCTAGTTTTTCTGTTTTTATTAGAGACAGGGTCTCACTCTTGGTCAGGCTGGTCTTGAACTTCTGAGCTCAGGCAATCCACCTGCCTCAGCCTCCCAGAGTGTTAGGATTGCAGGTGTGAGCCACCATCCCCAGCCCTGTGTAATTAATAGATAGTTTATTAGGAATTGGGTGGGATTTGTGTGGAAAGTTTTTTGGAGAAGGTATGCTTTGGGGGAGTTTGAGAGAGAGAGAAGGCATGTGTCTAAATCATTGGGTACTGCCTTTCTTGTGGCTCAGCAAAGGAGCAGGTAAGGTTGTGGAGCATAATGAGTAGCTTTGCCAAGATGTTGAAGAATGGAAACCAGAGTGTAACCAAATCAAAAATGTTAAAGGAAACAAAGTACTATAGGAGATAAGCAGTAAGGATTTCGTTTTTATAAGGAGGAAGTATTGGAATCTTATTAGATTTTTCTGAGCAAGAAACAGGGCCCTTACTGTATTCTATATCAGTTGTCCAGTATTTGGCCCAGCCAGATTGACTCCAGCATGCCAAAAAGAGGCAATCATTGTTTTCTTCAACATTAAACTTTTGTAAAATATATTGAATGTATCATTAAGTTTCCATAGCCATCTTAAAGCTAATAAGAAACCTATAGTGACCCCTCCCCACCTTAAATAGTGGAGTAACCTAAATTAAGGTGAATCTTGAACTTCAATGACTGTGGCTTGTTAGACAAATTCATCTCCAGATTCTGTTTTTATTTACAGTGGAGATTTTCTTTGACCGACCCCATGTGCATGGGGATAAATATACACTTATATCTGTAAAATTAGTGGTATCATCAGGAAAAAATCCAAATCTCTCTTTTTGGAGGTATATTACTAAATGTGGCTTATATTTGCACACAACTTTTATTCTTCTTTGCCTCTCTGCTTTTTGCTCCCACATAAATACTCTGAATAATGTGAATAATGGTATTTGTTTTATATGTCTACTTCTATGTAAATTCTGAATACTGCTTAAACAACATAAAAAAGGAAACACTGCAGGGTTTCAACAAGGAGTCCAGCCATTTTCAAGTTAGGGAAAATGGATTACCAAGAAGGTTTAAACAGGGAAGTGATGAGTTGGTGTAGCACAGCTCAAGATGTTTCTTTCCTGCAGATAACATTGCACAGAAGAAAAAAAAAAGATGGTTCAGCTGCCTATCTGCAGCTATACAAAGTAGCTTGTGGAATAGAAGGAAAAGATTGGGCTATGCGCTTAGGTGGAAACAGGGGAGCCAAAAGAGATAATATCTGTAAAAGGACTTTGTGCTATACAAATGTTGTTATACAAAGAGCTGTTTGCATGAAAAACTTAGGAGTTCTGCAAACTCATGATTGATTTTTCCCTTCTAGGGACGTGGTTGAGGTTCTTCTGAGGAACGATGCACTGACCAACGTGGCCGACTCTAAAGGCTGTTACCCTCTGCATTTGGCAGCCTGGAAGGGAGATGCCCAGATAGTGAGGTTGCTCATCCATCAAGGGCCTTCACACACCAGAGTCAATGAACAGGTTGGAAGGAAGGGAGGTTTTACTCCCTCCATTCAGCTGTGGCCAGACCTGGCAGCCCTATCACATCTCAGTCCTATAGCTGAAATCTCAGGAAACCCACTGCTTCCGTATCCATACCCTAAATGTGACTCTTCCTTTTGCCAGTTTTATTCTCCATAGTGTATTGGGAAATCCTACACTGTGAGGATGTATTTTATGTGCATTTGACTCATGCAGATTATAAATAGTATTATAATAAAAATATATACAGCAGGTCCTTTGATCCACTTATCAAACCATATCAAATGCAAAGATATAAAGGGCTAACTGTACTCATTTTATGTGCAAAATTTGAAATAATGCAAATCCTCTAAAATTGCATAGTCAATTTTACACTAGTGGACTTAATTAACTATAAATTGTGCTTGTGCCATCAATGTGGCAACACAGCTTTCCCAGTGTTTGTCGGTACTGTGAGAACCATGTTGTTACTTTAGGTACATCAGAACTTGAAGAAGTGGAAGTACTCATGCTAGTGCTGAAACATGAACTCGCAGATCAGAAACATCTGAGTAGAGGTCAGAGGTGATTCAGTGGAATGAAGGTCATTTCTATGATGTCCTCTGATGTTAAGAGTGAACATGTTTTGAAAAAGCAGAGATAGTTCTTAGAAAATAAAAAAAGGCAGCATTTGGGCAAAAATAACCTTTGGGCTCTGAATTTAGGTATTCTGAGAATAATCTTCCTCTCCTTCACATTTATTCCTTTGGGAAAATTATACTTGAAATTATGCAAGTATTAGACAAGTTCTTACAACTCTCTGTCATTTGGATTAGAGGTTGTGTGCCAGTTTAAGAGGAGATAGGCTTTCCTTATGTGACAAGCCATTCTCCTTTTTCCTCTCTCTTCTGAATTGAAACAGGTACTTTTCTCAGTTTCTTAGATGAGGGAGATGCTAAATTTTCACAATAAGGTTAGGATTGTTTTTCTTAGGACTTTGCCAAGAAGAGATTGTTAAATTACCTATAGGATTAGATCAAGATTTTTCCTCAAAAAATAGGAAATCATCCTGGCAAGTCCAAATCAGTTCTCAATGACCCATGCAGTTCTCAATGAGTTGTTAAGAGGATGACTTTGGTTCTGAGAAGGGAAACTTCATTCTGAGGTATGAGAAAATTAGTGCTCCCACATCTCTTCCTTGGGATATTGTGTGGATATAGCTGTTAATCAACTTCCCTTTCCCTTTTTGGGTTGTATTTTCTGGGTAGGTGAGCAATACACATTTAAGATCATCAATGAGATGTTTGTTTATAATATTTGAGAATGAAAATTGTCTCTTCAGAATCTAAATGCAATTTTTTTTTTTTGAGATAGAGTCTTGCTATGTTGCCCTCGGTAGAGTGCCATAGCATCACAGCTCACAGGAACCTCCAACCAACTCTTGTGCTTAAGCAATTCTCTTGCCTCAGCCTCCCAGGTATCTGGGACTACAGGCACCCACCACAACACCTGCCTATTTGTTGTCGTTGTTGTTGTTGTTGTTGTCATTGTAGTTTAGCAGGTCTGGGCCAGGTTGGAACCCTCCAGCTCCAGTGTATGTGGCTGGTGCTCTAACTACTGAGCTACTGGTGCTGAGCCTCTAAATGCAATTTTACTCCCCCTGGCTAAAATGGTCATTTCTCTTCTCTGGAGGAATATATAATGAAATTTGCTTGAAACTAATATTCTTCAGTGTTGAAAAACTGGTCACCCATTAAAGTCCTTCTCATTTAAGAAATTTTCAGCAACCATTTCTAATCCTGTCTTTGCTCACATTTGCCTTGGAACACAGCTGCTTGGAGTGTTGAGCCACTTGAGTGCGCTAGCTTAACCTACTCACAGCTGCCATCTGCCTGAAGTATCCATTGATTTTGGGACAGCAGCCTGGTGCTTTGAGTATCTGGGGGGGAGGGGCAGGGCAAGATGTCTACAGTAGCTGGAAGAACTTAACTTAATAGATCTAAGTACTGGTTATTACATTGATTTATTTAAAAATAATTAATGTGGTTCCTGTTGGATGCTTGCATTAAAGGGGAGTAATGAATGAGGTGCCCTAGAGGTTGTTGTCCCCATGAACTTCCCTTTGAAGACATCCAGAGGCATCCAGGTTGTTGTAATGTTGGGCCCCTTGGGGCTGTGTATTGCTTTGATATATTTCATCCATTTTATCATTATATTTTCTTTTCCTTTCCTTTTTGTAGAATGCTCTTGAGATCAAAGAACTCAAAAAGTACGGCCCCTTTGACCCTTATATCAATGCCAAGGTGTGTACTTTGCTGCCAGGATATCTCTTTATCATTTCTCTGAGCTGTACCTCTTCTTTGGCCCTCTCTGGTTTCCACTCAGGCTCGCGTCATCACCCTATTGCCTGTATCAGCCCATCTGCTTTTGGCTTGTCTGGAAATGGAAAATGCAGCTGCAGTGGATTTTGATTTTATTTTTTAAATCCACACTAATTTGGGAACTTTGAACTCTGAAGTGGTAGGAATGGGGAACTAGAAGGGACCATATTATGTGCTTAATTTACTATTACAATTTTTTACTTATTTAAATTTTTAAAGACAGTTCAAAGATACCAAACACATTAGCTTACTTTTTATTCCCTTAAGACTTTGCTTACTTTTTAATAAGCACCGAAAAAATGATTAAATTGTATTTCTTAGAATTAACCATTTTTTTAGTTTACTTTCCATATGTCATTTGACATGGAATATGATTTTCAGGTTTCTATAGTGGGTGGAGATATGGGAAAAGGAAATGGGTGACTCCATTTTGTTCTGTTAAAAGCTGTTGCTTGCCTCTACCTGCTCATTTCCCAGTGTTTGTGCATTTCTGCCTTATGCTTTAAAACCTCAGTCCAGTCTCTCTAAGCTATTAGCTTCTCTCTCTGCTTGATGATTATTGGCCCATGGAGCGTTCTGAAATAGGAAATGATGTTGCAGGACCAAGCAGGGCACTTGCCTTGAGTCTCCCTCCCTGTGAAGCTGGGACAAGTCCTGGTCTGATAGACCTGGTAATGAACAGCCCAGCCCTTTCTATCCCTCAGGGCTTCACCACATCAGAGCAGCAAAGCTTGTCAATGTGTGGTGGTATTTCCTCAGTAGTCTCACCTGCTGTTTTAGATGGGCGATTTTATTCAGATGAAGCTTGTTTTTTGGCAGCAATCTCAAGTTTACTTGAGATGATGCATTATCCTTGTTAGCTGTCTTTTATGTGCTCTTAATATAGCTGCCTTGGGGAAGGGAAACATAAGGCACTTCTGTATGTTTCCAAACACAAGGCAGATACTTCATGCTTTTCTTTGAGAAATACTGATTTAGGAAACAAAGCTCCCTATGGGCTGGACCTTTAGATTTTCTTCAGCTATTGGCCCTTAATAGTGGTGCAGCAGTTTGACCTGAGGTGGTAGAAGACTTCAGCTCTGCTTTGGTCTGCTCTTTAAATTCTGTTTTCTAATCTCCAAAATAGGAGGATAATCTTACCTAGCTGTTTGGGTTTTGGGGTGTTTTTTTTTGGTGGAAGAGGAGAAAACTGAAGGGTTATAGACTATCATGTCAGATCTGAGTTTGAGTTCTGGGCTGACACTTACTGGTTTGTTGTCTTGAGCAAGCTTACTTAATTTCTCTGAGCTTCAGTTTTCACTACTAAAAAGCAGGGTACCACCATCTGCCTTGCTGGATTATTTTGTAGTTTTTTTTTTTTCTTTCTTTCTTTCTTTTTTTTTTTTTTTATTGAGACAGTCTCACTTTGTGGCCCTCAGTAGAGTGCTGTGGCATCATAGCTCATAGTAATCTCCAGCTTTTGGGCTTAAGTGATTCTCTTGCCTCAACCTCCTCAGTAGCTAAGACTACCAGTGCCCGCCACAATGCCTGGCTTTTTTTTTTTTTTTTTTTGTAGAGACCAAGTCTCACTCTGGCTCAGGCTGGTCTCAAACTCCTGTGCTCAGGCAATCTACCTGCCTTGGCCTCCCAGAGTGCTAGGACTATAGGCGTGAGCCACCAGGCCCATGCTATTTTGTAGTTTAAATTAAAATGTACATAAATTAAAAATAACTAGTAACTAGAAATATTTGAGATCCTAATTTTTTTAAGTATTTATAATGTATTTTTGAAAAGGCATTTTGGAATCTGATCTTAATGAAACATTGCTCAATTTGTCTATATAGGGTTTTCTTTTGTGGAGAAGGACCTTGAAGTGATTATTTTCCCACTCAGTGATTAGTTTAGTTAACTTACAAAGCTTTGATTAAAAGGTAAGACTTTGGGTTTTTGGGTAGAATGCTATGGCATTATCATATAGCTCACTGCAACCTCAAACTCCTGGCTTCAAGTGTTCCTCTTGCCTAGTTTCCTAAGTAACCAGCACTACAGGCACCTGCCACCATGCCTGGTTAATTTTTTCTATTTTTGGTAGAGGTAGGGTCTTGCTCTGGCTATTCTCAAGTATTGCTCAGTGATCCTCTGCCCTCAGCTTTCCAGGGTGCTAGGGATTGCAGTGGTGAGCCACCATGCCTGGCTAAGACTTTGGTTCTTGAAAGTACATTTTCCTATCTTTTAATTTTTCACACATAAAGGAAATTAAAGAATATTATTATCTCTTTGTAAATTCTGCCCTTTACCTTTTCCTGTATACCTTGAAAGGCCAAAAATGATGCAAACTATATTAAGGGATAAAGCTAGGTTGATCTGAGAATGCAAAGCCTCTTGAGCTCATTCAAATCTAACCTTGCTAGGTTTTGTCCTAACTCAGGGGATTTTCACAGATCTTGCTAGTGGCTAGGTTTTGATCAAGTACTTTTTTTTTTTTGGTAGAGACAGTTTCACTTTATTGCCCTCGGTAGAGTGCCATGGCATCACACAGCTCACGGCAACCTCCAACTCCTGGGCTTAGGTGATTCTCTTGCCTCAGCCTCCCCAGTAGCTGGGACCACAGGCACCCTCCAGAATGCCCAGCTAGTTTTCTGTTGCAATTTGGCTGGGGCTGGACTTGAACCCGTCACCCTCAGTATATGGGGCCGGCACCCTACCCATTGAGCCACAGGTGCTGCCCCATCAAGTACTTTTGAATGCTAAGTCTTATCAGGTACTTGTAAAGATTAAAATGTTGTAAATGCCTTTTTAGGGAGCAAATGTGGTTTTCATGAGCTTTGGTATTCCTCTTTGACATTTGAGACTTTGTTCTTCAACAAATCAGTGTGAACCAACTAAATGTAAATTATACTTAGCTAAGGTAAAATGATGACAATTCTTAATTTCCCCCCTTTTAAAATAATTTTAACTTGGTGTGAATATCATAAAATGGACAATACTTAGGTTAGTTTTTTTTTCTTTTGTACTTTAAAATAATTTACAGTCTCATAGCTAAGCAGGGGTCCTCAAACTTTTTAAACAGGGGGCCAGTTCACTGTCCCTCAGATGGTTGGAGGGCTGGACTGCAGGGCCCAGGGACGAGTCGGCTGCTAAGCAGGACAGGCAGCAGTGGCAAAAACACCCTGTGGGCCGGATAAAGGTCCTTGGCGGGCTGCATGTGGCCTGCGGGCCGTAGTTTGAGGACGCCTGGCTAAAAGAGTCTTGGAGTTTTATCTAGACTAATTCTTTCAAATGTAATTAGCTTAGCTGTTTTCATGAGAATCACCTGGCAAGTTTTTTTAAAACTATATTTTGAAAATATTTCCAACCTAAGAAAAGTTATGAGAATAATAGAATGAAATGCTGCATACTCTTCTTGTTACTCTACTTATAAATGTTTCGCTATGTTTATATGTAGACATACCTTTTCTATGTGTGTGTGAATATTTAATACATACATATATACGTAGTATTAGGTTATTAAATATAAAATATCCAATTTCACTTTGATACTTCTTTTTACTTTTATGGTGAAGGTATACTCATTCTTTCACACACATATTTTGGCTTGTGATTGATTAGCTTTCACATTTTTTTAGAGCAATTTTTGTAAGACCATGAATTAGTGAAATTTTTGTGTTGTTTTGAGTATGAGTTCCATTGTGGGGCCAATGCACTGCAGACAGCTTGAAATATCAACAGAGAGTTTGGGAAGGATGTGGCTAATGAGCCACATGGCATGTTGATGGTTTAAGCGGTTCTGTTCTGCTGATTTTCATCTTGAAAAATGAACCACGTGGGCAGCCTGAAACCAGGGTATATAATAATTAACTGAAAGCTGAAGTGGAAGTGAATCCATCTCAACCTACATGTGAGTTAGTGACAAGGTTTGATGTTACTATTCTAATAATATTGGACCATTTGAAACAAATTGGCAAGGTAAAGAAGCTGGGTAGATAGGTTCCACATGAGTTAAACAAGCATCCGAAGAGGTATGGTCTAGAAGCTTGTCTTTTTGTGTTATCATGACATAAAGACAAACCATTTCTACACTGTATTGTCATATATGATGAAAAATGGATTCTTTTTGACAATTGTAAGCATTCAGCACAATGGTTGGATAAAGTGCTGAAACAACAATCCAAAATCAAATGTTCATCAAAAATGAAGATTATAGTGTCTCGTGGGCCAGCACTGGTGTTATTCACTACAGCTTCATGAAACCTGGTCATGCAGTTACAGCAAATGTCTGCTGCAAGAACTTGGATGAAACGATAAGGATGCTTGTGATTAAGCAGCTGAGATTGGTCCACAGAGACAGGCAGGACAATCCTCTTCCAGGACAACGCTCAACGCATGTAGCGTAAACAACTCTACTCAGACTACAGAGGCTGGACTTGGAAACTATTTATCATCCACTGTATTCACCAGCCATGCACCAACTGACTACCACTTCTTTCAAGCTTTGGACTACCTCTTGCAAGGAAAAATATTCAGTTCTCAAAAAATTGTTGAAAATACTTCTTGTTCTCCAGGCATCTTCGCTGCTGGCATAAACAAGTTACCATTGAGATGGCAAAACTGTGTTGAGGGTGTAGATGTAGAGTTTGATTAATTATACTGTTTGAGATTTGATTCAAAATAGGATATTTAACATTTAATGACCTAATATGTAAAATTGTAGCTGATGATGAATAATTTAAGATTAAGACACAGACATTATAATCTTCTAACCCTAATTATTTCAGTTTAGTATTTGTTAAGTCTTCAACCTAAATCTCCTAAGAACAAGGACATTCACTTAAAAAACCACATACAGTTATTAAATTTAGAAAATTCAGCTTTTTTTTTTTTTTTCGAGACAGTCTCACTCTGTTGCCTTAGGGTTGAGTGGCATGGCATCATCCTATCTCACAGCAACCTCAAACTCTTGGGCTCAAGAGATCCTCATGCTTCAAGCTTCCTGTGTAGCTGGGATTATAGGTGCCTGCTATAATGCCTGATAATTTTTCTTTCTTTTTTTTTTTTTTTTTAAGTAGAGATGGGGTCTTGCTCTTGCTCTTGCTCAAGTTGGTTTCAAACTTCTGAGCTCAAGCAATCCACTGGCCTCAGCCTCCCAGAGTGCTAGAATGAAAGCTGTGAGCTACCACACCTAGCAGGGTTTTTTTTGTTTGTTTGTTTTTGAGACATTGCCTTGCTCTTTCACCTGGCCTAGAGTGTAGTAGCATCGTCATAGCTCACTGCAGCTTCAAACTCCTGAACTCAAGCCATCTTCCTGCCTTGGCCTTCTAAGTAGCTGGGACTTAGAGAGATGTGAGCCACCTACCCTGCTAATTTTTTCTAGTTTTAGTGGAGTTAGAAGTCTTACTTTTGTTCAGGCTGATCTCAAACTCCTGAGTTCCAGTGATCCTTCCCACTTGGCCTCCCAGATTGCTAGGATTATAGGCATGAGCTACTGGGCCTGTCCAGAAAATTCAACATTGATGCCCTATTGTTATCTAATGTACTACATAGAATCCACATTTAAATTTTACCAATTGTCTCAATTATGTCCCTCTTCAATATCTTTTAGAGCATTTTTTTTTTCTGGTCCAAGATCCAATCCAGGAACATACATAATGTGGAATTGTTCCCTCAGCCTTTCTTAGTCTTTCATGACATTGATATTTTAAGAGCATAGGCCAGTTGTTGTGTAAACTGTCCTTTAGTTTAGTTTTGTCTGACATTTGCTCAGGTTATACATTTCTGCCAGAAATGCCACAGAAGTGATGTTATGTCCTTTGTCATGCTCATAGTACAACACATGATGTCAGTTTATCTCCTTCTTGATGATGAAATAATTAAGCTTGAGAACCACTGCTCTAGGCCAACTTTCCACCCAAAGCAGGAAGCTTTTCCCCTCTGTTGCCTGAAAGTGAGGCCATTTATTCCTTATTTTATTCATTTGTTTTTCCCAAATTTCCAAACAAAATTCACTACCACTTGGTAGCCTATTTTTGGATTCCACCAATTTTCAGTTTTTTAAGTTTGGTTGACATCTTTCGTCCTAAACCTGGAATGTTTTGGTCAGAGTTCTGCATTCCAGAACATTACAGAGTAAGTCTAACTCTTCTTCCACATGGTGGACTCATTTCTCATATTTCTCCTATGTTATTTCAATCTCCATAGACCCAGTTTTTCCTTTCTTTTCAATATGTAGAACATACACCTTGGTTGCTACAGAGAGTTGTAGACTAGGTCTCTAACTTAGGCATCTGTCTACAATGAATACAAGTTGTGCTATAATCTAAGTACGAGGAGGAGATGGTCCTAAAGTAGTTCTAAAAAGAGAAAAGCTATGCAGATGTTTCTGTACAGTTTTCCACTGCTTGTATTTTATGCATATAATGGGTTTATACATTGAATGGAGTCTTCAGACTTCAGGGGGTATGTGTAGGGATCTCTACTTAAAAGTAGTAACTAGAGCAAGGAAAAATATAAGTGGATTGCAGGATGGAAAGGAATGGTGAGTTTGTTCAAAGACTTTAGGGGAGAAACTGGATATTTGATCTCAGTCTCCTTCCTCAGACTTATAATAATATGATTCTGAGAACTCTTAAGGTCTTATGAGCACCTGTAATATGATTTGGAAGGTGTGAAAGGAAAGGATTCCAAATGATAAGCAGCCTATGCTTCTCCTTAGAGTACTTCTCTTTCTTGTGGGTCCATAAATCAACATTTAATAATAGTTTTCTGGGTGGGCCTTACACTCTGAGGCAAATCTGGGGTTAGACCTCCTAATAGTTACTTTTAAGCCCCAACTCCTATGTAATTCCCAAATGAACCACTGATAATTTCTGCCCTGATAGTTATCAGGCTCAAAGGAGAAATAGTAATAAGAACTTGTTGTTTTGGCCTATGTTCAGTGGTAGAGAGATGTGGTCATCACAGACATTAAATGAGTATTATTGTTACAAGACTATGGCAAGACTAAAACCTAAGTAACATGCTCCCTACACTGTGAATATGAGCATAACTTTATAGATGTGGTTAGACCATTTATAACATGAGGCAGGAAATTTGCCAATAGTAGTCAAGACCTTGCCTTAACCAGGTTAGCTCTGTGGCAGCTGCTGCTTTCTACTATAAGTGGGTGCACACTTATAGTCTCCATTTCTTTTTGCTTGTTTATTCTTTTTTGTAGAGACAAAGTCTTGCTATGTTATCCTGGCCTCAATCAATCCTCCTGCCTTGGCCTCCCAAAGTACTGGGATTATGGGTGTGAGCTACCATGTCTGGCCTCTTTTGTTTTTGCTAACTAGATGGTTGCAGGGGTCCTCAAACTTTTTAAATAGGGGACCAGTTCACTGTCCCTCAGACCGTTGGAGGACCGGACTGCAGGCCCCGGGATGGTCGGCTGCTAAGCAGGACAGGCAGTGGTGGCAAAAACACCCGGCGGGCTGGATAAATGTCCTCGGCGGGCTGGATAAATGTCCTCGGCGGGCTGCATGTGGCCCACAGACCATAGTTTCAGGACGCCTGATTTAGAGTTTTACATAATGGAATACTTTTTATAAAATCAAGGGCAAGGCTAGGCGCCTGTGGCTCAAGTGGCTAAAGTGCCAGCCACATGCAACCGAGCTGGCGGGTTCGAGTCCAGCCCACACCCGCCAGAAACAATGATGGCTGCAACCAAATAATAGCTGGGCGTTACCATGGGCACCTGTGGTCCCAGCTACTTGGGAGACCAAGACAGGAGAATCGCTTGAGCCTAGGAGTTGGAGGTTGCTGTGAGCTGTGATGCCTCGGCACTCTACCTAGGGCGACAGCTTGAGGCTCTGTCTCAAAAAAAAATCAAGGGCAAATTATTCTGGTTTTTGGGAGATAACTTGAATATAAAAGAGACTGTAGTATTTGCTTTAGAGTAAATGAAGTGTTTTCTGGGTTGGAGTTTTAATAAGACTAAACTGACTTTCTTGACTCTTGCTATCACTCTAATCTTGAGATGTGAAATCTGGAGAATCCTCTTAAAACTTGTTCTGGTTGCCACCCAGCCCCTGACTCACTTTACAGAAAGATCCTGTGCGCTTTTGTTGATGTAACGGTCCTTTCATCATGAGAAAGTGAAGTGACAGTTCTAAGTTTACTTAGGGAACTCATGCCATGGTTTAATAGGAAATGGACATTCTAAATGATTGTCCTATAAGGTTTGTTTGACACAGGGAACCTCAAGGATTTGCTTTCTGCTCAGTGTTTGCCCTTCCTCCAGACTTTAGGTTGATATGGAACTTGCTTTGGGGGGTCCAGTTGTATCACAGGAGGCAGCTGCTGACAGGTTGGGTTCTGTGGCCAATGAAGGCAGTCTATACTTTCTTGGCAGCTGATCTTCTTGAGCTGTGTTTGAGCTCAGAGCAGCTTCCTCTGCATCTTCTATTTATCTCTGTGTGTTTATCTTTGCATGGGGCTCCTGCTGCCACCTCCTTCTGTCCTTATTTCAATTAAAAAAATTTTTTGCCCCCATTCTGGCCTTTTGGAGCCTTCCTCCCAACAGCTCTGGATCTTTCTGGTACACTTGGTGTAGCTGGAAAAAATGATGCAGTCAAATGCCAGATCAAAAGCAGATGGAATTGCATGCATGTTTGGGTAACTCCTAATCCATTACTTTTAATGTTATTAATAGAATTAAAGCAATTGTAGAAACATCTAACTTGTATCTTCTGATCACTGAAAGGTGCACAATATTGACTTGATGGACAAACCTTCTCTTAAACTTTGTTTCCCAAAAGTATTGTAACAAAAGACTCCTGGATAAATTCAGGAATCTCAAAATCTTGTGGGAGAATTACTTTCATTAGTGCTTCTCAGAAAGGAGAGGTTGTGAAAATAATTTTTTTCTGCTCTAATTATACATTGTCAATAGTAGTAAAAGAAAGAGCACAATTGGAATGACTAACATTTTGCTTCTAATGATTGATAAAGCCCAAAGTTCTCTCATTTTATCCCAAATTCTGTCTTTAGTTTGAAACAAAATTGGCATTACAGGACTATGGATTATGATTTTGAATTTAAGATAGTGTTACATTTGAATATTTTGCACCTCTCATTCGAAACATTCCAGTATCTGATTGTATCTTTCTTACATGAGAAACTTCCGCAAGCTGGCTGCTGTTTTAATGAAGTAGACACTGCACACCCTGATTGGTACAGGCTCCTGGGGTCAGCACAGTGCAGTCCAGGGACCCATGTGCCCCTGTGGCTGGGCCCAAGTGCATCTCTCCCCAGAAACGGCTGTTTGGCTGATACTTGAGAGTGTTTTTTTGATGCTCTGTTCTGCTGCTACTGATGGCTGATGGATTTGCATGCAAGAAACTACACAGATGACAAACTTTTTAATAAAAAACTTATGTATGAGGCAGTGGATGGTTGACAAATCCAGAATGAGAACCACAGAATTGAATAAGTATAAATTGTTGAAAAACCAGTTGAAGTTTAAAATGAAATAGCAGCAGTGATACACACATACACACACACACACACACACACACACATATATATATATATTTTTTAAGATAGAGTCTTACTTTGTCTCCCTTGGTAGAGTGCTGTGGCATCATAGCTCACAGCAACTTTAAACTCTTGAGCTCAAATGATCCTCTTGCCTTAGCCTCCCAAATAGCTGGGACTACAGGCATACAAAGCCTGGCTAGTTTTTCTGTTGTTAGTAAAGATAGGGTCTTGCTTTTCCTCAGGCTGGTCTCTAATTCCTGAGCTCAAGCAATTCACCCACCTTGGCCTCCCAGAGTGCTAGGATTATAGTTGTGAGCCACTGTGCCTGATCTGGCAGTGATATTATTGGTGTTCATCTGTGCCAGGCTTTGCTCTCCTTGTAATCCTTGGTGGGACATAGGGGAATTACTGGGGGAACATTTGGCTGATTAGAGTAGTCAGGCTGCTGTGCAGGGGAGTATGCCTTGATCCTGACTCTTCCAAGTATTGCTGCTATTTTTTCATTTGAATTTCAGTGGTTTTATTGTGATCATCCAAGTCAGGTGCCAGTCAGTCAGTTATCTTTCTGACCTGATCTACTTGTTAACCCTTTAGAACAATGACAATGAGACGGCCCTGCATTGTGCAGCACAGTATGGCCACACAGAGGTGGTGAAGGTGCTCTTAGAGGAGCTAACTGACCCTACCATGCGCAACAACAAATTCGAGACGCCTCTGGACCTGGCAGCGCTTTATGGGCGACTGGAAGTGGTGAAGATGCTTCTCAACGCACACCCCAACCTTTTGAGCTGCAACACTAAGAAGCACACCCCCCTGCACTTGGCAGCAAGGAACGGACACAAAGCCGTGGTCCAGGTCCTCCTTGATGCTGGCATGGACAGCAACTACCAGGTAGCAGGAGGGGGACCACATACTCCTCCCAGGCTTCAAGGGACTTACTCGTTTTAGAAAAGACAAGTGTCATGCTGCTGGGCTGTGTTCTTATTTAGCACGTTTCATATTATGTTTCACCTGCCTCCATTTGTTGACTTGTTTTAATGTGAAACTTAGAGGGACAAATGAACTCCTCACGTGAGTCTATTACTTTTTTTTTTTCTTTTCAGGGTATAATACCCTGAAAAGATGTGCTTGTAGACTACCTCAAAATTAGAAAAGTTTCATTATCTTCCTATACATGTGTTCCCATTGCCACCATTTAACTCCTCCAGCCTCTTATCAACCTGATGTTGCCAACAGGAGATTAGCACTTCCCTTCATTGTTAGCCTTCCTCATTCAGATGGATGATTCCTTAGGCCTTGCCTTGGCCAAAGAACATTTAATATGAAGCCATTTTTCTTCCCTGGTGCTTCCCTTGTAGTACTTCCCATTTCTTACTCTGTCCAGGAAGGTAGGGTTTTGAGTTTGACCAATAGGTAGCTCCAAGAATAACTGTGTAGTTACTCATTTGCGGCCTACTGGTGGCATACAAACAGCCTTGATGTGTGGGCCATAATTGTAGTTTTAGAATCCGTACAAGAAAATTTGGAAAGATAATGATAGAGGGCTTTCTGTGGTTTATTTTTCGTGTGTCCCTTGTCTCTGTCCTGTTTGTCATGTGAAGCCACGCCAAATTGGTCTGATGACATCCTGCTCTGGGCTCTCATTTGCTTTCCAGACGGAGATGGGCAGTGCTTTGCATGAAGCTGCTTTGTTTGGCAAGACCGATGTGGTGCAAATCCTGCTGGCTGCAGGTGAGAGGTTGGCAGCACTCTTGTCTACACAGCATGCCAGGGTTGGGATTGTTTTCTCCCTGACCTCCCCTGAGGAGGATTTTTGCTGGCTGCATTTGAACCCAGTGTATGTGTGTCTGTCTCCACTGGTTGATTACAAATGTGTCAGTTCTTAAATAGCTGGATTAAATGGCTTTGGATGGAAAATGTTGGTCATGCTGCTGGCAGCCTTGGATATCCTTGAATTTGACCTTCTTTGTGGCTAGCTTGAAAATGCTTACTCCCCTGGTCCACCTGCTGTGCTTTTCTAGGAATTGATGTCAACATAAAAGATAATCGTGGACTGACTGCTTTAGACACTGTCCGGGAGCTGCCTTCTCAAAAGAGCCAGCAGATAGCAGCACTAATTGAAGGTATCAGTCCATCTCTCTGTCTGGGTGACCAGGGGACACTAACTGAAGCTAGGCTTTTGTATTGGTACTGCTTTTTAAAAAATCTTTCCATGTAGATCATATGACTGGGAAAAGAAGTACAAAAGAGGTGGATAAAACTTCCATACCCCAGTCATCTCTCATCACCAGTATGGACTCCGTATCACAGAAGTCTCAGGGTAAGATAACTCTTTCTGCCTATGAAGGGGAGCCTAGCTTGAAAACAGTTGAACATTCTTAGGCAGACTAGAAAACTCTTAATCTAAATAATCTAGGGGTTGTGAGGACTTAAGATCTCAAGGTATAAAGAATAGCTGAAGGCTCGGCGCCTATAGCTCAACGGGCTAAGGCGCCAGCCATATACACCTAAGGTGGCCGGTTCGAATCCCCAGCCCGGACCCGCCAAAACAACAATGACGGCTGCAACCAAAAAATAGCTGGGCGTTGTGGCAGGCGCCTGTGGTCCCAGCTACTTGGGAGGCGGAGGCAGGAGACTCACTTGAGCCCAGGAGTTGGAGGTTGCTGTGAGCTATAATGCCACGGCACTCTACCCAGGGGGACAGCTTGAGGCTCTATCTCAAAAAAAAAAAAAGAATAGCTGAAACTCTCAGGAGAGGAAAATAATCATTTTCTTGCTCTGGGTTAGTGTTAGAGTTCAGATGACTGAAGAGGCTTTGGGTTGCTGCAGTGATTGAAACGCGAGATGTGCTCCCCTTTTATTTACTCTCTTCCCTTCCAACCTCCCCTTCAGGTGATCTGGAGAAAGCAGTGACTGAACGGATTATTGATTTTGACACAAATACTGAAGAAGAGGGTCCCTATGAGGTGCTGTACAACGCTGTCTCCTGCCATTCCTTGGACAGCTTGGCCAGCGGGCGATCATCTGACCGAGACTCTGTGAACAAAGAGGCTGAGGCGGCAGGAGTGAAAACTGCTGGAGTGAGGCCTGTATGTGGCCTCAGCCCTGAACCTTCTGGAGGCTGTGCTGGCTGTTGTCTGTGCTATGGGGAGCACTGGGGAGAGCAGTGCGACTCTGGTGCTGCTCCTATGTCAAAGCCTGGGGCTAGCTTCTTCTCTACCTCACAGGGCTCGGCAGTGTCTCTCTCTTGCTTAGTGTGGTAAAACTACACAGATCACACTGAGGTAGAGCTTTAGTTTTCCCAGTTTGGTATACTCAGTTTGCATTTTTCCATTACTGCGTTGGCCTTAGAGCAAGTTAAAGCATTTTATTTCTGTTCAGCCTAGGTGCTGCTTTTGCCTTTGAGCAAAAGCTCTTTGCTATGTATCGTCTTTTTTTTTTTTTTTTTTTTGCAGTTTTTGGCCGGGGCTGGGTTTGAACCCGTCACCTCTGGCATATGGGGCCAGTGCCTTACTCCTTTGAGCCACAGGCACCACCCAATGTATCATCTTTTTTTCATTCTGGAAAGAAGATGCTCACTAAAATGATTTCCTATCTGCTCCAAGTATATACTCACCTTCCATTTGCTCTCAAGGAATTCTTCATTTGGATTTGGGTGGGTTTTTTATTCAGCAGAGTTGTAGCAAGGCTTAATCAGATATTGTATTAAGTGTCCAGTGTTCATATTTTATCCGTTTATAACATCTCTGGCCATTAAAATAATAGGATGAGAACAATTCTGAATTTTTCCTTCTTAAAGTACACCTGCCAGGCCAGGCACAGTGGCTCACGCCTATAATCTCAGCACTTGGGAGGCCTAGGCGGGTGGATTGCCTGAGCTCACAGGTTTGAGACCAGCCTGAGGCAGAGTGAGACCCAATCTCTAAAAACAGCCGGGCATTGTGGCCAGCACCTATAGTCCCAGCTACTCAGGAGGCTGAGGCAAGAGAATTGCTTAAGCCTAGGAGTTTGATACTACTGTGAGCTATGACACCATGGTACTCTACCAAAATGAGACTCTGTCTCAAAAAAAAAAAAAAAATACACCTTCCCACTATATCTTTCTGTAGTACAGATGCATCTTGACTTATGATGAAGTTACATCCAAGTAAACCCATCATTAAGTGGAAAATATCCTAGTAAAAATGCATTTAATATACCTTACCTACTAAACATCATAACTTTAGCCTAGCCTTCCTTAAATGTGCTCAGAACGTTTAACATTAGCCTACAGTTAGGCAAAATTATCTGACACAAAGCCTATTTTATTATAAAGTATTTATTGTCTCACATGTTTTATTGAATACTGTACTGAAAGTAAAAAACAGAATGGTTGTGTGGGCACTAGTAGTATGTTTTCTGTTGAATGTATATCACTTTACACCACTGTAAATTTGAAAAAATCATAAGGCAAATCTTTATAAGTTGGGACCATCTGTAGTCGCTTTTATTTCCAGTCTACAGGCTGTCCTCAAGACTCCTCCCTGCCTTCTCTCCCAGGGTTATGCTGTGAGTCTAGTCCTGCATCCCACTGACGTTCCTTCCGGCAGTGCCAGACATGATCATGTGAGGTTTTATGCACTGTCAGTTGTCTAAACTGGCCATTGCTCTGACAAAATCTCAGTGCTAATCCCACCTTGGGACATACTTTCAGGTGAAAATATTTTCATATTCCTAGAGAAGCTGGCCTCTTTCCCTTTTGTCTGAATCTGGTGTGTAATCATTTTGATGATCTGTTGGGTGGTAGGTAATTCTTGGTCTTTTTAGGTATGCCCTGGGAGTGGCCTGAGGATTCTTAGAGTATTCTTTCTTGTGAGGCTCCTTACCCTGCCCTGTTCTGCCTGAAAATTGTCCCAACAGTATAGATCTTGGAAAGGCCTACAGTCCACCAGTAGCCCACTAGAGTGGGTATTAAGCACTATGACAAAAGTTCTCGTGAATACTGAAAGCAAGTACATATGCCAGGCACCACTGGCATAATGGTTCTGTAGACAGAGTTAGTTGTTGTCACTTCTTTCATTACTAGATTTAAGCAAATTTAGCTGTAGAGGCTTTGCTCTAATGGGTATTTACAGGTGGTGTCCATTAGGGGGAGCTGGAGCCTTTGCAAAAAGCACACAGTTACTGAAGAAAGCTGAGAGTAACGCAGATTTACACAAGTCTCACTTTGTTCTTCTCACTCTAGGAATCAGCCTCCTACAGTCCCACTAAATAGAAGCTGATGCATCTTGGGGTGCATGCTTTGCCATTTTTACTTTCATACATTGCAGTCATACTGTCTTCCTAGTCCTTGGTAATTAACTGTGTTCTACCTCTTAGTAAATATAATAAATGGTGTTTCTGAATCAGCTCTGTATTTCCAGGCCCCTCATGTAAAGTTTTCATAGCTAGAAATGAGGAGGCTTATTGGTACTTCTGTTTTTTGCCAGTGTCCCTGGTGATCCCTTCTTCCATAAAGAGCTTTCATATTGTTTTTTCTAGGACTTCTAGCTTTGGGAAAGCTACTAGAATGGGTCCTTTTTATTTTTGTATTTCATTTTGGTTTTCCTCAGCTACTGTGTCCCAAGGTTGGCTTACTGGTGAGGGATATGACTCTGCTCCTTTTGCTGTTCCCTTTCTTACAAGGTAACCCTGGGACCAGGTTCTTATGCTTCCAGAGCAAAGAAGGATGGGGAAAGTAGAACTTAGTGGAATAGTTTTGTTCGGTTTGAACTCACAGACTTGTGTTGAATCCATTGTCATTGGCCATCCATCTGGTTCTGGGAACGATAGGAATGACCAATTTATCAAGATAGAATACTGAACAGTGAAGCATATTTTAAGAGAGAGATCTTGCTGAAGATGCTAAAATGCTGACATTGGTGGCTCCTGAAACATCTTTTTCTTTGTAGATTTGTCTGGGTTCTTTCATAACTCAACATTTACCTCTGTCCTGGCTTTCTGAAGTACCCCCTTTTTAGCAGTATGGTAAAGTCACCTACAAGCCAGGGAATGAGCCTGCAGATCAAATCCTGTTTCTGTTTCCCTACTCCCTTCAGTAGGAGCACTGATTATCAAGCATGACCAGGGCTTCAGGGTATATATACATGATGCCGAAGGTATTTCAGGTGTAATGGCAAGTCTCTCTTCAGCTTTTAGCACGTTTTCTTCTCCAAGGTCATTCTGTGTATTCCTGGAATTGTTTACCTATTATCTAACTAGTCCGTGTCTCCTTTTCAGTGGGTTTCTCGTTCTAAGGCAGGGGTTGACAGACTATAGCCCAGGAGCTATTTTTATAAATAGGGTTTTTTGGAACATAGTCACATTCATTCATTTATACATTACCTTTGGCTACTTTTGTTCTACCATAGAAGAGTTGACTACAAAGCCTAATTTTTTTTTTTTTTTTTTTGCGACAGAGCCTCAAGTTATCCCCCTGGGTAGAGTGCCATGGCATCACAGCTCATAGCAACCTCCAACTCCTGGGCTCAAGCCAGTCTCCTGCCTCAGCCTCCCAAGTTAGCTGGGACTACAGGCACCTGCCACAATGGCCAGCCATTTTTTGGTTGCAGCCATCATTGTTGTTTGGCGGGCCCGGGCTGGGGATTCGAACCCGCCACCTTAGGTGTATGTGGCTGGCGCCTTAGCCGCTTGAGCCACAGGCGCCGAGCTGCCTAAATTATTTTTTATACTCTATGGCCTTTTAAGAAAAAGCTTGCTAGTGTCTAGAATAGACAACTGAAATATTCCTTTTTAAAATGGGCTTTGGTGAGATAGGATTCTCTAACATATAATGCTTATTACTGAAAGAGGCAACCAAGGATATGGGATTAGTTTTGAACTATTTGCTAATAAATGGGGATAACCTGTATCAGAGGATTGAAGTTTGACTAGGAATAGATATTTTTGTCCTTGGTTACTTTCCTATTTCCTCAGTACCTTTGGTTTGTTAGAACTGTTTCGCAGGTTCTTTTTATCTCATATTTCCTCTTTTTAGAGTAGAGTGAATATCGAGCCACTTATTTTCCTATACTAATGTTTTATTTGTGAAGGAAATTTTCTAATATGGCAGTCATGCGGTTTCATTGCTAGCATTTCTCACTGTGGTCTAGGATATACATGAAAGAGGTGTTTATGATCTCTGCTGTATACATCAAAAACCATAAGCATACTAATTGAATTGTGTATGTATGCAGAGTTTTCTATCGTTCAGAGACTAAACCTTGACTTCAGCATCTCAGGGGAGTTCTTTACGTCGTTCTTTTTTTATTTCCAAGAGCTAAGGGTAAACCAAAAAGCTAGATGCTTGAAAAAAGAGATGGCAGAATATTTATTTTTTTCTCTTCTGCAGCGGGAACGTCCACCACCTCCAGCAAAACCACCACCAGATGAAGAGGAAGAAGACCACATAGATAAGAAGTATTTTCCCCTGACGGCTTCCGAGGTAGAGGGTTGAGGGCTTGTTGCTGTCACTGAAATTTGAGGTTATTGGAAAGTGCATTAGTGTGTACTTCAAGAAGACTTTGCATTCTCATATTTTTATCATCCCTTTGCATTGTATGTACCAGTAATTTGGAACAAGACCTTCAAATTCAAATACTAAACAAAGAATTTTAATATAGGTCTCTAGCAGATAGTCCAGTTACTAATCTACCATACCACATGGAGACTGAAACATGTACATTTTCTTCTGGCTCTAGTAAACTGAACAGTCTTACTTTATTTTTTTTTTGAAATAGAGTTTCACTTATTAACCCTCGTTAGAGTGTCATGGCATCACAGCTCACAGCTACCTCCATCTCCTGGGCTTAGGCAGTTCTCTTGCCTCAGCCTCCCGAGTAGCTGGGACTACAGGCGCCTACTATAACGCCCAGCTATTTTTTGGTTGCAGTTTGGCTGGGGCTGGGTTTGAACCCACCACCCTTGGTATATGGGGCCAGTGCCTTACTCACTGAGCCACAGGTGTCGCCCCAGTCTTAATTTGTTATTATAAACCTGTGTTGTCTTTTTTGTTTGTTTGTTTTGTTTTGTTTTTTGAGATAGAGGCTTTCTATGTTACTAGGCTGGCCTCAACTTCCTGGACTCAAGAAGACCTCTTCCTGAGCCTCCTGAATAGCAGAAAGTACAGGCGTTTACCACCATGCCTGCTCTACCTGTGTTGTCTCTCTTATTTTTTTTTTTGAGACCGAGCCTCAAGCTATCCCCCTGGGTAGAGTGCTGTGGCTTCACAGCTCACAGCAACCTCCAACTCCTGGGCTCAAGCGAGTCTCCTGCCTCAGCCTCCCAAGTAGCTGGGACCACAGG
>NW_003852426.1:5704221-5705346 GCF_000181295.1 Otolemur garnettii
AAGACTCAACACCAGGAAAAGCATGGATTGAGTCATGAAGACTCAGTTAGAAAAGAAATATGAGGTAAGGCATGGTGGCTCACACCTGTAATCCTAGCACTCTTGAGAGGCCGAGGTGGGTGGATTGCTTGAGCTTATGAGTTCAAGACCAGCCTGAGCAAAAGCAAGACTCTGTCTCTACTAAAAATAGAAAAACTGAGGCAAGAGGATCACTTGACCCACTAGTTGGAGGTTGCTGTGAGCTATTATGCGCATACATGGCACTCTACCCAGGGCAACAGCTTGAGACTTTGTCTCAAAAAAAAAAAAAGATATAGAAATTGTGTGGGATGGGCAGACGGGAAGATTAAAGAAGGCTATTTGAATAGTCCTTTTAAAAAAGAAGTGTTGGGCCACGCACAGTGGCTCATACCTGGAATCCTAGCACTCTGGGAGTACAGGAAGGAGGATTGCTTGAGCATAGGAGTTTGACACCAGCCTAAGCAAGAGCAAGACTCCTGTCTCAACTAAAAATAAATTGCTAGAATAATGGCATGTGCCTATAGTCCCAGGTACTCAGGAGGCTGAGGCAGGAAAATTGCTGGGGCCCAGGAGTTTCAGTTTGCAGTGAGCTATGATGAGGCCACTATACTCTAGCCCAGACAACACAGCAGGATTCAGTCTCCAAAAGGAAAAAAGAAATGTTACCATGGAGCAAATTACTTCATCATTTAGTTGTGTGAAGAAAATTGTTTTCCTTGATCTTTTGTCTTCAGAGTTCTCCTTTAACACTTCTTGTCATTCAGAGAATATATTTGTGGAATATTTATTCAAAATATATAATTTTAATAGTCATTTTGTAGCTTATTCAGTGCCCTCTTTTTTCTTTTTTCTGTTTTGAGACAGAGTCTCGCTCTATCACCCTCGGTAGAGTGCCATGGTGTCACAGCTCACAGCAATCTCCCAACTCCTTGGCTCAAGTGCCATGGCATTCTACCCATGGTGACAGTGAGACTCTGTCTCAAAAAAAGAAACCAAACAAAAACTGTAATGCCCAAGGATGGGAGCATGGCTCTTAAAGAAATACTGGAGGCTTAGTGCCTATAGCTCAGCGACTAGGACGCCAGCCACATACACTGGAGCTGG
>NW_003852426.1:5705783-5716234 GCF_000181295.1 Otolemur garnettii
GGTTGCTGTGAGCTGTAATGCCACGGCACTCTACCCAGGGGGACAGCTTGAGGCTCTGTCTCAAAAAAAAAAAAAAAAAAAGAAATACTGGATTATACTCAGGACTTTCTATTGTCCCCAACTACAATTTGGCAATAACATAGTGTCAAGAGGTAGGGATGGGGAGTAGAAGAAGAAATCTCTGTATTACTCTTCTAGATAGGAGAGTCTGTCTGAGATATATTTTCAAGAACTTGCTTCTAAATAGTCTGTAATTCTGATTCAGCTGGACTGGTATACTTGGTATTTGGAAGTTGGTGAGAACCCTGAATTTGCTTATTTACTGGTGATTATGATATATCCTGGGTCATTATCCTTTTAATGACCTAGGCCTATTTTGTTCATATGCTGTAGTCTGAATGGATAGATCATCTCTGAAAGTATACTAATTTTTTTTTTTAAGCTGTGTAGTCTTTCACCATCTTATACTCTCAAAGCTCTAAATACCCTAAACCTGATGTCTCAGTATATAATGGCTTTGTCAAACTTAGGCTTTTGTATTTAACAGTCTGCCACAGTGGATTTTTTTGGTTTTTGTTTATTTATTTTTTTTGGTTTTTTTGGTTTTTGAGACAGAGCCTCAAGCTGTCCCCTTGGGTAGAGTGCCATGGCTTCACTGCTCACAGCAACCTCCATCTCCTGGGCTTAAGCGAGTCTCCTGTCACAGCCTCTCAAGTAGCTGGGACCACAGGCGCTCGCCGCAACGCCTGGCCATTTTTTGGTTGCAGCCATTATTGTTGTTTGGTGGGCCCGGGCTGGATTCGAACCCGCCACCTTAGGTGTACGTCGCTGGCGCCTTAGCCACTTGAGCCACAGGCGCCGAGCCATTGTTTGTTTTTTTAAAACCGAGTCTCACTGTGTTGCCCTGGATAGAGTGCCACGGCATCACAGCTCACAGCAACCTCAATCTCTTGGGCGTGAGCGATTCTCTTGCCTCAGCCTCCCAAGTAGCTGGGACTACAGGTGCCCGTCCCAACACTGGCTGTTTTTTGGTTGCAGTTGTCATAGTTGTTTGGCAGGCCCGGACTGGATTTGAACCTGCCAGCTCAGGTATATGTGGCTGGTGCCCATGCCGCTGAGCTACAGGCGCCAAGCCTGCCACAGTGTTTTTATTACTTATTACTGAGATTTGTCTTTGTCAGATGACCCATAGAAACCTTTATGGGAAGTTGGAGCATGGGCGTTTAAGAGTAATAACATGATCATGAATCTGGCTTTTAAAAAATCAGACATATGCACACAGACATGCTGTTTAGATGTTTCTGTCCCGCCATATGATGCCAGCTGCATCGGTACTGACTGTAAGTCTTCCCTGTGTTCAGATGTGCTATTAACGGAGATTGCAGCTGCTATGGTATCTCTTCCCAGAAAGCTTCTCACATCCTAACTGGACATTCCATTGGTCACAGTTAGATGGTGCCTGCTCAGCTCATAGCTTTTCTCTGCAGCAAAAATGTTGCTTTCCACATAGCAGGAAAATATGTGTGTGTGTGTGTGTGTGTGTGTATTTTGGCTTTAATTTATTGCCAGCCCCTGTGGAAAGAGGAAAAAAAGATTAAAGAGTAGTTTAGTAAATAGCAGAATGCTTTCTGTTGAAAATCAATTATTGCCATATTCACTATGACACAGGGCTTCTTGAGTGACAGCTGGGACAGCTCAAAGAAAAGTAGTTGATTATTTTATTGTGAGATTTTAATCCTATAGCTGATAGGGTCAGCACTAACCAGAAAGATCACCCTGCTTCTTGTCTGGATATGAGCAGGGAACTCTCAGACATCTGAAGGAGAGAAAGGGTTCTCACATGGGTAGAGAAGAAAATGAAAGCAAAAAAAAATAAAAGAGGCCAGTTGGGTCCAGAATCAGAGGAAATGAGTTTTACAGCCATGGCTCTATGGTAAATTCTTTGTATAACCTTGGGCAAGTTTCTGGAGCTCTCTGTGAAGCAGGTTTGTCATTTAAAAAAAAAAAAAAAAGGGCTGGGACCAGGTGCTCTCTAGCTGTGACTGCTGGTTAGGGTCCCTTCCAGCTCTGTTATTTGATGGTTCTCTGCTCCCATTTTTTTGCACAAGAGCTGGGCATGGAGTGAACACAGTTCCAGTGGGCCTGATTTTCCAGATGGGAGTCATCAGCCCTTGAGAAGGAAGGATATTACAGACTGAGTATCTGGGCTGTCAATTACCTGCTTTCAGAGAAGCATGCCTGGGGCTACATGAGAGCTCTAGCTGTATGCAGAACTCTCACTGAATTAGATTTCCAGGGCCCTGCGTAAGTGGTAGCTATGGATGTGTAAACCTGCAGAACACAAATTCCTGTCTATAAAGCCTTGGGTATTAAGTTGACACAGTGTGAGCTGCCTAATGGTCCCTCTTTGTTCTCTTAATTGTGTTCCTAAGAAGAGGCCAGGAGTAAGTAATAGGGGCAAATGGTTCATCTTAATGAAATAGCTTTTAGCTTCTAGGAAGCTTGTACTAAGTGGAAGTTCCTGCTGTGCTTAGCAGAATTTTGGACAGACACTATCCTGTTGCCTTTAGAGTGGCAGCCTTATTAACAAACAGGAACGGCAGTTTCTCATTTAGTTTGAGACTGGGAAAGTCCTTGTTGTCTCATTAGGTCATAGCATAGTGAGCTCTGCTACGAAGAAGCAAAACCCTGATGGATCACAAATGAGATGCATTTCCAGTGAGCTGTGGGACATATCAGTGTGGGAGGAAGTTTCTGTGTTTGCCAAGGAATCACATTTGTCAGGTTCCATTATTGGCTAAGTGGAACAGGGATTTTCTCTCACTTCCTACCTCCTTGTTCACAGTATGTTACTTGTCCAGCCAAATTGCTCAAAAAAAGATCTTGTGCTTTGGTTTGCTCTTCTAATTGCTTGTATTTTTTTTTTTTTTTTTTTTTTTGAGACAGAGCCTCAAGCTATCCCCCTGGGTAGAGTGCTTTGGCATCACAACTCACAGCAACCTCCAACTCCTGGACTCAAGTGATCTCTTGCCTCAGCCTCCCAAGTAGCTGGGACCACAGGCACCCGCCACAACGCCTGGCCATTTTTTTTTGGTTGCAGCCATCATTGTTGTTTGGCGGGCCTGGGCTGGATTCGAACCTGCCACCTTAGGTGTATGTGGCTGGCGCCTTAGCCACTTGAGCCACAGGCACCAAGCCAATTGCTTGTATTCTTAATACTAGTTCTGATTCTTAGTCTGCCTGTGAAACACACTGGATTCTTAGGGCAGCTGGGCCAGAATTGTCCTCTAAAACAAGAATTCATTCTTTCAGTGTAGCTGTAGCATTATCCATGGCATTTTCTGCTTGGTTTGAGGGAAAGCTAGGTTACTCTGATACTATGACTTAGCTGAGGCCACTACACCCTCAGCTGACCAAAGTCTTGGAGTTGGCAGGAGTAGGAGGCAGTTCTGGTTCAGTTATTTTATCAGAGACACTTGGCTATCTAGATTAGGGATTTTTCTGTAGACAGAGCTACTTTTCCTCACTGAAATTCAAACTTTCTAGCTGCTGGACTCTTCAGAGCACAGATCAGCAGAAGTAATTTAAAACTGTTTTTATCATAAATGGGGTAGGACGCCAGCTTTTGGGAAATCCTTCCCTGTAACCCCCGCCCTGTGAAAAAGGTTCATAAAAATAGAAATGGACTTACTGAACACTTGGTTTCTAGTAAATTGTAGAGAATTGAGGGTCAATCATTTGGTTCTGACATAAGAAAGTGGGAAGGGCCTGGCACAGTGGCTCAAGCCTGTGATCATAGCACTTTGAGAGGCTGAGAGCAGTGGATTTCTTGAGCTTAGGAGTTTGAGACCAGCCTGAGCAAGAGCAAGATCCCATCTCTACTAAAAATAGAAAAACTAGCTAGACGAGATGGTGCATGCCTATAGTCCCAGCTACTTGGGAAGCTGAGGTAAGAGGATTGCCGGAGCCCAAGAGTTTGAGGTTGATGTGAAATATAATACCATGACATTCTACCCAGGGTGACAGTGTGAGAGTCTGTCTCAAAAAAAAAAAGAAGAAGAAGAAAGAAAGTGGAAGGATTCCAACCTTTTAATGGTATGTGTACATATTAGGAAAGAAACATGGAGACAGCTGGCCTTTATGGTAGAGCATGGTTAAAAGCTGCTTGAGAAGTATCTGCAGAAAAGAGAACATACAGACTACTGTGGACATGGGAGAACCAAGGGAAGAAAGGATCTTGGATTTTATTTATCATTTTTTAAAGAACGAAATGAGGCAAGGAACGTGGAAAATTCTAATCAAAGGCCACTGAGATTTAAGGTACAGATATATATTCAGAAGAGCAGTTGTGACTTTATGTGACACTTAAATTATTCACCTTCTCTTCCCTGTCTCCTTTCTTCTCAGATGAAAAAGGAGCCAATAATTTTGAATTTGCTCAACACCACTTGTCTGGGCACGAGATGTACTGGGTATTTCTCTCTCGTAGGCCCTGGCCATGAGACCCAGGATTCAGGGGAGTGCAGCCAGGGGAGAGGATGAACACCCTTATGAGCTGTTGTTAACGGCAGAGACAAAGAAGGTGGTGTCAATGGACGGAAGAGCAAAAGGTACATTCCCCTCAACTCTCTAGCAGAAACAATTCTGAAAGGATTTTCAGAGTTCGTGATCCTGGGTGGAAGGGGAAGATGATGAAGCTATAATGTCCCTTGAGTGGTGACAGTGGGTTTCATGATGGTCTAAGGTTGGGATAGAGGGTTCATTATGGCTTTGTTTCAATACCTGAACTGTGCGCCCTGGGTTGGAGTTGGCTGCCATCTTCATCATGAGAAGCAAGCAAAAAGTTAGGTCAGACAAGGTGATAACTCTGGGGAGAAAGGCTGCCAGCGATGTGGCAGAGATTGATTTGGAGTCTCAAATCATAAACCCTTAAGTTAATGCTGTGAAAAAATAAGCAAAACAAGTCAGTCTCTTTGGGTTCAGGCTGACAGCAGACTCTGCTTTTGAGTCCTGACCTCAGAGTGAGAGACTCCTGGGGAGGGGCCCGTGATTGGCTGCCACCCTGTAACTAGAGTGCTCTGTTGCCTTGGCCTACTTTCATTGCCTCTGCAAATTCAGTTTCCTCTGTACGGGAGTGAGTGCTGCAGTACTCAGATCCAGCCCATCTATGTAATGCCATTACGACAGAGGTAAGTGTACACTGCTAGAGAATTTGTATCAACTCCTGTTCTCCTAAGAAAGAACAAGAAGGGGTAATGCAATTGCTACAGTTTTAAGGAACTCTTGTGGCCTTTCCAAGCTCTCTATAGCTTGCAGGTATTAGGTCCTTTGTGGGATACTTATTCAACCCTAAGACAGTCCATGGTTAAGGTAAGAATGCAGGATAAGATGGTTTCCTTTAAGATGCTCTTTGCTAGACCTATCAGAGGGTAGGGGTGGTAAAACATATGCATCTGTGTATGACATTGTAGACTTTATTTTTAATGGTCCTGTTTAAAAGGTTTTCTCTTCTGGCATGTAGAAACTTTGTCATATTTGTAGTAGATTTTGGTTTTATTTTGTAGTTTATTGTTTTCATTTGGAGCTGTTAAAAATAGTTGTAATTTAGATACGGTAAAACTTATCCTTTTTGTGTGTATGGTTCTGTGAGTTTTAACAAATACAATTATATAACTGCCACCACAATCAAAATATAAAAGAGTTTCATTAGACAAAAAAAATTTTCCCAAGTCCTTTTGTAGTCAGCTTCTCACCCTTTCTTTATCCCTGGCAACCACTGTTCTGATGTCTGTTTCAGAAGTTTTGCTTTTTCCAGAATGTCATATAAATGGAATCATACAGCCCATAGCCTGTGAGCTGGTACTTAGCATAATGCATTTGACATTCATCCATGTTGTTGCTTGTGTCCATAATTTGTTCCTTTTCATTGCCAAATATTATCCCATTGTATGGATATACCTTAGTTTATCCCTTCTCTAAAAGAGAGACATTTGGGTCATTTACAGATTCTGACAATTACAAATAAAGCTACTGTCAACATTCACACAGAGACTTTTGTATATACATAGGTTTTCATTTCACTTGGATAAACATGAGTATACCTAGAAATGGAATGCTAGGCCCTAGAAAATATGTTTCACTTTATAAGAAACCACCAAGGCATTTTTCAGAGTGGTTATACTGTTATACAACCTCAGCTGCTATGCATTCTCTTTAGCACTTAATATTGTCAAGTTTTTAAACTTTTAACCATTCTAATTGGTGTATAGTGATGTCTCAGTATGGATTTGATTTGTATATCCCTAATGATTGATGTTTTTGAGCATCTGTTAAAGTGATTATTTGTCTTCCTTCTATCTAATAAAATGTCTATTCATATCCTTTACTTATTTAAAAAAATTACTTTGTTTTCTGATTATTGAGTTGTGAATTCTTTTTTTTAATAACTTTTTTAATTTTCATGATCTTATAGGGTATACATATTTTGGTTACATAGTTTTCTTTTGTATATTTTGTTTTCTTTCTTTCTTTATTTACTTGAGTAGATTCTCACTCTTGTTGTCCAGGCTAGAGTGCTAGGGCGTCAGCCTAGCTCATGACAACCTCAAACCCTTATGTTCAAGTGATCCTCCTGCCTCAGCCTCCCCAGGTCCATAATGCCTGGCTAATTTTTCTAGTTTTAGTAGAGACAAGTCTCACTCTTTCTCAGTCTAGTCTCAAACTCCTGAGCCCAAGCAGTCTACCTGCTTCAGCCTCCCAGAGTGCTAGGATTACAGTGGTAGGTTTACTGAGCCACCATTCCTGGCCCCTTTTCTACATTTTGAATCAAAGTTATACGTGTTCCCTTCACCTTGAATTTGTACATTATACCAGTTAGGTGTGAATTACTCAACTACCCCCCCATACCAACTTGATTTCCATTGAGTTTTACTTCCATATATGCACATAAGTATTGATCAACTAGTTTCAATTTAGTGTTCAGTACCTATGGTGTTTGTTTTTCCATTCTTACAATACTTAGAAGAATGGTCCACAGTTCCATCCAGGTAGTTAAAAAAGATACTAGATCACTATTTTTTATGACTGAGTAGTATTCCATGGTATACATATACCACATTTTATTAATGCGCTCATGGGTTTCTTGGGTTGTTTTCACACCTTTGCAGTTGTGAATTGTGCTGCTGTAAACATTCAAGTGGGAGGATCTTTGTTGTAAAATGTCTTTTTCTCCTTCCCATCTAGGGGATTGCTGGGTCAATAGTAGGTCTACTTTTAGTTCTTTGAGATATCTCTTTGCTACTTTCCATAGAGGCTGTACTAGTTTGCAGTCTCTCTGATAGTCCCAGCATTTGTTGTTTTAGGAATTTTGATAAGACCCATTCTCATGTATCCCATTATGGTTTTGATTTGCCTTTCCCTGATGACTTGGAGACAAGGAGCATTTTTTTCATGTGTCTGCTGGCCATTAGACTATCGTCATTTGAAAAGTTTCTGTTCATGTCTTTGCCTACTTTTTAATGAAGTTGATTTTTTTTTCCGTGCTAATTTGCTTGAGTTCTTTGTAGTTCTGGTTATTGGCCCTTTATTGGATATATAGCATGTGAATATATTCTCCCATTCTATAGGTTGTTTGTTTATTGTGTCCTTAGCTGTGCAGAAACTTTTTAATTTGATCAGGTCCCATTTCTTTATTTTTGTTGTTGCTACAATTCCTTTTAGAGTCTTTTTTAAATTCTTTACCTAGGCCAACATCTATAATAATAGAGTGTTTCCAGCATTTTCTTATAAAATTCTTATATTTTCATGCCTTAGGTTTAAGTCTTTTATCCATCATGAATTAATTTTTGTGAGTGGTAAGAGGTGTCTCCTGTTTCAGTTTTTTATATGTGGCTAACCAGTTTTCCCAGGTCCATTTAATGAATAGAGATTCTTTTACCCAGTGTATGTTTTTGTCTGCTTTGTCAAAGATCAGATGGGGATATGAGGATAGTTTCATCTCTGGGTTCTCTGTTCTGATCCATAGGTCTATGTCTCTGTTTTTGTGCCAGTATTATGCTGTTTTGGTTATTATAGCCTGGTAGTCTATAGCTTAAAGTCTGGCCTCTCAATTTGTTCTTATTACATAAAATTGTATTGGCTTTCACAGTCTTTTCTCATTCCATACAAAGTGTAGAACTACTTTTTTTAGATCTGCAAAAAATGACATTGGTATTTTAATGGGAATTGCGTTGACTCTGTCAATCACTTTGGTTAGTATAGCAGTTTTAACAATGCTGATTCTGCCGGTCCATGTTAGGATTTTCCATCTTTTTACATCCTCTAAGATGTCTTTCCTCAGTGTTTCATAGATCGCCCTATAGAGGTCTTTCATATCCTTAGTTAAATACATTCCTAGATATTTTGAATTGTTTATATATTCTAGATACAAGTTCTTCACCAGATATGTGATTTTTCTCTCAGTCTGTGACTTGTCTTTTTATTCCCTTAACAGTGTGTTTTGAAAACCAGAGTTTCTTAATTTTGATAAAGTTCAGTTTATCCTTTTTTTTTAATGGACAAGGTCACAAATATTTTCTCCTGGGTTTTTTTTTCTAGAAATTTTATAGCTTTAGGTTATACATTTAGGTCTGTGATCCGTTTTGAGTTAATTTTTTGTTTATCATATGAGATATGGATCAATATTCATTTTTGTACATAGAAATTTCCAATTATTTCAGCACTATTTGTTGAAAAATGCTTTCTCCATTGAATTGCCTTTGCAAATTTGTTATTCTTTTTTTCAGAGTTTTTTTTTTTTTTTTTTTGAGATAAGAGCCTCAAGCTGTCCCCCTGGGTAGAGGGCCGTCGCATCTCAGCTCACAGCAACCTCCAACTCCTGGGCTCAAGCGAGTCTTCTGCCTCTGCCTCCCAAGTAGCTGGGACCACAGGCACCTGCCACAACACCCGGCTATTTTTTGGTTGCAGCTGTCATTGTTGTTTGGCAGCACAGGCTGGATTTGAATCCGCCACCTTGGGTGTACGTGGTTGGTGCCTTAGCCACTTGAGCCACAGGCGCTGAGCCTTTTCAGAGTTTTTTTAGATGGTCTAGTTCCATTATCTTTCAGATTTAGAATCAGGTTGTTCATTTCTACAAAAAGTCCTGTGATTTTGATGGGATTGCATTGAATCTATATAGCAGTTTGGGAATAATTGGTAACTATATTCAGTCTTCCAATCATATTGGTAGATTTTTAACGAAAACATTTAGAGACGGTGAAGAGAACACTAGCGCTCTCTTCAGCCATTTGATAATAAATCATATTGATGTTAACTCTTAAAGAACAAGCAATTAATTTAATGCTCTGAAAATACTTTTTACTGTGGAAAGAATCTTCAGCATCATAGAGGAAGGAGATTCCAATTTTTTCCTTTTCAAAGGTTTTATCTGAAACCACTATAAGATAGCTGACTCAACCCTTAGAAGAAGGAAAAGGGAAAAGTCGGACAGGCTTCATAAGTAGGGCCGGTCTCTTTGGCACCTAACTGCCCTGGATAGAGATTTTCTAATGTTAGGTCTGTAGATCTTCAAGTTAAGAAGGAAACTACCAAAGAGGACTTAGGACTCCCTGTATGATCCTCTTTTGCTTTAGTTTCTTCCAGCTCTGTAGTATTGGGCTAGGTGTTGATCATAGATTGTGTAGAAAGCAGATTTATGAACTGCAGACTGTGGGGTTTGCCTGTCTCCAAGCTTGCTGCTTGGATCACTCAAAGAGATTTCAGATTAAAGGGATAGAGATATTAAATATGAAAACAGCCTCTGCCAGTTTCTCAGAAGTTCTGCCTGTCCTGGCAGCCTGGCAGGAGAAGCTGGCCTAGAAGGAGTGCCTGCCAGGGTTGGTAAAAGTGAGGCACATCAGCAGACCATGTTGTGGGTTGGTAAATACTAAATCTTTTCTGTTTGTCCATTAATGTCATCATCTTATACAGCTTTTATGAATTAATTGATTAGTGTTCAAAAGGCTGTGTTTAGGAGAGTTCTAGAGCTTTTAACTTCTCTTCAGTATAATTCAAAGAATTATACGTGAGGGGTAGAAAGGGAGATTTTTTAAAATTACATTTTTAAATCACAGAGTGTCCCCAAAGTAGCCCATAAAGTCATTATATATAGGGAATATGGGAAATTACAGCTAAGTGTACCTTTATTTACAAAATATTCATTATAATTTTTTTTTGAGACAGATTCTCAAGCTGTTGCCCTCTGTAGAGTGCTATGGCATCACAGCTCACAGCAACTGCCAACTCTTGGGCTTAAGCAAGCCTCTTGCCTCAGCCTCCCAAGTAGCTGGGATGATAGGCTGAACTATCACACCTTTTTTTTTTTTTTTTTTTTTTTTTTTTTTTTTTTTTTTGAGAAAGAGAGAGAGTCTCACTATGTCCTCAGGAGAGTGCCGTAGCATCACAGTTCACAGCAA
>NW_003852426.1:5716254-5734804 GCF_000181295.1 Otolemur garnettii
ATGGCATCACAGCTCACAGCAACTGCCAACTCTTGGGCTTAAGCAAGCCTCTTGCCTCAGCCTCCCAAGTAGCTGGGATGATAGGCACCTGCCACAATGCCTGACTATTTTTTGGTTATAGTTGTCATTGTTGTTTGGTGGACAGAGCTGGATTCGAACCCACCAGCTCTGCTTGAGCTATAGGCACTGAGCCTCATTACAAAATTTTACAGAATATTTACAAAATATTTTCTACATGTTGGCCACCTATTTGTAAAATTTTATGACTTTATGGGCAACTTTTAGAACACTCTGTGTATTAGAATATGCTCACTGAAAAGGGGGAAAAAAGAGCAAAGGTTACAGCAGTGAATATAAATATAATGCTAAGGTTCTTCTCACCTCCCTGCTACTCACTCTTGTGGAAGTAACCATTTTGAAAGTATGGTGTATGCTTTTGGACCATTTGCTATCTTTGTATGAATGTGACAATATGAAATTTTTTTGATTGTATTTAATCTAACAAGGTATCATATTTTACTGTTTTACAAACTTGTTTAGTTATATTTACCTGTGTATAGATCATGGATACAATTTTGTCTTAATTCTTAAGATCAGCTTATTCATTTTTAATGACTGTTAAAATATCCTATAACTCATAAGAAAAGAACTCATCTTTCTTTTCTCCATTTGATGGATGTTTAAGTTGTCTCCAGGATTTCTTCGTTTTAAATTATGCTGCTGTGGACATTCTGCATACATATTCTTATATACTCATGAGAGTATTTCTCTAAGAGAGATTGATAGAAAGGAGAATTAGCAGGTCAGTGTGTGCATGTGTAGATCTAATTGGTGGAGCTCAGTTGCCCTCCCTTAATGATGAAAGAGCATACTCTTCCATACCTTCACCAGCATGGTACATTGTCACTCTTTAATATTTCTCACCATGATATTGGCATTTGCCTAATCTAGTGAAATTGAGCATTAATTCTTATGAATTAGTGTTACATATTTAGTCTGTGAGTTAGTTATCTTTTTTTCTTTCTATTTTTCTAAATGGAAATTAATGGTAGTAGAAACACTTTTTGTAAATACCTGTGATATTTGGCCAAAGTAGTACTCAGAGGAAAGTTTATATTGTAAAGTCATTTTGCTAAAAAAACAAGAAGGATTGAAACTTAACCAAAAGAAAGTAACAAAGAGTAACTAATAAGAGATTATTAAAGGTTATTAAGACATAAAAGTAGATAGTATACTTTTCATACTTCATGGTATGCATGTCATACTTTATGGTTTAGTTTATGATTAACATATGAAAGAAAGAAAAGTTATATAATGATATAAAGATACCAAAAAGAGATAAGAGTTGATCATTAACAATATAAGTTTTTTTTTTTTTTTTTAGTTTTGCCTTGGTGCCTGTAGCTTAGTGAGTAGGGCACCAGCCACATACACCAAGGCTGGCGGGTTTGAGCCTGGCCCAGGCCTGCTAAACAGCAATGACAACTGCAATCAAAAAAAGCCAGATGTTGTGGCCTAGTGCCTGTAGTCCCACCTACTTGGGAGGCTGATCCAAAAGAATTACTTAAGCCCAAGAGTTTGAGGTTGCTCTGAGCTGTGATGCCACAGCACTCTACTAAGGGCAATAGCTTGAGACTCTGGCTCAAAAAAAACAAAAAAAGTAATCGTTTTCAATTTTGATTAATAAAAGAAAAAAGCCACGACACTTAGGAATGATATAAAGTATAACCACAAATTCAGAGATTTTAGAAATCAATAATAAAGTAGTTTATAAAGTGGGAGAATTTTTGGTCCATTACAATGACTGGTTGAACAGGGTTGCTGTTGGCATTTTGTGCCTGCTGACCAGGAATGCTAAGCATCCTGTGCTGTGCAGGACGGTTCTTCACAGGGAAGAATTTTCCCACCTAGGAATGCCATGTGTGCTTGTAGAAATAACAAAAACTGACAGGAGCAGAAAGCTATAATAGATCCATGAAGTAGAAAGCTCATTCCCTCCAAAAAGACACGTGATTTTATAATAGTTTTATTCAACTGGGTATTCTTGTTACTTACACGGTTTCAAATACAGTAAAAGTCTTCTGACATCATTATTCAGGACAAGCATAACTGAGAGCAGTGTTCCCGGTTTTTGACTCTTTGCTCACTGGACATTCTGGGCATATTACCACTCAGAGAAACAGAGGACAACTTTCCAGGGTTGATAGCATATGGGAAAGTAGCCAGGAGCTCTAAAAGTCATATTGTTCTCTGTGGTGCTTTTTTGTAGCATCCACTAATAGTGTTTGGGGTTCAGGTGAAATGGTACTTAGCGTAAGGTAGTGATGAATGATTATCCAAAGACACAGATACATGTGGATTCTTCAGCATGGAGCTGTACTTCTGAGGTTTTTTAGTCAGTGTTCCTGAGAGCTATGCCTTTGGGTCTGTGCACAGTTTGTGCATGAATACGAAGATCTTAATCCTCTGAAAGGGAAAGAAACTATTGCTTTAGTTTCTCCCTCTACTCCTATATCAATGTACCAATTCATTAGCTTTTGGGGAATTTTATAGTGTAAATCTTGGCTTTTCCCTTTACCAATGTAGGGTTGAGTTTTCCTGAGGGTGTTTCCATTTGGAGTCCTACTTTTGCTATTGGTTTAGTGAGAATACAGAAAAAGAAACTAGGTACCAGTGTTCAATCTGCATCTTTATTTGAAAGTCCAGGTTAGCTTTTTTTTTTTTTTTTTTTGAGACAGTCTCACTTTATTGCCCTCAGTAGAGTGCTGTGGCATCACAGCTCACAGCAAACTCCAACTCCTGGGCTTAGGCGATTCTCTTGCCTCAGCCTCCCAAGTAGCTGGGCCTACAGGCGCCTGCCACAATGCCCGGCTATTTTTTTGTTGCAGTCTGATGCAAGCCACCACACTTGGTCCAGGCTAGCTTTTCAGAGTAGATGCCAAGGACTAAGTTTCCTTTTCCCAAAGGCAAAAGCAAACTATCAAATGAGACAGTTTAGCAAGTCATAAACATGGATGAACCTTGAGGATGTTATGCTAAGTGAAATGAGCCAGTCATAGAAAGACAAATGTAGTGTGATTCCACTTATATGAGATACTTAGAGTAGTCAAAATGATAAGGACAGGAAATAGAATGGTGGTTGCCAGAGGCTAAGAAGAGAAGAGAATGGGGAGTTAATTGTTTAATGGGTATAGAGTTTTCATTTTACAAGATGGAAATAACAGAAAATCTGAAGGAATTGAAAAAATATATATATACCAACCAAAACTAGCTGTTCTTCTCTCACTTTCCTATATTAGAGAAGCCCCTGCGCAGAGCCCTGCTATATAACAGTCTTCCTCTTATTGATTTATATTTTGAAATTGGAATAGTTAACTTTTCTTTCCATTATGGAACAAATCCAAGCCTTGGGAACTGCACATTTAAATTTCCTTCCACCAAATGTATCAATAGCCATTTATATACATAAGTGTATACCAGACATTTGCAAAATAGCCAAGAGGGAATAATATGTTAAATTCATGTAAAAGTAGTATGAAAGTAATTTTGGTGTCTAAAAGAAAGATAAATTATGTCAGTGTAAGAGATCAGGGATGGTTTCATGAAAGAAGTGACATTGAGCTGAACTCCTAAGTAGAATTATACGTGATAGGCAAAAGTAAGGAGAAAGGAGAAGGCATTCCAAGCAGAGGGAGTGGTGCAAACGACAGTGAAATGATGGGAGAAGACAGAAAGGATGTTTCTTTCTTAACAGGAGAATGATAAGTAACCCAGTTTGGTTAGAACAAAGGGAACTTGTCATATGGTGTTGGCTCTCCAGTGTCACTCTTTATTCCTAAGACAGTGTGGTATTGTTGAAGCATTTTCAATGGAGTGGCTGCATAGGAACCACACTTAGAAAGTATATAATTGTAGACTCTTAGATTTTTTAGGCTGGGAAAATCTGGAGACAGGAATACCTTGAAGGCAAGAGACCTGAAGGAGTCCCTTGAAGGTAATTAGAACCCAGCAGGAAGTTACAAGAAGGAGAGAATGAATGGAAAAGAGATTAAGGAAATAGAATTAATAAGAACATACAACAAAATATGGAAGAATGAGGAGAGGGTATTAAGGATGATTCTGAGGTATTGAGCCTGGTTAGTTGAGAGAATATTGTGTAATCGATAACTAAGAAAACGCAGTGAAGGCTATATTAACCAGTTTGATGAAAATATTTCAAATGGTATATAAAACCAGCACATCGTACCCCATGATTGCATTAATGTACACAGCTATGATTTAATAAGAAAGAAAATTGTGCAATTAATAGAAATAGGGAATTGAGAAGGGTATGTTTGAAGGAAGATATTATAATAAGTACAGTTTTGAATATGTAAAAGTATTTTAGGTGTTAGAGAACATCCGAGTAAAGATACCCCATAAATACTGGGAAATGTGGGTCTGAGGGTCAAAAGACATTGAGATTAGAAGTACAGATTCATGAATCATCAAAGTTGAGTTGATGGTTAACATAAAAGAGAATTAATTGCTGAGAGATTAAAGAAGTCAAGAATAGAACTTATATTTAGAGGCACAAAGGGAAAGAAACATAGAAAGAAAACTGGGATAATGCACTATTTTAGGATCCAAGGGTGAATGTGACAGAAACCCCAAATAACTGCAATTTAAACAAGATAGAAATTCAAAGTCAGGTGTACCCGCAGTTCATGATTGTCAAGGCAGGACCCAGTCTCCTGCTGACGTTTTGTGGCTCAAGTTAGCTATTCAAATTCACACCATCACCATGGGAAAGAGGAAGGGGGAGAAGGGCACTTAAAGGATAGTGTAATTTTCTCCAAAATTACACATACCACTTTCACTGATAACCCATTGGCCAGAACTTGGTCATGTGGTTACACTCAGCTACAAAGGAGATGGGAAATGTAATCTTTATTCTAGGTGTCTATGAAGCTATCTAAAAATCCCATAACCAAGGAAGGAGAGAGTGGGTATTGGAGGCAGCTGGCAAGCGGTGATCATTGATCCCAGGAAGAACTCGAAGGATGAAAACTAGAAAAAGTGTTAGACAATTAGAAAGCCATTGGCAAATCCTAACCAGGGAGGCAATGTCTCTGAGATAGATAGGAAAATATGAAATTACACCTAAATTTTGACATGGCATTAGAGTAGTAGTTAAGGAATTTTGATCTAAGTCTTCTCAGGAAATTCATGTGATTATCCTCCAAGAGTATAAGCACTGTGGGTAAATATGGTTTAAAAAGAATAGGAGATAAGGAATTGATCTTATGATATCATAGTTTTCAAGATATGAATGAAAGGATTGCTGGGCCTGGTAATCAGGCTTGTGTTTGACTTCTTACTCTATCATTTACTTAACTGAGGTTTTTTTTTTTTTTTTTTTTGAGACAAAGCCTCAAGCTGTCCCCCTGGGTAGAGTGCCGTGGCATTACAGCTCACAGCAACCTCCAACTCCTGGGCTCAAGCAAGTCTCCTGCCTCCGCCTCCCAAGTAGCTGGGACCACAGGCGCCCGCCACAACGCCCGGCTATTTTTTGGTTGCAGCCGTCATTGTTGTTTGGCGGGTCCGGGCTGGGGATTCGAACCCGCCACCTTAGGTTGAGCTATAGGCGCCAAGCCTTAACTGAGGTCTTTAAACCTCAGTTTCTGCATGTAAAGTAGGGATACTAATTCTTACTTCATGATTGCTGTAAATATTAATGAGAAAATGCTTAGCACAATGTCTGGCATGGGATGACTAGTACTTAATAAATGGTACTGATGGAAGCCAGCTGAGTTAGGTGAATTGGTAGAGGATTTAGTCAGTTGTTTTCTTGAGTATTTAACAGGGCTCAACATTCCAGCAACTGGAGATGAGCAAGCAAATGGCTCTGATACCCAGCACTGAAACTGGCAGAAGATCAAGAAGAACAAAGACAGCAAATGTGCTATTAAATTAGGCACAGTTACTTATTGTGGCTGGTTGGAAACTGATCCAGGCAAAGCTGGTATATTGAAAAATAGGGAAATTAGGGGAGGGCAGATTTCCAGTGGTAGGCAGTAAATGGACTCATTGGGATGACGTTAAGGAACTGGGGGAACTATAAAGTAATGAGGTAATCTGTACCAAGTCAATGTACAACAGTCTTAAATCCCAAAGCTGGGCAGTATGGTGAGTACAGATGGTTTCTAGTCTGAAGATTTCTATGGTGTTATATGTAATCCAGAACCAAACTTGTAAGACTTCTGAACTTCATGGCATTTGAGTTTTATTCTGCCTGGTTAACAGGGCCACTCAGAAGAAACCAGCCTTTTTGTCTCCTTTGCAAAATTGGGAAGAAGGAAACCAACTTTTGTGTACAGTGTTATTAGCATGATGAATTGAGTTCAGAAATGGTTGTAAGTGAAAAACGATGATGATGATAATAGCAACTACCAGTTAATGAATGCTTTCTGTGTGCCAGCCACTATGCTGAGTTCGTTTATATTGATTATGTCATGGTAGATCTCAAGGCAGATCTTCAGGGTAGGGGCTATTTTTATCCCTACTTAATAAATGATTAGAAAGAGGTTAGGTGTTAGAGCTGAGGCCTACACCCCAGTCTGACTGAATCCAAAGCCTAAGGTTTTACCCAGGAGGGGAGGCAAAAACCATTTCTTTTTTTTTTTGAGACAGAGCCTCAAGCTGTCCCCCCTGGGTAGAGTGCCGTGGCATTATAGCTCACAGCAACCTCCAACTCCTGGGCTCAAGCGAGTCTCCTGCCTCCGCCTCCCAAGTAGCTGGGACCACAGGCACCCGCCACAACGCCCAGCTATTTTTTTTTGGTTGCAGCCATCATTGTTGTTTTGGCGGGTCTGGGCTGGGGATTCGAACCCGCCACCTTAGGTGTACGTGGCTGGCGGCTTACCCGGGTGAGCTATAGGCGCCGAGCCGCAAAAACCATTTCATCAGAAGCCCTGTTGTTTTTCATGTTCTCAACATCATAGAACTGGAAGGAGCCTTCAAGGAGTCATCTAATCACACATATAAACTCTACTAAATCTTAGATCCTAGAGAAAACATTCTTGCCCCTCAGCTTTTGAAAGAGACCAAGAGAGGAACAGTCACAGAGTTGTAACTATGGTTTGGGGCTCTTGAATCCCAGTCTACCTCTTGTTCTATTTCTCAAGTTGCTGTGGACCCAAATGGACTTTCAGTCTGTTTGTCTTATCAGTCTTCAGCAAATGTCTGCATTAACCTGGGCAGGACCTTCGTTCTGGGGAAAGTGTGATGACATTTTAAAAGCAGCTATGTCCCTAGGTGTTCTCTTCGATATACATGGTTTTTGATGCTCATCATAGTGACCAGGCAATTGGAAGATTGCCTAATGGAACAGAGAAAGCAGAACAATCTGAGAAATTTGTTATCCTAGCCTTCTCTGGGTCTGAGGATTGATTTGAGTTAGCAACTCCTTATATGAGCTGCATTTTTCAGCTTTAAATAGGCAGAAGTGAACGAAACTATGTAAATGTTAAAATATTATTTGAAGCCCTTGAAATCTCCATGGTTCATCATAGTAATTATAATAAAATGCAGCACAGAAGACCCCCTTGCTTCAGCAGCTCACAGGGTAAAGGGAAAAATGAATAAAGATCGGAAGTTAATGAGACTGGGAATTAGTATGCTGGTGTGTCCTATTCAGTAGAGCAGCTGGCCTCTCAGTATAGGGGGAGTAAGACACAACTATCTCTCTCTGTGTCCTCTTACCTCTTTGTCTCCTGGAAGAGCAGACTGTGAGGGGGGGCAGAGGGCAGCATGGGGTATGGGGTGGTATAAGAAGCTGCCTAAGTCCACAGCAAAAGCATAGTGATTCCTATAGAAGGAAGGCTTCAGGCCCTAGGGTCCTCTTCTCCACTAGTCCCTGGGCATGAAGTTCTGCCTGTTTGAGTATATTTCTATTTCTCTTTAAGCCTGGCAAGATCTTACTTCTTGTTCAATATCCAGCTTAAAAGCTATCCCTCTGTGGCTTGGCGCCTGTGGCTCAAGTGGCTAAGGCGCCAGCCACATACACCTAAGGTAGTGGGTTCGAATCCAGCCCGGGCCCGCCAAAACAACAATGACAGCTGCAACCAAAAAATAGCCAGGCATGTGGCGGGCACCTATGGTCCCAGCTACTTGGGAGGCTGAGACAGGAGACTCACTTGAGCCCAGGAGTTGGAGGTTGCTGCGAGCTGTGATGCGATGGCCCTCTACCCAGGGGGACAGCTTGAGGCTCTGTCTCAAAAAAAAGCTATCCCTCTGATACTAATGCTTTCCTTTCTGCCCACTGTCCTTTATACCATTCTTAAAGTATCTATTAAATTTTGCCTTTAATTATTTCTATATATGCCAGTATCTTCCAACATCTGGTAAGCAGTCTTCATCTTTGTATCACCTGAGTGCCTCCTGAAAGACATGCCACTGGTTCCTGGACATTGAACACATGTACACATTCCTGTACATGCTTATTGATGGAATGAGTGGTTATGGTGACAGTTCTGGGGCCTGAGTTTCCCACTTCAGTTCCTTCTTTCTGCTGTTGAGAAGTATAAGAATGTGGAGGGTAATAGAAGCTTGTAAAGTGCTTTGTACATACATTACAGAGAATTTCCATGTACGTTGTCTTTGATCCTTGTGACAGACCTGTGAGTAATGAGAAGGTAGTTGATCTTATCTGTGAGCAAAGTGTGCTGTAATAGATCCTGTGTAGAGAATAGTAACAATTATTAACATCTATTGAGAGCTTTCAATATGCCAGGCATGGTTCTTAATGCCTTATATATACCACTTAATTCTCAGGATAATCTTATGAAATAAGTACTAAGATCCCAAAATTAACGATATTAAGGTAGCTTGGTGCCTGTGGCTCAAGCGGCTAGGGTGCCAGCCATATACCTAAGCTGGCGAGTTCGAATCCAGCCCAGGCCCACCAAACAACAATGATGGCTGAAACTAAAAAATGGCCAGGTGTTGTGCCGGTGCCTGTAGTCCCAGCTACTTGGGAGGCAGAGGCAGGAGAATTGCTTGAGCCCAGGAGTTGGAGGTTCCTGTGAGTTGTGATGCCACAGCATTCTACCCAGGGTGACAGCTTGAGGCTGTCTCCAAATAAATAAATAAATAAATAAATAAATAAATAAACAAACTAAGGTATAAAGAAACTAAGTAATTTGCTCAAGATTTGACACTTGATCAGTGTATATTGTTATCACTTTGTCCCTAAGAGACTTTGTATTATCCTGACTTTACCAAAGGAGGAAACCATTAAGTAATTTTTTTCCCACCTTAGAAATCTGTCTTACCTTTGAATATAGTTTTCTAATGGGAAAGAGAATACCAACTTATTAAGATCCAGAGGTTCTTAGATCTTGATAGGCTTTTCATAGACCAAGGTGCCTTTCCTAGGAATTGCCCGGGTAAGTCATGTAATTGTAAGAATCCATTATATTCCACGAAATATTGGTTGGTTATGGTTCCTGTGACGGGATTATGACCCTCAGAGATTTTTCCTCTCCACATATTCTTTTCTTCTATAAGTTTCCATTTCTTCTTTCTGCCTACTTCCTTCCCCTGGGTATCTGTCAGTACTGAGCTCTTGGCATCTGTTTGTCTTTCTTCATTGATAGCATGAATGGGTGGCTGTGTGACAGGGCCTGCATTGTCAACCCCCACAGCAGCAGTCAGAACATTCTCTGTGGTTTGGGTTTTGAAGTCCACCCAGGCCATGATGTTTTTCTTTTGTTCTTGGTTCCCCCTCCCAAAAAGAAAATTGTTAAATACTAAGCTGGAAGCTGACACAGAGCAGTAGAAGCCTATGCTCCTATTGCCGAAGTTCTCTTGATTCAAATGGAATCAGAGGGACATTGCACCTTGGGCAAGGATTTATAGGAAGTTGGCTTTTAGAGGTGGCAAATTTTGTAGCCTGGTTAGCTCTCCCCATCAGCTTCTAGGAAATACTATTGGCCTGAACCACCATTAGATGGTCAGGTAACATTTTTGTGGTCCCACTAAGCAACACTGCTGCTTTGTTCCGTCTCCCAATCATGTGTGATATTTGTAGCTGTGACTCATGGTTTCCTGGAGCCTCAGTTAGGCTATATGTGCACTCTTGTGTACTCAGCATTTCTTCTTACATAGATAAATCATTTGAATCATTTTGGACTTATTTGTTGCTCAGATCCTGGCCTTTGGGGTACTTGGTTTCTGAGTTTGGGGTGTAAAAGTCATGAAGTGGTCAAATATAGAAGAAGGAGATCCCAAAATTCATGGTTCTAGGCTCCTGTGGATAAGTAATCAGAGTCATAAAGCAGAGCTAGCTGGCTGCCCCTCAGAAATCTCTGCAGACTTGCCAAAAACCAAACAGACTGTGGAGACTAAACTATACTTCTGGAGAGGGTGGGATGGATAGAACTGTGTCCCTGCTCAGAACTCAGGGAAACAGACTGTGAGAGTAGGTTTGGAGGAGCCCTTCTTAAAAGACTATCTTGGGAGAACCAGTGTGGTGGGGACATTAGCCTCATTCCTAGGCAGTAGGGACTGTGCTTTAGTACATCCTGTTTATTAACTGCTGCTTGTTTTGCACCCCTCCTCACCTGACTGCCATTTTCAGTTATGGAACTGAGCTTCAAACAGGGACCTTGGGACTGCAGGCATGGAGGAGAATCGCCCAAGGAGGGATCTAGCATCCCTTCTGGGGAGTTTGCCATCGCAGAATGGTAGAGACTAGGATTCTTATTAGCACTGTCATCACATTAAAGGGATTTTCAAGTATTACACAGCCCAACATACTTATTTTATTCACTGAGGCCCCAGAAGATGAATTCACTACCAAGGCCACACAGCTACTAAGCAGCACAGCCAGGACTAGATCTCCAGACTCCTAGGTTAAAGTCTTCTCTTCCACCAGCTTGGGCAAACTACTCAAGGCCCAGAGGCCTTAGATTTCTCATTTGTAAGAATAATCGAACTCAATGCTATTGATTCTAAGATCCTTTGGTCTTATGAAGAGTTCTTGGGAACTTTGAGCAGATAAGAAATCTTGGGTATAGGTACCCATAGGCTTCACTCACAGAGAAGATAAAGTTGCATCTTAACTTTGGCATGTGAGCTAGTGTTGAACATAGCGTTGTTATCTCACCCTGATTATATGGGTTAAAATCTTCAATGGGACTGAGTTCATGCAAAGAAAGCCCCTATGGTGCTGGTGTTAACTCTGATTTGGCCAATTATTTATGCCACTTTAGGGCAGAGGTCTTTGACTGTACAGTAGCAGTTGGCCTCAGGAGCTAGCAGTGTCAGATTTCTGGGATGTTAGGGAAGTCTCCAGAGAACTGCAAATGTCTCCTGGCATTGACAAATTAGACCATTTTGTTTTCAGTGGATCAACTAAGGTTAAATTTAAACAAATACGAGCAGCTGGAGGCTTTGGAAAGAGTGAGATAGGCACATTTTTAAAAAAGAAAGTAAGTCTGTGTTCCCCAAGGAAGGAAGGATGAGGCGTGGAACTCTGAATGGCCCCCTCTGAGGAAGGAAGCAGTTATTCTCTGCTATTTTGTTTTGCACTTTCAGTTAAGGAATTCCAGAAGTTGCAGATTGTAGATCATGACCTCCAGTATTTTTTTCTCAGTTGCTGCTTACCAAAAGAAAGGAGGGCGGGTGGCTCTAAATAACACTTTGGCCTTTATGGAAATGTATCAGATGTTCCAGGAGTAAGTCTCACTAGTTCGCGCTTGCTCCCTCTCACTCTCTGTCTCTCACTTTGGCTCCGTGTTCACTTATCCTGTCCTCACTGTGTCTTTTCTGTAGGATATAGTTAGCACTCTTCTCGCCTTATATAGCCAGGTCTGGATGTTAATGTTAACAGAAATCTAACAATAGGGAAGACTGCCAGATAGCATTAATCAGGCCAGTGTTTGGAATTTCATAAATGCTCTGACTTTGGGTACAAATTGAATATTAAGAAGAATACGAAAACTGTTCTTTTCTTCTTCTTTTTTTTTTTTTTTAAGATATACAGTCTCGCCGTTGGTAGAGTGCTATGGCATCACAGCTCACAGCAACTTCCAGCTCTTGGGCTTAGGGAATTCTCTTGCCCTCAGCCTCCTGAGTACCTGGGACTACAGGCACCTGCCACAACACCTGGCTATTTTTGTTGTTCTTGTTGTTGCAGTTTGGCCGGGACTGGGTTCGAACCTCCCACCCTTGGTATATGGGGTTGGTGCCCTACTCACTGAGCCACAAGGCGCTGCCTGAAAACTGTTTTCTACTTTCCTCTTTCTCCTTCTCTCCTCTCCTGCCTCTGCAGCCTATCCAGCTTCTCTTTCTGTTTTTAATTCTTATGCAGTGCTCTATGCTCACTGCATTGGAACTTTGTTGATTTTTGCCACGTTTAATTTTTTATTTCTCTGTCTCTCCGTCCACTCCAAGACCACAGGCAGAGCAGCAGCAGCCGGAGCCAGGACTCTACAGAGGGCCAGGACGGGCAGGTCCCAGAGCAGTTCTCAGGTCTCCTCCACGGCTCCTCCCCAGTGTGCGAGGTGGGGCAGGACCCTTTCCAGCTGCTCTCTGCCACAGACCAGAGCCATCCAGACGGATCCCCCCAGCAGGGCACCTGCTACAAGGCCAGCATGCAGCTGGAGGAGACGGGTGTGCATATTCCTGGAGCCTACCAGCCCAGTGTCCTGGACCAGAGCAAGAGAGTGGACTACCCAGCGAGCCTACCCCCCACCAATAGCCGATCACACCCTGAAACTTTGACTCACATAGCATCTCCACACCCTGGTGCTGCTGAAGAAGGAGACCGGAGCGGGGCCAGGAGCCGAGCCCCTCCCACCAGCAAACCCAAAGCTGAACTCAAACTCAGCCGCAGTTTGTCCAAGTCTGACTCTGATCTCCTGACCTGCTCACCCACAGAGGACACTACCATGGGGAGTCGGAGCGAATCCTTGTCCAATTGCAGCATTGGGAAGAAGAGGCTGGAGAAGTCGCCCTCCTTTGCCTCCGAGTGGGATGAGGTAAGGCCAATGTGACGTCACAGAGAGCTGGGCTGGCCAGCCTGGCCACAGCCCACCATAGCTCCCCTGTGTGCCAACTCCTGGGACTAGGATCTGGGTTACAGTTGCCTGGTTTCTTGCCACTGTTGACTAGCATGTTTCTGACAACCTTGAAGGAAGGCAAGCCTTCCTAAGTAGTCACAGAAAACAGGTTCATTAATGGTTAAACTAGAGGGTGGAGGCCCCAGCAGAGTGGATCTGAGGGAGGAGCAGTTCCTGGAAATGACAGCTGTTTGGAAATGTTTGGAACACATCAGCCCTGTAGAGGGAATCATGCTCACCCTACAGACGCTTAAGAAGAGCTGGAGTTACTTCCTGTGAGTCCTTTGCAAGGAAGAGAGAAGGTCCAGGGTTAACTGGGAGTTGGAGGTTGGGGAGAGTTAGTGAAGGATACAATTTGGGGAGATGCTGAAATGGGATCAGAAGGGAGCTTTTCTTTTCTCTGCTTCTCCATTTCTCCATGGGTATTCTTACTGGTGTTCCCCCAGAGGGCAAATGCTTTTTCCAACAGAAGTGTCCTGCCCAGCCCACATTCCTGGGTTGGTCAGGCAGAGGGCTAGGTGCTTGAGGAAACAAAGATTAGCCAGTAGAAAACATTTGGAGTTAGAGGTCCGGGTTCCTTCTAAGCATTGCTACAGAATAGTTACAATAGTTGTAAAATAGTTGTACCCAAATATTTTTAGTGACCTATTACATATCTTACTGGGTGGAAGAATGTTTCTCAACGATGGATAACCATCCCAGGAATGTTAAAATGCCACCCTTTACAAGCTTCTTGCTTGGGAGGAAGCTGCCTTTGAAGTGGTCTGGGTCTGCCTCCCAAGGGCAGTTTCAAGAGATGCATTTAGCCCTCCAAGAGGAGGGGAACAGTACAGTTGACATATGCATTTGAACAATCTGTAGACTTATTGCCCTTCCCAACTCTATTTGGGTGGCTGCTGCAAAATTTTATAAACCATAAACCAAAGCCAATTCCTTTTCCAGTGTGGGGGAATAGGGTGGGGCAATTCTTCTAGTACTAATCTCCAGATAAAATGAGGCTTAGGACTCTGATTAGTCAGAGCCGGAGGAATCCTGTGCAAAAGAAAGTTTTCGTTGCTTGGTAAATAAAGATTTGGTGAGCTGTGGACACTAGTAGAAAGATTTGGTGAGATGTGGACACTGGTAGAAAGTCACTATGAGTGAGGTAGCTAAAGGGTGAGAGGAATGTCTAGGAGATACACACAACGGCATGTGTGTGTATCACAGGAATGTGTCTTTGTTTTTTAAAACTGAACTAATTTACAGTCAACTCTTAGGATTAGACTGTTTAAGCCGTAGGATAAAGATAAGTCCAGTATGCGCTGAAATGACAGCAGAAGTCAAGAAAGAAAACCATCAGTAAGGGGAAGTGGAAACAGGAGGCGTGAGAGGGCAGGAAAGGACTTCAGGAAGAATCACAGAGCAGTGGAATTTGACATTAAATTAAAGGACCAAGTCTTATGTTTAAAACCGGATTAAAGCTGGTGGGATAAGAAAGGTGGGTGAGAGAACAACATGATAAGAGGTATGGAGTTGGGAAAACTTAGATCATGTGGTTTCTGTACAGTGTTGAGTGTGCATGAGGAGAATAAGAAATAAAGGGTAGGAAGTGAGATTTGGACCAGATAGTAAGACGGCCTGAACCATGAGGCCAAGAAATGAGTCCAGTCAACTCTCCTTATCCATGGATTTCTGTATCCATGTATTCACCTAACTGCAGATCGAAAATATTTGGAAATAAGGGCTGGATGTGGTGGCTCACACCAGCAGTCCTAGCACTCTGGGAGGCTGAGGTTGGAGGATCCCTTGAACTCAGGAGTTTGAGACCAGCTTGAGCAAGAGTGAGACACCCCCCCCCCACTAAAAATAGAAAAATTAACTGGGCATTGTGGCAGGCGCCTGTAATCCCAGCTACTGGGGAGACTGAAGCAAGAGAATCAATTAAACCCAAGAGTTTGAGGTTGCCGTTAGCTAGGCTAATGCCAAAGCACTCCAGCCTGGGGCAACACAGTATGACTGCCTCAAAAAAAAAAAAAAAAAATTAAATAAAAAAGGAAGGAAAGAAAGAGAGAGAGAAAGAAATAAGATATTTGGAAACACAAAACAATTTTAAAAAATACAAAAAGCATAGTATAACAGCTATTTACATAGCAGAGGATGTGCATAGGTTATATACAAATACTATGCCATTTTATGTCAGGGACTTGAGTGTACATAGATTTGGTATTCACAGGGGTCCTGGGACCATTCCCCCTCCCACAGATACCAAGGGATGTCTGCTTGATTTGATATCAAGGCAGCATCTCAGAATCCTTCAAATGGGCTGGAAGGCAGCTTTACCACTGTGATTGATTACCTCTTTATAGCTCCCTCTCTTGAGCATATCCCCATCCTGAGAGGTCGGTAGAGCTGGGCAATTCTTCAGAGGATATTTATGTCCTGTTAATATGCAGCATTGCCAGGCAGTCATATGGGTTCTACCATTTCCTCCTGGAGAAGAAACACAAAATTGCCCAGGCAAAGCCAGGCTTCATAGAAGTTGGCTGTGTGGGCTCATAAGCCAGTTGTCTATTAGCATCTTAATGAGAGGAGGCTTATTTGCTGATACCACCTTTGAAGGTAGAGATTACAGGCTCATGCAGTGAATGTGAGGACTATTTCAAGGTGTTGCAAACCAGTGCTATAGTGTGGCTGATGTGCCAGAAGCACTACAGAATTTTTTTTTCAAGATTAGATCAAAACATTTATTTTTGTTACAAAAATAAATAAGGAAATAAACATATATTTTTAAGTTTCATCCTTGGTTCACTGTGGAATTTTAAATTTGAAAAAACTTCAAGGCAATTGAGGTCTTATTGGAAAGAATTCAGAATATCAAGCTTTGCTTACATAGTAAACATTAACAGGGTCCTTTATATGTAACTTTTCAGCATTGTTTTTGTGTCATACTTGGTTTTTGTGGCTCCCTCTATTTAAAGAAAAACTTCAGGCTCGGCGCCTATAGCTCAACCGGCTAAGGTGCCAGCCACGTACACCTAAGGTGGCGGGTTCGAATCCCCAGCCCGGACCCGCCAAAACAACAATGATGGCTGCAACCAAAAAATAGCCGGGCGCTGTGGCGGGCGCCTGTGGTCCCAGCTACTTGGGAGGTGGAGGCAGGAGACTCGCTTGAGCCCAGGTGTTGGAGGTTGCTGTGAGCTGTAATGCCAGGGCACTCTGCTCAGGGGGACAGCTTGAGGCTCTGTCTCAAAAAAAAGAAAAACTTCAGAAATATTTCACCTGGTGACTGGCCCCAAACCTAGAGATTTGGCAAGATTTTCTCTAATGGGGCATTAGTTAATGACTGCTGTCCACCGTGCCCCTGTCCTATGCCTGAAGGCTGCTTTGCTATATCCTGTGCTTGCTGATTTTTTTTTTCTTTGTTGTCATGAGACCTCTAGCAGGTAGGAAAAGCTGCTCTGAAGGAGGTTGGACGCTGTGTAGCTCCTCAGTGTTGAGGCCTGAAGAGTGAGAGAGTATCTGGGGCATGGAGAGCCTGGGCACTCTATCAGTTTGCTATGATTTGCATGTGAGTCTGCCAGGCTACTCCTAGAAGGCAATCAGGGCAGTAGACTGACTCAGGGTCAGGAGTGAGCAGATCCAGTTTTGAACCCCATCTCTACAATCTACTCCTCTTTGGTGCCCAGATGGCCTGAAAGTCCCAGTTAGTCTTATTTGTGAAACAGAGGTAGTCAGGTCTGTATTTCAGAGTGCTTCATCAACTAGAGATGTGTTTAAGTGCCTAGCACAGTTCTTGGCATGCATAAGATGTTGACTAAATAGTAAATATTAGTGTTATTATGCCTGGAACTTGGAAAAAGAATAGGAGCTGAGGTCTGGAATGTCTTCAGACCTTAAGAAAGGCAGAGTTCTTTGCAGGTGATCCACTGGTATTTGGTAGTGGCAAAGTAACCGGCAAACAGTGAAGTTCAAGCCCTTTGCCTAGTGTACCTCCTGTACAGCTCTGCTCCTCCAGAAAGGGAAGTGCCTTCCCAATCTGGGAAAGTAGGACAGGCATCCCCCATTGCTCTTCTTTGAGAAATTAATGAGCTTTTCTGCTTACCTCTCTGAGAGGAGAAGAGAGGTTAGAGAGAAATCTGTAGCCCTTTCTATAATTTATTTTTTCAAACATATTTTTCTGCACAATGGCCAGCAGTGGTTGTTTGATTGGTTGGTTGTTTGGGATGATGTTCTATAGTTGGAGAATGTGCATTGCTAATAGGTTTGGGAGTCTTTTTCTCCAAATATAGTCTTCTGCTTACAGTGTATTAATGCAGCCCTTGTTGAATTTTCCTGAACAAGATGACTTCTGAAAGTTAGCCTAGTTAAGGTAAACTCTGAGATTTTATCCATTAGTGACACTAGCATTGTCCCAATTTTCTGTTACAGTTTTTGTAACAAAGAAGTGATAGAGTTTGCCTTTAAAAGAGCTCAGCTTAAGAGATCTGCATCCAAACTTTGGTAGGTATTTTGTTTTCCAGTCAAGTCAAAGCACTCTTTGTTGTCTTAATGATGCGTAGGGTATAACAGAAGTTAACTGGGAAATCGTACATAAATAAAGTCTTTTTTTTTTTTGGCCAGGGCCAGGTTTGAACCTGCCACCTCTGGCATATGGGACAGGCTCCCTACTCCCTGAGCCACAGGAGCCACCCCAATAAAGTCTTAAAAATATATTGTAAGTAGTGGGGAAATCACTGCATCCCTCTATGCATAGTTAACCTCTATTAACCCCTGATACATGTCTAAATTGGGGGTCTTAGTATATTTGCTGATTTATAATTTGCTTTTCTTACCTAATTACTGCATGTTGTGGATATTTTACCATGGCAACATCCTATCTTCATTCTAAAAGGCTTAGTATTATATTGTGCAGCTACATCGTAAGGTTGGTTGGTTGGTTGGTTTGTTGTTTAATCTGTTTTTGAGTCATTATCAATACTAGCCAGGGTACTTTCCACCTGTCTTTCAAGGCCAGTTCCTATCCTTCTGTACCAGCCTGTGTATCCTACATTAATTGGTCAAGGGAATGTTGGATTGGCTGTTGTCCCTCAACTGAAGGCCACCATTCACCACCCCATGAGGGTCCTTCTCCTGACAGCTTTTCTCTCTGGGTTCTAATAACCAGTCCCTTCCTTTGAGCCTTCTGGCCTGAGGCTGGCTAGTCAGCTTGCTGTGACTAGCTCCCATCCTTGTTATTCTCCCTGCACCTACCCAAACTTGTATAAATAACCCTGTTAGTAAACTCCTTCAGTTGCTCTGTTTAAATGTGCCATCTTTTTCCTGCAGGGACCCTGAGTAATATAGCCATTTTTAGGACTTTTTTTTTTTTTTATCAACTTTAAGCAAATGTAGTTGGCTGTGTTCGGGAGTGGTAACCACATAAATAAATCTTCATTCAGGATGCTGGAAAACAGGAGAAATTAATT